>NW_026526765.1:135972908-136342908 GCF_024362965.1 Panthera pardus
TTCTGTGTCTCCCTCTCTCTCTGACCCTCCCCCATTCATGCTCTGTCTCTCTCTGTCCCAAAAATAAATAAAAAACGTTGAAAAAAAAAAAATTAAAAAAAATAAAATAAAAAAAAAAATAAAATGTTCTCAACAATATGACTAAGACAATTTGAGGAAACTGATAATAAACCTTGTGTCAGCTTAACTGAGCGTGTTTCCTGCAGGAAGATGCCACGGTTCCCACTGGAACGGAAAACAATAGAAGGAAGTAAGAGTAATGTGATGGGGAGAAATGAATGACTTAGGACCTGTATCGGTTGAAAGGGCTAAGCAGAGTCTGTGCACCTCTAATTTACGTGGGAAGACCTTGTAACCCATCATTATTATGCTCTTAGCATTTATGGGTTTCCCCCTCATCTCTCATTCCTACTCCATTTGAATATTTCCTTTGCATACCGGTCACATTCCTTCTCAAAAAGTGCTGCGGGGAGGAGGAGAGTTCCCTGATTATTTTGTCAGCAAATAATGAGTTTTGAGTTTCGGATGGGGCCATAGAAGGGGAAGAGTCCTGATTGATTCCGTACAGGGTTATACACCACAGAGGGAGAAAAAACAAAATCCAGTTATGTTTAGTCAACATATTTTCTAAACCATTTAAGAAATCTTATCTAGCCTCCTCTTAAAATACCTGGGAACAGCTCCCCGCAGCTTGTTTTCCTTACGGCAAAGCCCACAAAGAAAAAGAGACTCTCCCCACAATTTACTAATTAATCCTAAAGGGGAAAAGAGCAAGTAAACAATGGAAGACCCTGGCAAGGACCGCCTTACCCAATTTAGGATCACCGAGGACGAGACGAACAGCATCACGGGAAGAGGACACAATACCCCACACCACTTACCCGACAAGAAATTCTCTATGAGTTTGTTATTAGGAATTCAAAGGGTTGAATGAATATCCTGAATCTTGTTCTACCGCAACCTCAGATAAACCCACAGGGAGAGATATTCGACAAAACAAATGGTCTGTGCTCTTTTGTTTTCCGTCTTCCCAATTTTTGATCTGTGCTCTTCAAAACAATATCATGAAGGACAAAGCAAGATTAAGGACACATTCCAGATGAATCATAACTAAGTAAAATGCAAGATCCAAAACTAGATTCGGAACTGGGGGGTAATTTACTACAAAGGCATCACTGGGGCCATTGGGAGAATTTGAATAAAGATCTGTAGATTAGATAATGGTCTTATATCAGTGTTCAACTTCCTCATTTTGACCATTGTATCATTGGTATGTGAATAAATATCCCTCTTCTTAGGAAATACACAATGCGGTATTTAAGGGTAAGGAGACACTCTGTCTGCCCTGTGTTCTTCAATGGTTCACGAAAATGAATCATACAATAATTATATGCATATGTATGTCTTGTGGGTGGCTTTAACTCATCCTCATTATGCAATAGAGTAAATATATAAATAGCTTATATAGTAGGTACATGTATATATATATATATATATATATATATATATATATATATAAAGAGAAGGAAAATTTCTACATAATATATAGAGGGGGGGAAAGAATATTAAATTTTTTTTAACGTTTATTTTTTTTTGAGACAGAGAGAGACAGAGCATGAACGGGGGAGGGTCAGAGAGAGAGGGAGACACAGAATCGGAAGCGGGCTCCAGGCTCTGAGCTGTCAGCACAGAGCCCGACGCGGGGCTCGAACTCACAAACTGCGAGATCATGACCTGAGCCGAAGTCGGCCGCTTAACCGACTGAGCTGCCCAGGCGCCCCAAGAATATTAAAGCAAATGACAAAAATGTTAAAAACTAGGGAATCTGCTTAAAGGCATACTTTGTACTGTTATATGTTCTTTGTAGTATCATTGCAGTTTTTCTGTATGTTTGAAATTATCACAGTTTTGAGTTTTCTTTCTTCTTTCTTTTCTTTCTTTCTTTCTTTCTTTCTTTCTTTCTTTCTTTCTTTCTTTCTTTCGAAGAGAACTGCCACAGAGTGTTCTTTTCCTAAGCACTCGTGAATAGTGTTGCCTGTGATGTGGCAAAGCCCATAGCTGCAAAATAAGGTCATTCACATAACAAACATAGTCATCTTTAAAGCGTGATGCCTGGTGAAAACCACTTCCTTTCATGCATAGACTTGGCTAAATCCTTTTAAAAAAAAATCTTGAAGCAGCAGAGTTCATTATTTATGCCACAGAGTTCTCATGTGGTAGCAACGTGATGCACGCCATCTTTAAAACATGCCTGGACGTCAAAAACCCCTTCCCCCATCCTCTAAATAAACATCAGAACATACCGGAGCATAGGAGTTACCAGCTGGAGTCATATATTCTGTTTTCTCTGACAAGGGTAGCACCATTCCAATCCAGTAGGCCCTTGTGAATGTGCGGCAAACATTAGCTCTCATTTTCACTGTGGAGCTTGATAGAAAAGAACATTTGTTCTTTTTCATTCCTGAACGTTTTCGTGGTGACATTTCTAAATCTGTGGGTTGGGGGGTGGTGTGTGTGTGTGTGTGTGTGTGTGTGTGTGTGTGAGTGCGCGCGCGCATGTGTGTATGTGTTTATTGCTTTCTTTTCCCTCAAAGAGATCATCCAGTGACCTTGAAATCGGCACTGGCATTTTGCTGGCAGGAAGGGAAGCTCTCTCTTCTCATTTGCAAAATGAATAACAATTTGATCATCCTTAAACTTCTAAAAGGTTAATTACGCTCTCTCCATGAGTACTGAATAAAAACCTGTTTTATCTCTGCCCAAATGAAACCCACAGGGCTCGCCCCCTCCCTCTAACTCCGCCAGGAGACCAAGTCCTTCCGGCTGTCAATTAACCACGATCAACGCCTAGATCTATGTGAGCTGCAGTAGATTTTCTCATCCAAAAACTCTGACAGCCCTCATTTGCTAGAGCTGTGTGGTGACTTTAAAAATTTCTCAGCAGGAAAGTGTTATCTGGCTGTGGGCAGGGTGGAGGGGAAGGGGGCAGGAGAGGAAGGAGCTAGAAAGAAAAGGAAAATGGTGTTGGGCTACTGAAGGCTCACTTCACGCCAGAGGTTTCCAGAAGAACACAAACAGCAAAACAGAAGTGTGTACACAAAGGTAATAAATATAACCACCATTAAAATTAAAAGCAAATTTAGGGGCGCCTGGGTGGCTCAGTCGGTTAAGCTTCTGACTTTGGGATCAAGTCACGATCTCAAGGTTTTTAGGTTTGAGCCCCGCGTCGGGCTCTGTGCTGACAGAGCAGAGCCTGCTTACGATTCTCTCTCTCCCTCGCTCTCGCTTAAAATAAATACATACATATATACATACATACACTTTAAAAAATTAAATTAAAAGAAAATTTAGAGTATTTAAGCTCTGCTGCTCCCAGAAGCATTAGATCTTGGCCAGCCTGCCAGTTCTCAAAGGTCTGCATCTGTCCACTCAACCATAAAAGCCCATGTGAGTCAACCCTTACGGAGGGCAGTTGACGAACTTTGTACAGGCGAGCTCCAATATCTTCCCAACCTTTATTTTAAAATTTCAAGCTCCTACTATTTCTTCTTCATAAAGAGCCTCTTCAGTTAAGAGCCAGAAACCATATCTAAGTGAGTTACATTTCATTTTTATTACAAGAAAACCACATCGTTCAAAGGAAAGTAATGGCTTAGAATCCGGGATGGGAACAGAGACAGGAAATCCCTACCTTCTGCCTGATTCCCACGGCTCCTTGTTTTAATAACTAAAAATGTGTATCTTGAACAATTTCAGGTAAGCCTCCCAAACATTATGATATATAAAAACAAAAATAGTGGAAAAACTGGAACAAGTAATTTTTTTTTTCTAAAGGGAACACGTTAACTGTATGCAACAATTTAGATGTTTTAACAGTAATGTAATTATCAAGATTCCACGCAGGGCCTGATATTTTGATGAGACTAAAGGGGGTTATTGTATGTGTGTCAAAAAAAAAAACCCTGTGTAGCTTCATGCCATGGTCACTGGGCAGCAAAGCAAATACACGTGGGGATGAGACACCTTTATTCTCATTTTTACCCCAACATGTCTGTAAGAAGATCTAATGGGAATTACAGCTCTGCAATAATTTCATGAAAAATGAAATTATCTTCACCAAGAAGCACTCATGCACAATATATAGTTTTTATTGTTCTTCCTATTCTTGTGTGTGTGTGTGTGTGTGTGTGTGTGTGTGTGTGTGTGTATGTGTGTCCCCAGAGAGCTCCCTCGCCCCTCCCGCCGTATGAGGATACAAGAAGGCTGTGACCTGCCAGAAAAGAGGGCCCTCCCTTGACCATACTAGTAACACCCTGATTTTGGATTTGTAGCCTCCAGAACTGCAAAAAATAAATTTCTATGGGTTATAAGCCACTCTGTGGTGTTTTCTTATAGCAGCCCAAATGGACTAGAACACCCCAGCCTCTGGTGATCTCTGTCCTACTTTCTGTCTTCGAATTTGCCTTTCTAGGTATGTCGTATAAGTGGAATCATTCACTATTCATCCCTTTGTGTTTGCCTTCTTTCCCTTAGCATAATGTTTTCAAGATTTATCCATAGTATAGCATATATCCGAATTTCAATCCTTTTATGAGGCGGAATGATATGCCATCATCTGTACATAACACATTTTGTTGTATGCATCCATTCGTCCATTTGGTGGACGTTTGGGTTGTTTCCACCTTTTGGCTGTTGTGAATAACGCTAACACTATTGCACAAGTATCTGTTTGAGCCTCGACTTCTAATTCCTTAGCGTATACACCTAGGAGCCTCATTGAAAGCGTAGAGTTTTTATATGCAATAATTATGTTAGCCAGGCCCTTATCCGTGAGGTAAGATGTGGGATAGAATTTTATTTTTTAGCAAATACTGGATACTAGTTGCTTGGATTCCATTCCAAAACCTTGTTATTTGTTGTCTTACAATTATTTGAATGTTTACAGGGAGATCTCGAGTCTGCCAAAAACGAGGGAAGAAACTGTATTCAGCCTCTTTAGAACTATCTTCTGGCAAAAGATACAGAGGTTAGGTCCAAACTAATACCCTAACATGGCTAATATATTCCTGTGATGGTGGATGAAACAAAAACTTGACATTTCCTAAGGACGGTTCTCATTTGGTTGGGGCGTTGACACAGCCTTCTATGTACCTCTCCTCTCCCTAGAGTGCTCGGAAGGTTTTCCGCTGCTCATCCACAGTATCCCTTACCAAAATGCCTCTCTCACTCTCTCCCCTCTCTCTCTTCCCTCCAACCTACGGTGCCCCTTTATGAACCAGCTACGCCCACTGTTCTCTTCCCCGTGATTGCTGATTCTTTTCTGGATAGTCCCAAGATTCAAAGAGTGTCAGTGTAGACTGGCTAGTTGCCCTTGATCCCATGATCCAGGTGTTGACTCCCACACCTGATGTGAACGAATTGGGATCTTGTCTTAGAACAGGCGAATCAGGAAGTGGGGACTGCATCATACAGCCACTGAAGCAGAGGGCAACGTTTGTTTTGAGAATGCTGTGACGTGGAGCCACGTTTGAAAGCAACGTTGTACGTCGGCGTTATCTGTAGGCTGAAGTTAGGAGAAGGCAGAGAAAGTCAGATGTTAGAGAACAAATGGATCGGATACACAGAGAGAAATAGAAACATCGTGAAACCCCATGATGGCAGAGCCGTTCGCAAGAACTGCCTTTGTGCCTTGGGCTTTGTCATTTCGGGGTCTCCTCTGAGTTCCTTTCCCAGTGGACCCTGCTGTTGAGTTAACGGGAGTCTCTGTTCCTTGTAGTTGAACAAGCTTCACTGGAAGTCTTTCCTCTGTTCCTTTTTCTTCTCTATCAAACTCCTCCCGACCTTTCTTTTTTCCCTCTTTTCCTTCCCCTTTGTCTATGCCTCAGGCCTACTTCCAGGGCCCATCCATGTCGAAGACCTTGGAAACTTGAAGAGAAATAATACAATGGGTTTTATGTAATAACAGCTTTATTGAAGAGCGCCTGGGTGGCTCAGTCGGTTAAGCATCGGACTTCTGATCTTGGCTCAGGTCACCATCTCATGGTTTATAGGTTCAAGACCCACAGTGAGCTCTGCACTGACAGAATGGAACGTACTTGGGGTTTTCTCTCTCCCTTGCTCTCTGCCCCTCCCCCATTCACATGAACGTATGTGTGCGCACTCTCTCAAAATCAAAACATAAATAAACTTTAAAAAATAGCAGACTTATTGAGATATAATTCACATACCATAAAATTCACCATTTTGAAGTGTGAATTTCAGTGGTCTTTACTATTTTCAGAGTTGTATAATCACCACCACTGTCTATTTTGAGAATATTTTCACCAGCCCCATGAAGAAATCCCATACCCCTGAAGGGTTATTCCCTATTGCCTCTCTACCCCAGCTCTAATCTCCCAACCTATCTTCAATCTCTATGGATTTGGGTATTCTGGACATGTCATATGAACATCATAAGTATAAAATACAACAAATACAATATGGGGCTAACTTCATTCACTTAGCATGATGCTTTGTTTTCAATATTCATCCTATTGTGTAGATCAATACCTCCTCCATTTCATCATTGAGTATAATCTATTCTATGGATTTACCATATTTTGTTTATCCATTTGTCAGTTGATGATTATTTGAGTCATTTCTGGATTTGGGTTATTATGAATAATGCTGCTTTGAACATTTGTGTGGACGTGTTTCCCTTCTTTTGGGATGATAACCAGAAATGGAGTGGCTGGGGCATCTGTTATAATGCCTTGCATTGAGATGTACTATCTCTCCCTTTTCCTTTCTGCGTCTTTTAAGACCTTCTGGGGCTTTGCTGTATCATTCTCTGTTCTGTAAATTTTCTTTATGTTGCTACTTTCTGTACACTTTTTTTTTCTTTACCCTTTTACTTCTGCCCATTTTTTGAGTTCATTTTTTTTAATGTTTATTTTGAGACAGATAGCCAGTACGTACACATGCATGCACAAGCAGGAGAGGGGCAGAGAGAGGGGGAGAGAGAGAATCCCATGCAGGCTCTACACTGCCAGCGCAGAGCTCGACAAGGGCCTCAGTCTCACGAATATAGGAGATCATGACCTGAGCCTAAATCAAGAGTCAGATACTTAACCTATTGAGCCACCCGGGTGCCCCTGAGTTCATTTTTTTAAGATCGTCCTTAAATCACTTTCCTGGATTCCCTTTATCATTCCTTCCTCTTCTGTCCCTATGCCTGATAGTGCTGGAGGAAGCCTGATGCAGACAGTGCATGGCAATGCAGAGGAGAGTAAGGCTCACGTGGTCTATGATTCCAGGATGTAGTTCTATGGAGGAAAGACTTGAGAAACAGAAGGACAGATTCAAGGACGCATAGACTGAAGATTATTTATTATTATTTTTTTAACGTTTATTTATTTTTGAGAGACAGAGAGAGAGAGAACATGAGCGTGGGAGGGGCAGAGAGAGAGGGAGACACAGAGTCCGAAGCAGGCTCCAGGCTCTGAGCTGTCAGCACAGAGCCCGACGTGGGGCTTGAACCCACGAACCGTGAGATCGTGATCTGTGCGGAAGTCGGACGCTCAACCAACTGAGCCCCCCTCCCCCAGGCGCCCTTATAATAGCTGAAATTTAAATAAAAGTTGTGGTCATATTTTTATTTCTTTATCTGCCAAGTCTGACCAAAAAACTGATGTTGACCCGCAGCTTCTTCCTTCCATCCACCTGTCCATCCATCCATCCAAACAAACTGCAAATACAATGTGACTCCCAGCTAATTGCTGCAGCCACCGCTGTAGGCTATGTCACCATCAGCAGCACTAACCCTTTGCCTCGGGCACCATATGGACAGTGACAGGTGAGTCGCCCTGATGACATGAAGACCTGTAAGTGGATTGAGGGAGGCCTTTGACTCGTCCCAGCCCCACTGTTTCCCAGTAGGACGCGCCTCAAGCTCAGAAGCCCCAATTTCGCTCGGGGAGATGATTCAGTATTTTCCATGTTTTTTGACAGCTGACCAATTAAAAGCCGGATGACACCGTTAACAAGCTCTAAATAACTCAGGGTGTAGAGCAATCGGAGGCACGGATGCACCTGCTCAACAGCCCTTCTCTGGGTTTGAGAGAAATTCAGTGATAATGACAACGATGGAGATAATGCCGATGACCTGGGGCGGGGTGGGGGTAGGGGCTGGGCAGGACTCAAACCATGACCTAGAAGGCAGCATGTTCTGTTTTTGGCACATATGCCCAGTGAGCCTACCATGTATTCCCTTTCGGTGATTTTTGTCTTTAACTTTCTGAGATCTCATCCAACTCCAGTTACTGACTTGAATCCTGACCACTGTCCCTGCATTCTTTGTCACCTTTACCAATGGTAACGATCGCTGTTTCTCACCCTCATACTGAGCCTGGCCATGCAGTCCATGAAGTAGCGTGGCTGAGGACCCTTAAAAGCACAGCTTCATCCACGTTTAGTCAAACCACATGGTTTATACCATTACTGGGAAGTGTGTGTTAACAAGCACTCTGCTAAGCCTTTCGGTCTATACACGGGGACCCTGGGATATGTTTCAAAAGGGATGACCACACAAACTCCTATTCCCGAAATTCATGAAGGTACCATGTCGTAAAAGCCATTGGAAAAATTGTCAGGACTGAGACCCACAGAGAGAGGCCGGAGCTCCGAACAGATCGGCATTGCCCTTGACTCATAATTCTGATGAATATTCAGTATGTGGGGCAACAGTACCATTCCCCTTTGTGAATATAGTGGACGGGAACAGCAGTGGTTTTTATTTTTATTTTTGTGCTCTTTATGAGCCAACATCCCAAACCGCTTTCCAAAGAAAGAGCTGGTGCGGGCAGCACTCAGGAATCTTCGATTGGGGAGTGCCTCCTTTTCTCCGGGGACCCAGACTGCAGTGAGAGAGAAGTTTAAAACAAGCGTGGGGGCCGCAAGACTTTAGAAGTGAGCTGCTGGGAAAAAAAAAAAAAAAGGACACATTAGAGAAGTTTCGGAGAGCACAGCATGATGCAAATTGCTACCATACGCGTCCCTGACTGGAACCGCACCGGTCTCTGCAGAGGTGGTGGGAGTGACATCACCAGCACTGTGACTGACCCCCCTCAGGAACACGGAGCCCAGCAAGGCACACTGTATGAGATCAAGCAACACGCGGTTGCTGGGGTTCTCAGTTTCATCTCTCAAACTTTATAGCGCGCCCACATAAACAAATGTCTAAGAGAAATCTGGGACATTTTGAGGCGGTGCTGGGGAGTGGCACGTCAAGCAACGTTTCATTTTATTCTCATCAGGAAAAAAATATATATATATATTACCACAAGTGAACGCTTTCATAGTATCTGTATTAATAGCCAATGATTCCAGTCACCAATTCTGACACGTGGGGTTTTCCTCCACATCGAGCTATTCTTGGCCGCCAGCTGGGTGTCCTAAAATGCACTCCGATCTGGACACTGTCTCCCTGGAGATAACAGCATCACGGCCCGGAAGTCAAGGGCTCAGTCCCACAGGATGCCGGTCGCCAAGGGCAGGTTGTCAGAGTTGCAGAGCGGAGGTTCCAGCGATCCCCTCCTTGGGATAGTGAAATTGTTAGAATCGCTTCTCGGCTTTTTGGCTAAGATCCAGTGTGAAATTGTTAGAGCCTCTCACAGGAATAGCCAGGTGGGAGAGACACACAAGGCAAATGGACGGGCAAAGGGAAAGGAGTGTCCGTGTTCTCTGAGTGCTCACCAACCCAGAAGTTCTCTGAATCCTGCCATTTTGGGGGTTTTATGGAGGTTTCATCACACGGTCGTGATGGATGAAGTCACTGGCCACTGGTGACTGAAGTCAGTTTCCAGCCCCTCCCCGCTTGCCCAGAGGTCTGCGGTTTCCTCGTTATATTGTTCCCCACAAACCTATGAAGATCGGGAGCTCGCTGGCTAGCACGATGAGGAAAAGGAGAGGGAACAGGAAATCCTGACACGGCAGAGAGCTCGGTGTGCTGAGCCACAAGACCGACAACACTGTGGCTTTAGGATATATCCGGAAGCACAGGTGCCTCCAACTCAGGCAAGGAGAACAAGGGGGTGGACAAAAGGATGAAAGCATCATCAGAACAACAGAGTCTCCGGCATGCAAAATAGCGCAGGTGTCCAGAGGGAGAGGGAGAGGGAGAGGAAGGCGGTGAGAAGGGAGAAGATGTTCTCCACATGGACATGCTCTATGAAACCAACTCTCGTCAGGGCTCCTGATTATTGCCCTGCATTTTCTTGATAAGACCCAATGAAAAACATCTGCCCCTTACACAGTTCAGTCAGAGAAAGTCGGCTGGGAGGGACGTAACGTTGTTCTGGCGCCAGTCAGCAAGTTTCCGCTCCTGACACCTTCAGACTCGTCTATCGTCAGGCAGGTGTTTGGTTTAAAATACCATTGTTCAGCACCATCACCTACTTTTTGGTCATGAGAGCATACAAAGCCCCTCCTCAAGATGACTTGGTTGTAGTTTGGGTTTATACCACAGTTCATTCATGTGTATTTGGAGGAAGTGAGTAAATGGCCAGTCGCTCAAAGGTCCCACAGACAATGCAGTCCTGCACTGGGTGGTGAGCTCTTTGAAAAGCCCTATGCCCAGACCCGACCCTCAACAAATTGAATCAGAGTCTATGGGGGCAGAGCCCAGGCATGAGTATTTTTCACAACTTCTAAGAGGTGACTCCACTCTAGGGGCAGGGTTGGAAATGCTGCTCTAGAACACTCTAGCCACATCTAAAGCAGAAAGCTCTAGGTCATTTGTTTGCATCTATCAACCGATATGTAATTCATACCATAGCACTTTGCCCTGTGCATATGTCTTCGTTGAATAACAGGCGAATGAATGAACGGATGGAAAATAAATGAGTAAACCTCGGAAAAAAAATTTTCATGTCATTGTTTATGATAGAAATTAACTAAACCATGTCACAAATGAATTATAATGTTTTTACCTAACATTCTCTGCGTCTGTGTGGCTCAGTTAAGCCTCTGACTTCAGCTCAGGCCATTATCCCATGGTTTGTGTGTTTAAGCCCTGCATCGGGCTCTGTGTGGATGGTGGAGAGCCTGGCTGGGATTGTCTCTCTCTCCCTCTCTCTAAAAAATGAATTAAGAAAAAAAAAATGGAGCTGATAAAAGATATTTTAAAATAAAAATTAAAATAAAATAAAATAAAATAAAATAAAATAAAATAAAATAAAATAAAATAAAATAAAATAAAAAAAGAAAAGAAAACACATGGAACGGAGATCAGGGACCTCAACACTGGTTTGTTGTTTTTTGTTTTTTTGGGTTTCTTTTAAAATGTTTTTTAACGTTTATTCATTTTTGAGACAGAGAGAGACAGAGCATGAACGGGGGAGGGTCAGAGAGAGGGAGACACAGAATCTGAAACAGGCTCCAGGCTCCGAGCTGTCAGCCCAGAGCCCGACGCGGGGCTCGAACTCACGGACCGCGAGATCGTGACCTGAGCCGAAGTCGGACGCTTAACCGACTGAGCCACCCAGGCGCCCCGTTGTTTTTTGTTTTTTATTTGAGTGTTTATTTATTTATTTTTGAGACAGAACGACAGAGTGTGAGTGGGGGAGGGACAGAGAGAAAAGGAGCCGGACTCCCAAGCAGGCTTCCCATGGTCAGTGCAGAGCCCAACGCAAGGCCCAAACCCAGGAGTCAGGAGATGTGACCTGAGCCAAAACCAAGAGTCCTTTGCTCAACTGCCTGAGCCACCCAGGCACCCCTACACGGGCTTTCTTACTTAAATCACACCCCGAATGCTTCACCTGCTTTTCTGTAGGAGAAACTTAAACACATTTATGAAGCAATCTAAATGCAAATCGCTTCTAGATTTCTAGGATCTCCTCCCCATAATATTCAGTTGTCCCCACCATACCTGTTCAACCGCCTTATCCGTACGATTTTCAACACTTTCAGCTTAGTTTTCACTGAAATAACAAGTCTCGTTCCAACTTCATATTTTATTGGTTCATGTAAATTTTAATTAGATTTTATAATTACAGTAGCAATTACAACTTGCTTAAACAGGTTCGGAAACAAATGTAACCGGCTTCACAAAGCACACATCTTAACTAGGGGGGGAAGGAGGGTACAGGCCAGATTGTAACTAGCATTCAGCCCTAAATTAACTCTGTTCTCTGTGAGTGCCTCTCCTTGACATTTAGCACCCAAGAACCAGGTACCAGCTGACACTCATCAAGAGCACGCCGATGTAATTAACACCCCTCTTACATTTCAGTCGATTCACCACATAAGTTTGGGGTCTGTGTGCAGAGATTTACAGTCGATTCAGCAGGAGGGATTAAAAATAATGAGATCTGGGATGCCTGATCTGGGATGTTCCGTCGGTTGAGCATCGAGTCCTGATCTCAGCTCAGGTCGTGATCTCACAGTTCGTGGGATTAGAGCCCCGAGTCCAGCTCTGTGCTGACAGCGTGGAGCCTGCTTGGGACTCTCTCTCTCCCTTTCTCTCTGCCCTATTAAAAATGATGTCCTGTTGCAAACATTCGGGCATTAAGACACAGCCTGTCTTATGTTTTCCTCTTACATGCATTGACGTGTGCTTCCTAAACAAAATGGTCTCTTTTTGTACCCCCTCCGCAGAACCGGTTAGTGTCTCATCGAATTAAATTCCATTGATTTCTGGCAGTGAACTGAATTGAGGTGAACTGAAGAGAGCCATATGGGAATTGTTGAGCAGTTGTTAAAACATATCTCTATTCTTGTGCCAATGTGGTGCCTTCAGTCTCATGGACTTAACAATAAAATACAAAGACTCCTAATCTTTTTTTTAATGTTTATTTTTAAAAGAGACAGACAGTCAGAATGTGAGTGGGGGAAGGGCAGAGAGAGAGGGAGATGCAGAATCTGAAGCAGGCTCCAGGCTCTGAACCATCAGCACAGAGCTCGACATGGGGCTCGAACTCACAGAGTGTGAGATCATGACCTGAGACGAAGTCCAACGCTCAACTGACTGAGCCACCCAGGCGCCCCGAACTCATTATCCTTTAAGACAGCTGAATCGCCTAAAGCCCCATCCCAGTGAACATTCTACCCAAAATGTCCAGAACAGGTAGGCTACACCATTACGATTCTCTCAGTAGTTGACTGAATCAGAAAAGAATTTTTTCGTTATTTTCTTGATGGGTATATGTATTCCCCTTATTTTCAGAATTATCAATCCTTCATATCTTAATCTATTCTTGAAATCCTGGCCCTTCTAGGAATAGAACTGCATCTAATAAATATTTTACATACCAAAATCTGCTCTTAGGAAAACTCAGGAAATCTGGAATGAAATAGTCCAACTGCTTGGCCTGTTACATCTTCTCACTGACGGGCCCCTGTAGGGGCACACGGGGAGATGCTCTTGAATTCTTGAATTCTGAGTGAGCAGCAAGAGAATGTCATCACTCTCTCTGAAACAAAAGGGTCTCCTCTGCCTAGTAGTTGCCAGTGATAATCCCTAGGTTGGCATTCTTCATCCAACCAGGAGAGTTTAGAAGCTTTTTACCACATTTTCCCGGTGTGCCTTTATTTCGCTTCTTCCTCTGGAAACCAAAGCTTTTTAATACACGTCATGATCGAGCTCCCGGAATGCGCCCTGCAAGGGAATCTACGTTTGAAGAGCACCCTGACCGTCTTCTGAAATAATCAAGCATCCAACATGCCAGGAGGAGACGTGTATCCTGTCTACAAAGCAATTTCACTAAATGGAAGGGGGCTTGGGAGCAAAAAAGATAAATTAGAGCCCTGTCATCTATAGAATCAAGATAAACAAAAGCAGTGGAGAAAACTTAAACCCCTATGGCTGGTAGCTGGCCACCATCTGGCTTCCATAAATCCCTTGGAAGCGGACAAAGCATTTCAGATGCTAAGTGGGACAAGGGTTACAGCCCATATGCTGAAATCAGTGCATTTACAAATAGCTGTCCCCACAATTACAGTTATTTGCAAATGGCAGCGACAACAATGAACACGTCCCAATAGTTTCTCCCCTTATTCGGTGACCGAGTCCTGACTTGATCAGAGTATATCCAAGAACTCAGATATAGAACTCTATTTTTCAGCCTCCCTCGTAGTTGGATGTGAACATGCAAGGACATTCTGGCCAATGATACAAAAGCCACACGTTGTACGGTATGCACGAAAAGTGTCCTTGCAAGGCAAGCAAGCTTCTTTCCCGTCTTCCTCATCCTCCCGTACAGCATATGAAAATGTAGACCCTTCCTGGGCAGAAAACTAGAAGGAACCATGTCAGCCTTGGACTGCCTACTTCAGGTTTACCTTACTTAGAAGAGAATTTAACTTTTATATTATTTAAGTCACTGCTATTGGAGGGCTCGCCAGTATTTGTAGAAAAAGCTAATCCCAGCTAATTCAGATGGGAAGAGAGAGCCCAAGTAGAGGAGAGGGACAGAGGGGGAGAGAGAGAGAGAAAGAGAGAGAGAGAGAGAGAGAGAGAGAGAGAGAGAGAGACTCTTAAGCAGGCTTCATACTCCATGCAGAGCCCAACATGGGGCTCGATCCCACGACTCTGGGATCATGACCTGCGCCAAAATCGACTCAGATGCTCAACCAACTGATCCACCCAGGTGCCCGAGAAATAGATCGATACAGTGCCTAGGATGTACTGACATCGCAGAGGGGTGGATCAAGGTTGTTTACACAATCTAATGGGAATGATTTCAACTTAAGTGCCCTAGTCAGCAAAAGGGTAAGGGGATAGCAGTGGGACAAGGGGAGCCATGCCCAAAGGCCAGAAAGACAATCACTGCGCTCGTTCCCCCCTGGGCCTGAATACAGCCTCATGAAATTTCTCAATTCAGTGAAGATTCAGGCCACCACAGCCAAGTCCCTGGACTGGACATAAGCCAAGAAAGACATATTGTACAAAGGCTCTTCGGCAGTGTTTCTCAACTTTTTATTTCACGCCACTTCTGGTAAACATAAAAAGCTCCAAGCCCTTGCCCTTGAGATAATGATCTGTCCCTGAAGGGTTAGTAACCCGCCCCCAACATGCCCGCTGAAAATAAGTAGAACAGAGTTCCCGACTGCTGCCTAGTTTCTACTCCTGAAGGTACTCGTTAGGGAGTTTTGTTCTTTGTGTATAAAGCAGTCCTCAGCTTTTTTCCCCCCTGTTTCAAGAAACAGAACAGACCGCATTCGCCATGTGAAACACCCGTGGGCATGCCCAGAGTGAGAAGAAATTCCCAGCTTGATCAGTGGAACGCCATCATTTTCTGTCCCACTCAAGAAAGCGTCTAGGAATCGGGATGAGAATGACATTGTCACAAACCGTGTGATGATGTGACAGGCTTGGATTTGCTTTAATACACAAAGATATGAAATCATATCAAATCTCATAATAACTAGTCTTCGTTAAAAGATCATTTGCAACAACTTCCATGGAAACAGTGTCAGCATGCTGTGATTCCTCCGAGAAGGTTGCTCATCTGTGGGACTGGACCCTTGCTGAAATCATCCTGAAGCCTGCAGACTCTTCTCAATGATTTCCAAGCCTGAGAGAGGCTACCAGTATGGAAAACCATTCACCAGGTAAATAGCTGAGCGAGCTTCCTCATGCAAATGAGTTCTGAATAAAAATCTCTTTAATGATAATAATGAGGATGCTGATCAGAGCCAATTATTTCAAGCTTCATAATTTGTATATTAACCAAACATCCTCATAATTAGGCAAGTTAGCCTAGGGAAATGCCATTCATTAAAGACTCTGGTGTATTTTGCTTTTGAATTTTCCGCTCTCAAATATTCCCGTGACTAAGAAGGAAACTTGTCTATAAGCAACAGGAAGCTGAAAAGAAAAAGCTGAAACAAATGTGGGGTAGGATGATCATTACTTCTACGATTTTCATGTAACCAGGAGTCTAGAGGGGAGCTGCTCAGAGCTGATACTCCAGGCTTTTTTGTGTGTTTGTATTTTGTATTTCTGCTCAGCCTGTGCTCGGGGTGCCGGCATGCCTACTTCACTCCAACTTCATGCCGTATTTCAAACAGGAAGGAGGGGGCAATGGACAGCTACCAGCTAGGTCACGTTCTTTTGTTCTTTTTTTTTTTTTTTTTTTTTAATTTTTTTTTAGTGTTCATTCATTTTTGAGAGAGAGAGCACAAGCAGGGGAGGGGCAGAGAAAGAGAGAGGGAGACCCAGAATCCAAAACAGCCTCCAGACTCTGAGCTGTCAGCCCAGAGCCCACCCAACGTGGGGCTTGAACTCACGAACCGGAGAGATCAGGACCTGAGCCGAGGTCGGATGCCTAACCAACCGAACCATCCAGGCGCCCCTAGATCACTTTCCTTTCTGAACGGTTTGCCTGGAAGCTGTACTCAGCAATTTCCACTTCCACATGGGTTACCTGAACGATGCTATGGCCCCCTCTGGCTACAGAGTGTGTGTGTGTGTGTGTGTGTGTGTGTGTGTGTGCGCGCGCACGCATGCGGGGCGGGGTTTTGGTGGGGAGGGTGGAGAAATTGATGGTGAGGAAGTAATAGATGAAGAAGAAAGATGCAAAGTTTGTCAGCAGAGCAAATTGTTTTTCCCCTAACAAAATTAGAGTTCTATTTGGAAGGAAGCTGGGGAACCGAGAGTGGGTGAGCAACCCATAGCCACTTACCTCCTAGCAGTCCGGAGGGATAAAGAGGATCATGATGGAGAAATCCTAAAAGCCTTTTAGAGAAAAATCTATGAGTCCACCAATAACAGTCCTCAAACCCTATCTGGAAGACCATACCATTAGGATACTTGCTTGTCTCACTTTGGAACTGGAGGAAAGAACTCGAATCTGTCTGTCTGCCCCGAAGTCGCCACAGACCCAGAGAAGATGAACCTAAAAACAGCTCACGAGGCCTTTAGCAATGTAACAATTGTGAGGAATGTTGTGTTTCTTTTCCTCAAACGATGAAGAAAGACTAAAATGTAATTCTTGGTGTATTAAACCTCCCTTCGTTTTTTGTTTGTCCCTCAAGCACCCTTGTTTTTATTTAAACTTTCATTTTCTCCATGGGGACACCTGGGTGGCTCCGACAGTGAAGCATCCAACTCTTGATGTCGGCTCGGGTGGTGATCTCATGGTGTGTGGGATCAAGTCCCACGTGGGGCTTTGCACTGACAGCATGGAGCGTGCTTGGGATTCTCTCTCTCCCTCTCTCTCTCTGCCCCTCCCCTGCTTTCCCTCTCTCTGTCTCTGTCTCTCTCTCTCTCTCAAAAAATACATTCATTAATTAAATAAACTTTTGTTTTTTCCTTTTTATGTTAAGAAAAAAAAAGTTCTGAAAAGGCACCATAATTGCATTTTTCTTACACATTTTTTTCTGAGGTGCAACGTTCTGATCAGTTGGACCCTTCTTTACAAGCCAAACTGCGCAGGCGTTCACTTCTCAATAACGGAAACCCGGCTTGACATCTGACAATCAGGCTCAGTCCTTTCTGCTTTACACATCGATAACACGGGAACAGTTCTGGAATTAGCGCTTTGCTGTCAGCTTTGTTAATGACGGTGGAGGCAAGGAGGAACACAACCTTCTCTTCTGGGACTATGATATATTGACTCCGCAGAGCTGACAATAGGAAAATGTTGGTTTAATGCCAAATTCACCCTTCAGATATGTCATAAGTTTTAAACAGCTGAAAACAGAACCAAGAGAGCTTAACCCTGTATTAGCATATTGTGAAAAGATGAATTTAAAAGGTACCTCCGTAAAATGGTTTTTAAAATTATTAACCGTCAGAAAATCTCCATTCGACAGAATGACAGAAGTACTTTGCTCTCATATAACATGTTCCCATTCAAAATAAAAATGATAATTTGCTAATTACAACCCCTGAAGTAAGCCTAGACAAAGATTATACCATTTCTTAAATAAATGGACACGATGGCTTACATGTACAGTTTAAGGTTTATAGTGGCCCCATTTTTTTGTAGAGAATCAAGTCATATCCCTTAATCTGTAGGCATCATGCTATACTTTGCCAGATTCAAGCAGCCTATAATAATGGATTGTTTTCTTTTCTTCTCTTTTCTTTTTTGTTTGTATTTTAGGAAGAGAGAGCACAAGCAGGGGAGAGGGGCAGAGGGTAAGAGAAAGAGAGAGGGAGAATCTTAAGCAGGCTCCATATTCAGCTCAGAGCCCTCTGTGGGGCTCAATCCCACAACCCTAGGATCAAGATCTGAGCTAAAATCAAAAGCCAGACGCTGAGCCAACCGAGCCACCTAGGTGCCCCTAAAATGGAGCGTTTTCTTATCCGGAGTTCTAATTCTTAGTTCTCATTCTTAGATCTATGCCTCCAGCTTTTTTGGTAGAATTTCTAACTATTGATTTATTTAATTTTTTTTTTTAATTTTTTTTTCAACGTTTTTTATTTAGTTTTGGGACAGAGAGAGACAGAGCATGAACGGGGGAGGGGCAGAGAGAGAGGGAGACACAGAATCGGAAACAGGCTCCAGGCTCCGAGCCATCAGCCCAGAGCCTGACGCGGGGCTCGAACTCACAGACCGCGAGATCGTGACCTGGCTGAAGTCGGACGCTTAACCGACTGCGCCACCCAGGCGCCCCTTCTAACTATTAATTTATGAGTGGAACAGCCCTGAATATGCTAGGTTATTCCTTGAATCTTTGTTCAAAAGGGTGCTGAACACGTTCGTCCAAAATGCCCACATGCCGTGAGAGGACTCACATGCGGCTCTGGTGAGAAGAAGATTCCAGTGCCTTCTGTACTTAAACTTCTCTGCTGTCCATCCACTGGAACAAAGGCACTCCTGATCTTTTCCCCTTTATCAAAGAGATTTGATAAATCTACCACGTAAACTGCTTACGTGGATCAAGCACATATCCGCATTTTATTTCTAGGTAAATTTGAGAAGCTGAAAGTATCATTTCAGCAAAGTCAATATGTGAAAGGGCAAATCAAGCAGAGTTTTTTATTTTTTATTTTTTTAATTTTTTTTTTTAACGTTTATTTTTGAGACAGAGAGAGACAGAACATGAATGCAGGAGGGTCAGAGAGAGAGGGAGACACAGAATCTGAAACAGGCTCCAGCCTCTGAGCCATCAACACAGAACCCGACGCGGGGCTTGAACTCACGAACCACGAGATCATGACCTGAGCCGAAGTCGAACGCTTAACAGACTGAGCCACCCAGGCGCCCCAAGCAGAGTTTTTTAAAGGATGAAACAATGGCGCGATCATAAGAGCCTGGTCCGTCTTTTCACACAGAGCAAAGATAACTCCGTTTTTCCATGCATTTTTTAGTTTTTATTTAAATTATTTTGAATTGGGGCGAAACATGCACAATGTAAAATTTACCATCTTAACCTTTTCTTTCTTTTTTTTTTTTTTTTTTGAGAGAGAGAATGAGAGTGAGAGCAGGAGAGGGGGCAGAGGGAGAGAGAGAGAGGTGGGCGGGGTGGGGGGGGTGGAATCTTAGGCAGGCTCCATGCTCAGAGTGGAGCTCATCGTGAGGCTCGATCCCACAACACTGGGATCATAACCTGAGCCGAAATCAAGAGTCGGCCGATCAAGTGACTGAGCCACCCAGGCACCCCCACCGTGTTAACCGTTTCTAAGTGGATCATTCAGTAGCATTAATACATTCACATGGATTTGCAACCCTCACCACCATCCACCGCTAGGACTACATCTTCTCCAGCTGTGACTCTGTGCCCGTTAACCAGTAACTCCCCATTCTCTCTTCCCCCCCCCAGCCCCTGGAATGCCATCTCACTTTCTGTCTCTGGGAACCCGTTCCTTCCGGAACCTCGCGTGAGTTGAATCAGACAGCGTTCATCCTTTTGCGCCTGGCTTCTTCCATCTAACGTAATGTCCTCAATGTTCATTCCTGTCATAGCATGTGGTAGGGTTTTCTTCCTTTTTATGCTGAGTAATATTCCACCACATGTGCGGACCACATTTGTTTATCCCTTACCCATCTGTGGACATTTTCAGCTTTGGGTGTTGTGAACAACGCTGCTATGAACATGGGTCTCCGAATATCTCTTCAAGTCCTTGCCTGCAATTCTCTTGTTTCCCATGTATTTTTTTTTTAAGTTTATTTTTTTGAAAGAGAGAGATCACGTGCCCACACACACACGCAAACTGGGGAGGGACAGAGAGAGAACCCGAAGCAGGCTCTGAGCTGTCAGCGCAGAGCCCGATGCGGGGCTTGAACTCATAAACTGTGAGATCATGACCTGAGCCTAAATCAAGAGTCAGATGCTTAACCGACTGAGCCACCCAGGTGCCCCTTCCATGTATCTTTAAATAGTAAAGTGGAATAGTGGCGTTTGTTTCATCTGTGCGGGGCGGGGGGCGGGAGGGAGACACTGCCAGAAACATTTGCAAAAAATTTTCATTCTCGTGGGTAGCACAGCAAGAGCAGAGGACAGTGGAAAGAATAGACTCATCTTAGTGACTTCCCAGCTTTGTGAGCTTTTGAGACACATATGAGGTCTAGTTCCTCATCTGTAAAATAAAAAACTCTAATTATGTGATTTCACTTCTCTAATTCCATGATTTAATGGCTCTAGCCAATTCAGGAGTTCTGCTCCCCAAAGCTTGTGTGATGGTTCATGATTGATCCAAAGTTTGAGGATTTTTTTTTTTAAAGTTTACTTGTGAGGCTCTGAAATTTCTTCTCTCACGTGGAGGGAACAGGAAACTAACAGGACAGTCGTTTGAAAAGCAACTGACGTTGCTCCAAAGAAACCGCTCAACAGAAAAATGAGTGCCCAAGGCATAATCCTCACAGGTCATATTCTTTCTGGAAAGTGAAGCGTATTTACTTGTAATATCACTGTTAAGTGTTGTGAGAATTGGCAGAGTGCTCTAGTGTTATTTTTCAAAATTGTCCACCGATGTGCTCTCCTTAAATACGGTTTAGCCAAAAGAACCCCAACAAGTATGTTTGTGTATCTGCCCATTACATTTCGCTCAGAGTTGTGTGCATGCGAGAGTGAATGTTTTCCTCTGAATTGTGCAGTGAACGTCCTCGCCCCTTCCCACGGTGAGTGGTCCGTGTCTGAGAGTTGAATTACCCAGTTTGGATGACTCTGTGGTCGGTAGGAGCTACATAATTGCACAACGTTTCTATTAAGTAAACACAGAGGTTGTTAGTTAAAGCCGTGGTTTTGTAATACGACCAAGCCCACTCTCCTGTCCTTGCCCAGAGGCCACTGATCCTGAGTCCTGGGGGCTGGCTGAGCATCCAGACATCGGAATGGGCTGGGAAGAGTAGAACAGATTCATGCAGCCGCTTTCTGGGGCACGGGGTGGGGGCCATTGGCTCTGCCGTAAGCCTTTCCATTCTGTGCCTGGGACATTATTTCTGATCTACACACATCCTACCACCTCCATTTTTTTTTCTACTCCTGTGAAATTCAAGCATGCCCAGACTCTGAGTGGCTGCCTAGGGATGTCATCTTAACTTCTGTGAGCCTCAGTCCTTTCATCTGTAAAATGGGCGTGATAGGCATCTACCACCCCTTAGGAGGTTTTTAAGGATCAATGACTTAATTCCTCCAAAGTGCTAAGATCGCACGGTGAGCTCTGGGTACATGTTAGTGAGTATTACTATTCCCTACTCTAGCATCTGGTCCCTGACTGCCCCACTGTTTTGATTTTACATGGAACCCCCATAATGTGGTCTGATTCTGTGCCTCTTTGGTGGCTCCTGGAGCCACCTTCCTTGCAGCTTGCCTAATGCTTCCTTGCCCTTCCTTGCAGCTTGCCTAATGCTTTGGGGCACTTATGCCAGGTTCTGACCAATTTCCAAACCTTACTTATCACACTCTCCCAGGCCTTTCCCCTGCTCCCGTGACCAGCTGTCCGAAGCTGTTCGAGCATTAACAGTATTCGAGGTTTGGTCTTGATGAAAAGCTCTCTTTTCACAGCCTGATCTGCGGGGAGACGGGCAGTGGCACATGTGGCTTAGACGTCAACCGAACAACCTTCTAATCTAATGAAAAATAAGAATGCCTGAGCCCTGGACAAACCCACGCACCCCTCTGCCCCCAGGTCCTGCTCCATAATGAGAGTGGGGTTGAAGCCATGTCTCTTGTCCTGAATCATACAGGATGTCAGTGCCAGAGCCAGAAATCGGGGCCAGCTCTTGGCTTTCCCATGGTTATATTCTACCCGCTCAACTCTATGCAAAAAAAAAAAAAAAAAGACACCACAGACATTTCATCAACCTGTCTCTTCTGTCAAATTGCGTTATTCTCAAATTGTGTAAGCCTTATGTAAACAATCTCGCTTCACACATGGGGTTCCATAAGTACATTTTCTGCGTGTTTCTCACACAGCAGGTTTTCTACGGATGGGTATATAAAAAAGTGCCAAGATTTCAAACTTAAGAAAACACTTAAAGGGCAGCCGTCCAGGAGCATTACAGTCATTTTTTTTTTCTTTTGCCCTGAGGCACAGGAGCGTAAGTTCTTTACAGCTAGGCTGTCATAGGTGGTACTCATTACCAAGTGCTTAGAGCCCTACTGTTTCCCTGCGCTGCTGATTCACTGAGACCTAACCACTGACAGATTGGACTGACTTTTGAGGCACATTATTTTATACCGTCATGCTGCTTTTCTCCCCTTTCTTTTTCTTCTTCCCTTTTTATACATACTCTTCTCCTCCCTCACATCTACCGCTCAGCATACCATTCTGTCCCTCCTCTTCATTCCCCTCCTCCACCCTCTTCCTTTCTCTCTCTGTTTTTTCAAAGCTTATTTGGAGAGAGAAAGCGTGCCTGCGCACACATGGGACAGGGTCAGAGGGGCAGGGAGAGAATCCCAAGCAGGCTCCCCACTGTCAGGGCAGAGCCCAATGGGAGGCTTGATCTTATGACCCTGAGACCATGATCTGACCCAAAAGGGAGAGTCAGACGCTTAGCCCACTGAGCCACCCAGGCCACCCATCCTCTCTCTTAAATAACCTGCATGACTACAAATTCACATATATAGTTTTTGAAGTTATTGTGTCTCGGAGGGAGTGTCTCTTTTAAAGTTCCTTTCAGACACCGAGATTCATTCTCAAAAAATGGTCCTCGACCTGGCCCATGTGTATTTACAAGGTTGCTGAATTTTTACTGGCTATAGGTCGTTAAATTAGCGTTCACTTTAATAAAATGAAAGCATTTAATTGATCGTTAAAAAACTTAAAGCAGTCTCACTAAGTATATTGCCACCGTCTAATACACTGTAGCATAAAATGAAGATGCTAACACCCTGACAAAGAACAGCTTTGGAATTCAGCAGCAGGCATCATAATTCATATATATTATGCTGATTGAGACATTAGGTTGAAAAAATAGACTTTCCTGCCTTCCATCCCTTCTCTATCCAATCTGTCTAACCCATAGCTGCCAGCTTAATCTTCCAGAACTGCCACTTCAGAGCATTCCTTTCCTTTTGGAAATCTTCCGTGGCTGACTGTAACGTAGAACACTGGTCCTCCAGGGAGCATCAGAATCTCCTACAGAGCTTGTCACAACAGATTACTGAGCCCCAACCCAGAGTTTCAGATCCAGGAGAACTGGAATGAGGCCTCACGGTGTATATATATAACCAGTTCTGGGGTAGGGTTGATGCTGGGTCTAGAGACTAAGCTTTGAGGACCCTTGACATTAAAATTTAGATTTTTTGGTACGACCTTCAAGACTTTTTCTTATATAATGTGGTCTTCGTCTGCCTCTTCAAATGACTATCCATGAGTCTCCTTCGCAGGAACCTCTTTTGCTGAAACTTTTCCCTCCGCTATGGCCCAAATTGATGCCCCCATCTGTATTGGAATAGTTTCTTCTGCTTAAAACACATCCTTATTCTTGGGGCGCCTGGGTGGCTTGGTCGGTTAAGCGTCCGACTTCGGCTCAGGTCATGATCTCACGGCCCGTGAGTTCAAGCCCCGTGTCGGGCTCTGTGCTGAGCGTTTAGAGCCTGCAGCCTGTTTCAGATTCTGTGTCTCCCTCTGTCTCTGCCCCTCCCCTGTTCATGCCCTGTCTCTCTCTGTCTCAAAAATAAATAAACGTTGAAAAAAAATTTAAAAAAAAACCAACACATCCTTATTCTTGCTGTAAAACAATTCCATCGTTTCTGTGAAATCTCCGAGTTCCATAGGACTTAAGCATTTCTCCAATTCTGATAGGGCAGCATTGATTTTTCTCTGCCGTGTATTTGCCCATGGTGTAGACTACCTTATATTACTACTTATCTGTCCATAAAGGTGATTAAATTGTTTGTTGTGTAATACAGCCAGTAAGTTTGAAGACCTTAGACTAGTTTTATATGTCAAAACTAAACATTAACTGCTTTTTAATTTTTCCTTTAATTACCCTAATAATGGGGTGGGGCGCCTGGTGGCTCAGTGGTTTAAGCATCTGACTCTTGATTTCATCTCAGGTGATGATCTCAGGGTTCATGGGTTCAAGCCCCACATCAGGCTCTGTGCTGACATCGCGGAGCCTGCTTCAGATCCTCGGTCTCCCTCTCTCTGCCCCTCCCCTACTCCTGCTCGCTCGCACTCTCTCTCTCATGTGGTGATCCCACAAAGCTAAGATCCTTTTACCAATCTATCCATATGGATTTTTCCCCCAGTGCTTTTTCTACATAACATGACTAGATAATAAAATTGATTTCCATAAATCATAGACAAATCACTCACACTGTGCTTCTGATGGGTAGGTTATCACAGCTTCATGTTCCAGTTGTGATGTGTGTATAAGTCCAGGGACAGGTTTACTGTGACAATAACAAAGGTTCATCTTCAGGCCTAGAACATGCACCTGGAATGGGCCCCTTCGGCAGCTGGGTAACGAGCCCTAAGATTGAGTTCAAGTGGTCACCTATTTCTGTAAATTTTGCGTAAATAAAATAATTTTTAAAACTTTTTTTCCTAAAGAGGGCCCTCCAATTTGTGAAATCATCCAATCCTGCATAGCGTGGATCTGGCCCTGGAGGTGGTCCAAGTGTATGGGTCAAACGTGATTAAGGCAACCAAATCAGAAGCAAAATGAAGGCCCTCAAAAAGAAATAATCTCTCCTTCCCCAAGTTCCCTGCTTTCCTTTGAATCCATAAAAATAACTGTGGAACCGTTCCATCAAATGAAGACACATGTTTGGCTATTTGAAAATTGGCAACTGATCTTGCTCATTTGCGAAAATGGACAATATTAATTTGTATTCTCATTGATTTCATGTGATCATACTATAAATAACAGTCCTTGAAATACAGGCAATTACAATTTTAACACTGGTTATCTCTGTAAATCAGTGCGGATCCCAGGGAAGTAAAAATCACATGTTTACGAGCAGCTTGAAGAACTAAACAGCATAAGCCAATCAACAAAGCATTGCGTGTTTGCATAATGAGGACATGCGAAGGAATGATGTTTCACTAGCAAAGATGATACATGACAACTCTTTGTCGCCACAAAGAATAGAAGTAGAGGGTTTAGAAAGATCTGAAAGGAACAAACAAGAAGAGACAAAATTGGGCCTTTTAAGTTTATGGTCAGAGAAGATGATTTACAGATAGTGGAATATGTCTGGTACTTACACAAATTTGTTTCAAAAACAAAAAGTAGTGTTTTCTTTCAAAGCAATTCCTTGTGAGCAATTTGTCATCACAAACAGCTTCTGGCACTTGACCAATTCTTTTCAGAGACTTGCTTTAAAACAAATGGCCATTAAAATCTTACAATGTCACAATAGAAAATTCTTACCATGATTCATTCTTAATGCAAAATTTGCTTAAATTACTGTATTCACTGGGAGATTACTAAAGTTCATTTCATAAACAGAGTCATTTTCATAAGCAGTGGATTGTAATTTCGATTTTTCTTTACTTTCATCAGATACATTTTTGGTTTCCCATGTGTAAGACGGTAATTGTTCAAACATTAATTTCTAAGAACAAAGAGTTTCATTTTTAATGCTCACTTCTTGAAGAAATGATGGAAGTCGAGTGAAATTTACATCATTCGGTACCTTAAAAACTAGGCTTGCATTTTTAAAGCCAAGATACATAAAATGTTAAAGTTAGGGGCCATAAAAAGTATTTACTAAAGCCCACTGTAATTGAGGTTAAATGGGTGCTATTAGATAATCAGTATGTCCACATTCAATGGCACAGGGATAATGCTCGGTAAATGCTGTGTTAGTGATTGACTGATGGATGTGTAAATTACCAGAGGTGAAATTAACAAGATTTTGAGGTGTCGGCCATATACAACAGAAAAAGCTTTATCACATTAATAATTGAAAGATGGTTATTTATAATGCATTTAAATGAAAACTTTCTAACTTTATCAGTGGAAACAACTTGAGTCTACATAACAAATCTTACTGAACAACCCTTAGCTACCATTCATTTGCGATTCACACATTCACTGCCCCCAAGTCCAGACGACCCCACCCCCCTTCTCCTATGTGTAGACATTTCTTCACAATGCAGTCTCTTTTGTGTGAAAATGGTATATAAGCCACCGGGTCCAACCAACTCTTTGGATTTTTGCTTGTTTTCTGTGAAGCCTCCATTCATGTAAAAATGTTCATAAAACTCATATGACCTTTCTCCTACTAATCTGTCTTTGTCATTTTAATTTGCAGGCCCCATAAAAAGAATCTAAGAAAGTAGAAGAAAAATTTTCTTCCCCTACACTGCTTTGGAGTTGAGATTGTGTCTTGGAAGGGAGTTCATGACAGGGAAAGCTTTGAGAAACTGTTTAATGTTGGGGCACCTGGGTGGCTCAGTCGGTTAAGCATCTGGCTTCGGCTCAGGCCATGATCTTGGGGTTCTTGAGTTCAAGCCCTGCGTCGGGCTCTATGCTGACAGCTTGGAGACTGGGGCCTGCTTTAGATTCTGTGTCTCCCTCTCTCTCTACCCCTTGCCCACTCATACTCTGTGTCTCTCTCTCTCTCTCTCTCTCAAAAATAAACTTAAAAGGGGCGCCTGGGTGGCGCAGTCGGTTAAGCGACCGACTTCAGCCAGGTCACGATCTCACGATCTCGCAGTCTGTGAGTTCGAGCCCCGCGTCAGGCTCTGGGCTGATGGCTCGGAGCCTGGAGCCTGTTTCCGATTCTGTGTCTCCCTCTCTCTCTGCCCCTCCCCCATTCATGCTCTGTCTCTCTCTGTCCCAAAAATAAATAAAAAAAAATAAATAAAAATAAAAAATAAATAAACTTAAAAAAAAATTTTTTTAAGAAACTGTTTAATGTTTTAAACCTGTGCCAATTAGGAGAACAAAACAATGTTTGCTTCTGACCAGCTGCAGCAATATTTACCGACTATTTACTATGAATTTCCCACCCATATTGGGGTATCACATGGTCTTCAGCTGAATACATGGACTTACAAACACACTGAGACCAGAGTCCAGAAACCAGCAAAAACAATAGTAGTTAAACAGAGCTCACCTTTGAATTTAATACAGAGACTGCTTTCTTTCTATTTTAAACTTCCCACAGGCTAAGAGCATCCCTCGATCTAGAGGTATTGATTATAATCAGAAATAAATCATAGACTTCTGTGCCTACTTAATGTTAAGAGACTTCAGACTTCAAACTCTTGACAAGCCTGCATGGGCTGAGGTCTGTGCCCAGCCAACACAAATCATTTATAAGCAGCAGTGAGGAGGCACTTTCCCAGCATGGCCACAGCCATTCACAGCATTAAGCCCAAGCAGTGGCTCAGTCTCAAAATTAGGAGCATCGGCATGATCTGACCATACCCATACCTACAGAATCAGAAACTCAGGGAGATGGGGCTCAGTACAGGCATACCTTGAAGGTACAGTGAGTTCAGTCCCAGACCACTGCAATAAAGCAAATACCACAATAAAGCAAGTCAAGAAGCTTTCGGTTTCCCAATGCGGATAAAACTTGTGTTCACACTATACTGTAGTACATCATATGCATAATAGCATTATGTCTAAAAAAAAAAACAGGGTAAATTAAATTCTTAACTTAAATACTTTCATTGCTAAAAACTGCTAACCATCATCTCAGCTTTCAGCTGGTCATCTTCTGGTTGCTGGTAGAGGGTCTTGCCTGGACATTGATGGTTTGTGACTGATCAAGGTGGTGGTTGTTGAAGGCTGGGTGGCTGTGGCAAGTTCTTCAAGCAACAAAAATGTATGGTTGTCTTAAGATAACATTGAAGTTTGTGAAATCAATGGACTCTTCCATTCATGAATGATTTCACTGAAGCCTACCATGTTGTTCGATAGAATTTTACCCACAGTGGTACTTGTTCCAAAACTGGAGTCAATCCTCTCAAACGCTACCATTGCTTTATCAGCTAAATTTATGCTATCGTCGAAGTCCTTTGTTGTCATTTCAGCAATCTTCAAAGCGTTTTCACCAGGAGGAGCTTCCATCTCAAGAAACCACTTTCTCTGCCCATCCAGAAAAAGCAATTCCTTGGCAATTCAGCTTTGATCACGAGATCACAGCAAGTCAGTCACATCGTCAGGCTCCACTTCTAATTCTAGTTCTCCTTGCTATTTCTTTTTTTTTTTTTAATTTTTTTTTTAACGTTTATTTATTTTTGAGACAGAGAGAGACAGAGCATGAACAGGGGAGGGTCACAGAGAGAGGGAGACACAGAATCTGTAACAGGCTACAGGCTCTGAGCTGTCAGCCCAGAGCCTGACGTGGGGCTCGAACCCACAGACCGTGAGATCATGACCTGAGCCGAAGTTGGACGCCTAACCAACCGAGCCACCCAGGCGCCCCTCTCCTTGCTATTTCTACCGCATCTGCAATGACTTCCTCCACTCAACTGTAGAGCCTCTCAAAGCCATCCATGAGGGTTGGAATCACCTTCTTTCAAACTTCTGTGAAAGTTGATATTCTGACCACTCTCCATAAATCGCAAAGGTTCTTAATGGCATCTAGCATGGTGAGTCCTTTCCAGAAGGTTTTCTATTTACTTTGCCCAGATCCATCAGAGAAATCACTTTCTATGGCACCTGTAGCCATTGTAAATGTATTTCTTGAATAATAAGACTTGAGAGTTGAAATGAATCTTTGAACCAGGGGCAATGGATGTAGTGTTTGCAGGCGTGAAAACAACATTCATCTCATTGCACATCTCCATCAGAGCTTTTGGGTTACCAGGTGCATTGTCAATGAGCAGGACATTTTTTAAAATTTTAATTCCAGCATAATTAATGTACAGTGTTATAATCGTTTCAGGTGTACAATAAAATGATTCAGCAATTCTATATATGCCTCAGTGCTCATCATGATAAGGTACTCTTAATCCCCTACACCTTTTTCACCCATCCTCCCACCCATCACCTCCCTGGTGACCATCAGTTTGTTCTCTATATGTAAGAGTCTATTTTTTTTTTTTGGTTGTGTCTTTTCTCCATTGGCCATTTGTTTTGTTTTGTTTCTTAACTTCCACATATGAGTGAAATCATGTGGTATTCATCTTTCTCTTACTGACTTATTTCACTTAGCATTATGCCTTCTAGATCCATCCATGTTGTTGCAAATGGCAAGATTTTGTTCTTTTTTATGGCTGAGTGATATCCCACTGTATGTTTATGTGTGTGTGTGTTTGTGTCTCTCTGCTTCCGTATTTTAGCTATTGTAAATAATGCTGCAAAGAACAGAGGCATACATACATATTTTCAAATCAGCCATGTTTTTGTTTTCTTTTTTTAATTTTTTTTTTAACATTTATTTATTTTTGAGACAGAGAGAGACACAGCATGAACGGGGAGGGGCAGAGAGAGAGGGAGACACAGAATCGGAAGCAGGCTCCAGGCTCTGAGCCATCAGCCCAGAGCCCGACGTGGGGCTCGAACTCGCGGACCGCGAGATTGTGACCTGAGCTGAAGTCAGACGCTCAACCGACTGAGCCACCCAGGCGCCCCTGTTTTCTTTGGATAAATATCCAGAAGTAGAATTGCTGGATCGCATATTTCTATTTTTAATTTTTTGAGGAAACTCCATACTGTTTTTCACATTGGCCGCACCCATTTATATTCCCGTCAATACTGCGTGAGGGTTCCCTTTTCTCCACATTCTTGCCAGGACTTGTTGTTTCTTGTCTGTTTGGTACTAGACATTCTGACAGGTGTGAGTGATATCTCATTATGGTTTCTATTTACATTTTCCTGATGATGAGTGATGTTGAGCATCTTTTTATGACTGTTGGCCATCTGTATGTCTTCTTTGGAAAAATGTTTATTCAGGTCCTCTGCCCATTTTTTAGTCAGATCAGTTGCTTTTTTGGTGTTGAGTTGTATGAGTTCTTTATATATTTTGGATACTAACCCCTTATCAGGTCTATCCTTTGCAAATATTTTCTTCCATTCAGGAGGTTGCTTTGGTGTTTTGCTGAAGGTTTCCTTTATTACAAAAGCTTTTTAGTTTGATGTACAAGAGTTTACTGTCTGTTCTTTCTTTTAGGAGTCTTATGGTTTCACACCCTGTATTTAGGTCTTTCATTCATTTTGAGTTTATTTTTGTATATGGTATAAGAAGGTGGTCCAGTTTTATTCTTTTGCATGTGGCTGTCCAATTCTCCCAATACCATTTATTGAAGACACTGACTTTTTTCCATTGCATATTATTGCCTCTTTTGTCATAGATTAATTGACCGTATAATTGTGGGTTCATTTCTGGGTTCTCTGTTCTGTTCCATTGATCTATGTGTCTGTTTTTGTGCCAATACTATACTGTTTTGATTACTATAGCTTTGTAGTATAGTGTGAAGTCTGGGAGCTGAAACCTCAAGATTTACTCTTCTTTCTTAAGACTGCAGTGGCTCTTCAGGATCTTTTGTAGTTCCGTACAAATTTTATGATTATTTGTTTCAGTTCTGTGAAAACTACTGTTGGTATTTTGATAGGGATTGCATTGAATCTGTAGATCATTTTGAGTAGTATGAACATTAGACCAATATTAATTCTCCCAACCCACGATCCCAGTCTATCTTTCCATGTATTTGTATCGTCTTCAGTTTCCTTCATCATTGTCTCATAGTTTTCAGAGTACAGGTCTTTTGCCTCCTTGGTTACGTTTATTCCTAACTAGTTTAGTCCTTGGGATACACTTGTAAATGGGATTGTTCCATATCTATATGGTGGATTTCACTGGTATCCCATTTTACAGATGTCATAAGTGCGAGTCAGAGCCTGTTTTACACCATGTAGCAAAGCTGTTTAAGTACCTGGCACTGTGCTGTACTGGGTACTGGCACCCAATGAGGAGCAAACACATACATGACTCTTCTAGAGGAATCCACAGTCTGTGGTAGCCACGAAGAACCTAATCAAACAAATGAGAAGTGTGAGGCAAATTCTCTCACTGGCCATTGGTTGAAGACCTCAGTTCTCCTTCACATGGGCACCAGGCTGCTTGAGCATCGACCTACACAACACAGTGAACAACCCCAAGAAGAAGGTAGAGGCCAAAACGCTCTTCGTGGCGTTGCCAGATTTAGCAAATAAAAACCCCGGACACACAGTTAAATTGCGTTTCAGATAAGCAGGAAGTAATTTTTTGGTGTTAATATGGCACAGGCAGCCTTTGGTGTGTATTTGTACTAAAAGTTTTTTTGTCGATTGTTTGAAATGTAAAATTAACTGCCATTTGATTCGGCAACCGAACTTTTACCAGCTAGGTTCAGAAAGCAGATAACCATCACCTGTGCCATAGTTTTGGGCCTCACAGAGAAGCTCTGATTCAGTGTAGGAGGAGACCGCAGAAGGATGTTCTGCCACAAGGGGAAGATCAGTGGGGGCTCTCTTGGAGCCTGGCTACACGGACAGACCTGCAACCTTGTCAGCAAATGTCTTCCTCAAGAATCCACCCCGTTTCTTCACATTCCACCCCTCAAAAAGTGCTCTTTCAGCATGGGTTATCACAGCTGTATCGTCCTAAGGCACAAAATAAGAACAGTAAGAGTAATTTTGCCTGGAGGAAGAGGCAGGTGAACAACAGAAGCCTTCTTCTGAAGCTCCCTCCTCCACAGTGAGGTGCGTGTTAGCCTCTGTGTCTGACCTTGATGTCTACTCAAAATTATACCTGTCCTTCTGCAAAAGGTTTTCAAACAACAGTGATGCTTTTCTTATGTTCCATTTTCGGTTTTAAGTGACCCCCTGTAGGTATTTATTAAATCAGCTATGTAGGCTTTGGAAAGTAATTGAGCTGAAGTGGGAATATGAACTAGCGTTTTTTGAGGCACGACTAACGTTTAGGAACTTTTCGTACCTTTCGAGTGTCACTGAAAATCATACCTTGGTTTCCTTTTTCCCAGTGAATTTCATCCCAAGAATACGTAAGCTGAACATATCATTTTATTGAAGGGTTTCAGAGCCCAGGGTTTAAATACCTGCTTCCTTCTGACTGGCTGCAGGCATTAAGGAAGAGCGGGCCTGCGACAGAGCGGGGGTAGAGAGTGGTAACCTGGGTTTCACAGTAAGGTTGGCAAGGATCTGAAAACGAGGATGTCATCGTCAAGGGATGAAAACCAATATAGCAGCATCAGAAGGCAAGATATAGTTTGAAAATGGATAAAGGCCATTACTGTTCTAACGGGTCAAAATCTAACGCTGCCCTTTTATCACATCGTTCTAAAACCTTCGATTAGAATTGATACGCACATTTCAACTCCTCTAAGAGTTCTTTACCTGTTTGATTCTGCGTTTTGTTCTGAATAATAAACACTCATTCACTGAGCACATTGCATCTGCGAGGCATTGTCCTAAGTGCCTCTATAGATCGGCGTGGTCTAATATAGGGCGCTCTATAATACTGATCTTCACATCAGCTGAATCTGATAATAATACTGATCTTCACATCTTGTCATATATGGGAAAACTGAGGTTCACAGACACTAGCCCGAGTCTGCAGAATCATCAAGTGTCGTAGTTGTAGCATGACCAATTGTTTTGCTTTGTCCGGAATGGAAGGGCTTCCCAGGATACAGGACTTCGGTCGCTAAAACTAGTACAGTCCCCAGAAAACAGGGAAGATGGGTCACCCTGCATGGTTGGGTTCAGACTTCAGATCCTTTTGAATCCAAAGCACATGTTCTTTTCATTACTCACCATTTCTTTGTTGAGTGGTGTAGTGTCTGTTTACTCCAATTACAACAATGCTTAGCGCAGTGCTTTGTACATAACAGCACTAGGTAAATATTGAATCAATGGAGGGATGGGTAGATAATTTCTGTAAGTACAGTTGTGCAATGATAATGTCTATGGTATGTGTAGAAAAGGTTACAGTCTTGGGGTTTCCATCTTCTTTGTTTTGTCTTGTTGTCCAATTACGTTCAAATAGAAAGCTGTTGAATGTGCTGGGGAATGCCTCACAACTCCTGGAGGCAAGAGAGGATGGGTGTTTGGGGGAGGGAGTGGGCAGGCAGCCCTGAATTCTTTGCTGATTTCCGGCAATGGCCCGTTTCAAGCTCCCCCGCGTGATGTCACTGAGCATGGAGGTGGGGGAGCGATGAAGTAGCTCGTCATTCTATTTCCATCATGCAGACACAATCCATGTAAATAACTGCAAAAGGATAGGTCATAGGAAATGATTAGCGAGTGCTAACTTGTGGTGCGTTACCTTCGATTATTTAATATATTTAATTGTACATTTACATGACTGACTCTTTAAGCATGACTGTGTTTAAGAGCCAGCTCACCAAAATCCTCAAAACTGACGCTCAGTTCTTAGAAACCTTCGGTTCCACCAGCTGGGAAGCTGCTGGCCTGACTAGCGGTCCTGCAGATTTTTCCCAGGGGAGAAATTACTCCGGAATGAGCTGCTTCAGACCAACCCTATCATCACGCCTATACATAAAAAAAGAGAGACAGACAGAGAGAGAGAGAGAGAGAGAGAGAGGGAGAAGGAGAGAGAGAGAGAAAGAACTCAGAGCAGATATCTCTGTGATATATCAAAAGAACAGGGCGTATTTTCCAGAATGAAGTACCAAAACCATCAAGGTAAGACTTTGGAGGACTTTAGAAATTTGGTGGGCAGTTAACGCTTATGATTGGCTACATTTCATAGAGGAAAGCAGTACTCCCACATAATTGCCCGTCTTCCCTTTAACTGACTGGCGAAAACAGAATTCAGCCAATTTCCTGGAGAAATGTGCTGATGTAGCTTAACCTGTGTGTATTTATGTTTAGAGTGCGAGGATTTCATTATAATATTGTTCCATCTACTGAGATATAAATAGCTAAAGACAACCACAGTGTTTGTGATACTCTGTTGGTTCTATACCACTCTTTCCTCAAATGAATCTTATATAATAAAATTCACAATTAGGAATAGGAGTAATTAGGGAGGAGTCACTATAAATACTTCTCTAGTCTAAAGGAGATTTATATAGATAGCACTTTGTCAAAACAGTGACTATAGGGATAGTACGCTTTTCTTGTTTCGAGATCTGAGCTCTATTGGAAAAAGAATTAACTCTAAAATTGTGTCTCTGCAAGCAAAGCAAAATGAATCCCCAAAGTAATCACCCATCACTATCTAAGCAGAAAACATAATGATGGAGCAAATATGCTTGTCCAGGTACATTGACTTTGCTCCTCATTTTTTCCAGGATGGGTTCAAGGTACCAATGTTCTTGTGTTTGGTGAAAAGTTATGTCCCAGTTCCTTACCACCAAGGAGATGGCATCTAGAGCATCTTGGTGACTACCCTCTGGATGAAAGAGGATCTAAAATGCCCAGAAGATTCTATCTAGATCATGTCCTAGAACAGACCAATGCATGGCCAGTAGCACCAATATCTATAAAGATCTTTAGGATCCTAAAATATGGCTATGCATATTGGCTACCTTTGGTACAGGAATGATATAGAGTGAACAGGGTCACCTGGGCATTGTACCCCAGTAGACCATTAGGGACCCTCATGTTGTCCATCAAAAGGTACAAATGTTCCCTGGCCATGTGCCTGATACTCCACTAAGCCCTGGGTTTCTATCATGAAAAAGCCACGTGACTATCACCTCATAGCATTCCAGGTAGACGATCAGACCCTGCCTGGGCGGAACGCTCTTGAAAGGACTCAAGCATAAGTTTTTAGCAATAGCTTCAGATAAGGTTATACACTCATGGGAATATACTGGCAAGACGGTAACCTTTTTTTAAGTCAAATTTATTGAGGTAAAATTTTTACATTAAAAAAATCATTCTTTTTAAACGTACAATTGATAAATTTTGACAAATGCTTTCAGGTGTGTGTGACTCCTATCATCCCACTCCTTTAAGCTTTCACTGTGTTACTATGAATGAAAATATCTTTAATCCTGCAGTTATCTTATGAACGGCAAGAATATGATCTGCGTTTCATATTTTACCAGTGGAAGCATTGAATTTGTTCAGTGTAAGTCTCTCAATATACTCTATTTTTTTCAGCCTGTTGGACCACACTTCATTATTTTCATTATAGTAGGGCTATCAATAAAGCAAGGTACTCCTAGTGTCTTTCCTATGCGGAAAAGATTTGGCCAAATCATGTGGCCAGAACCTACATGTGGTAGGTTCTGTGCAACTAAAAACACTGAAAAACTGCTAAAATAAAAATAGAAAAGCAAAGCACTCACACACAAGACTTTTTTGCAAAAAGCTGAGTTGGATTTCTCTTGCACTATGTTCCTTCGACCTCCAGTTCTCCAGTCAGTGCCCCCGGCATAACAGTGGCAAGAAGTTAAGTTCATAAGGTAGTATTAGAAAGCTAGTGGGTTGGGGGCGCCTGGGTGGCTCAGTTGGTTAAGCGTCCAACTTTGGCTCAGGTCATGATCTCATCACTCATGAGTACAAGACCTACATCAGGCTCCACCATGACAGTACAGACCCTGCTGGAGATTCTCTCTCCATCTTTCTCTGCCCTACCCCCACTTGCACATGTATGCGTGCTCCCTCTGTGTTTCTCAAATTAAATAAACTTTAAAAAGAAAAAGAAAAAAGAAAACGAGTGGGTCTTGGCATTCTTTTTTTTTAATATTTTTTTAAATGTTTATTCATTTTTGAGAGAGAGACAGAGAGAGACAGAGCATTAGCAGGGGAGGCGCAGAGAGAGAGGGAGACACAGAATCCGAAACGGGCTCCAGGCCCTGAGCTGTCAGCACAGAGCCCAACGTGGGGCTCGAACCCGTGAACTGTGAGATGGTGACCTGATCCGAAGTTAGACGCTTAATCAAACTGAGCCACCCAGGTGCTCCTGGGAATTTTTAATACACGAGACACAGGGAATGGCCTCTCGGTTTCATCTCCTCTTCACTTGCCCCCTTCCGGCCTCCCCTCCTCCAAAAGAAGTAAGGCCATGTTAGTGGATATTACTGAGATTTTTCCAGGTCTGTTCCAGGTCTACCTCATAGATATGTTCCACCTCAAAGAAAGTGGCCCCACCCAGTGTAAAGTGAAAAATGTCAGTCACCTGGGCAAATGACTGGGTAAAAGGTATGCACAGACATTTGACAAAGAGTTGCCGGCAGGCAGAGTAGTGGAAATATACAACCTTTGGGTGGATCTTTCCCCGGTTCGCTTTCCAGTAACTCACTGTGTGAATGCATGGCACGTACTTGATCGTTGCATGCTAGAGGTGCTCATCTGTAGGATGTAACCAATGTGCATCTTGGGTGTTTGTTGGGAAAAGTCAGTGAGGGTGACCTAAGGTCTTCCTCAGCAGAACTCCGAGCACATAGAACATGCTCGATCATTCCCGTTCCTTCCTCCTTAAAAGTTAGTATCAAAACCCACTTGAAAGGGTCGAGAGTATCTATAGACCCCAAACCCCACATTTCAATGAAGTCTGCTTAGTAAGAAGACAGTCAAGAATGCTGACCCTTAGCAAAAGTCTGAGACTACTTTGAAAGCACAGATCCCCTCTGGGTGGATTTCGTGTCTCATAGCTTCTTATTTCGAGTAAACAAGAGCCTTTTGTAGTAATCTCTCCCACGTGAGCGATGGGAACAGATTGTCTTCCATCTAAAGCAAACGAGAAATTGCTTAAGTAAAGGTAGTGACTGTATGAATCATAAACCACTTTCTCAGATAACAGCCATTAAGCAAGTCTGTGTACAAATTTGACAATTCTTATTTCACCGCCTTTTGACAGCCCTTTAGAAGGGTTTCGGAGAACAAGATCTGACTACAGCTTTCAAAAATTCATCACTGAGTATTTGTTAACCTTGCTCCCAGGGATAGCTGAAGAACCAGGATAATGCCCTTCAAATGGAGATAAATTACAATCTTTCAAAAGATTATCACGGTCTTAATCGAGTTTGCTCCAGCAGCTGAACAGCCTGTGACCTTGTTAGTTACACAACAAACGTATCTGCTACTTTATGTTTCTATAGGTAGCAGTGTAGAGCCTTTAATCTAAATGTTTTCTGTATATAGAAGGTTGGATTTACTTCACTTGCTGCTTCGGGAGATAAAACAGAAGATTCGCCTCATTGAAAGGGGGCGTATCAAGCTAGTTCGGGTATGGTTCAGATTTTTCAAAGACGTGTCTTGTTTACGTCATTTCAGAATCCCACAAAAGTGGAGAGGACGATACAGAGGCTCTCTGGACACCTGTCACTCCGGTTCCCCCAGAGGTTACCTTTCATAGATGTGTAGCATGATTTAAGGGAAAAGGGAGGTAATTCTACGTTCCGAAACAGGCATGGTCTTACGCCATTCCGTGATGGTGCGCTGTTACACAAATGAGAAAAAGGTAGGGATTTCACAAGCAAAATAGTCAGGAGGATGTTAGGGAAGCCACATGCACAATTTCTTTGAAAGAACCCATTAGCCGATTTTTCTATATAAATGTAACGAACTGCAGGTAGAGAAGGAAGATTCCAACATAGGGCCCGGTTCGTGAAAGGTACAATCAGTACATCTTGGGAAACGAAAGCACTTTTATCCTGAATATAATGTTACAATGGCATGGAAATGAGCACGCAGGCCTTCCAGGAAGTCAGCACGTCAGCAGTTAGGCCAAAGGACCGACTTTCAACAGAAGGGAGGGAGAGTTTGCATGGTATTGATTATTAAACGGTAACGTTTAATCCTAGATGCTTCTTGTCTGTGTCAAGAGAGAACATCTGTGGGCGCTGAGCACAGGCAGATTTGGGACAGCCATGCAGATTCTGTGAGGTCTCGAAAAAGCCTCCCAGGAAACAAGGTAATTTAGGAAGCTAAGCACTTATTCTCACACTTAGACTCTTAACCTCTCTCTGCAAGCGGATGACTGTGGTGCCAAGAAGGACGTTATGACTTACCCCTCGTGGTGGAGAAGAAAAGGAGGGGAGCTTCCTCTGAGCTTCCGGCTTGTCGGGGCTATCGAAGTGCTTACAGTGTCCATCGTCCCAAAGGAGAAAGCTCAGCATCACGGCCTCGGCCACTCGCGCAGCGGCCACCATTTGTGGGACAGGATCCATGCATTCTGTTCCCTGCCTCCCCTTGCCGCTCCATTTTAGTGTTCTTTTGTAAGTGTTCCTGACACTTTGTTTATCTTTCTTTTAAACACCCTGCCAAGATTATGTCTGAAAACGAGAAAAAGCCCTCCATTTTTCACTTGTTAAATCTGTTGCAAGGGAAACAATTTAGCACCGTTCTCAAAACACGAAGAATGTTTCGAGACTCTCCAAAGTCTCTGGCAAACTGCTGGAGCCCAAACACAAAAGGGACAAAATAAATTTTCATACACGATGCTGCTTAGGTGAAATCAGACGTTTACTTGATGTTCTAATCTCTCCATTATTGAAAGGGTGTCCGGTTGTTGGAAAAACCCATTTTCCCTCTTAGCCTCACAAGCAGACGCATCCCTCAAGCTGCCATACTTCCCTTGTGAAAGGAGCATATTAATGAAAGACAACCCGTGTGGATGTCTCTGGAGGACTTTGGGATAAAGCGTTTTTATGACTTCGTAAATCCGATCTGGGATTTCCTTGGTTAACCTAAGGAAGTTCGTTAACCTGGTTTCATTGGTCGCAAACATTTGACAAGGATCTCTTTTCTTTTGCTGATGGCATGGCACATAGTCATTCCTTTCTTTAGATTTCACCGACTTGCTTAGAAACGGGTGCCCCAAATGCAGTGCTTAAGCAGTCTCTAGTGACAGTGCTGTGGCTCATATGGGCAGAAGGAAGTTTACAAGGAAGTCGAAGAAAAAACATGTTTCGTAAGAGAGTCTAAAGACCGCTTTGGAATCTTAGGCTTAATTCACCATTGTAAATCTGATTTTCATGTCATCAGATTTCAGCTCCTGGCTTTTCATTAGCTAGACTGGCTGGATGCCCTCCCCTTCCCCCACTCCTGACCTCTCCTTGATCCCTTCACCTCTTGATATTTGAACCATACCTTTTCTTCCCAAGAGTTGGATAATACTTAGAAGATAGAAAACTCCTAACAGAATGGCTGGAATTTTCCACCAATGGCTGTGTCGTCTGTGTATTAATACCGATCAATTCGTGACCAACATTTTGACCAGTTTGGGAGACGTATCTCAACTAAAGAAGCACAGCCAAAAACGTAACTCCCTAATTGTTATTGATCTCTTTCTCACTCTAAACATCCAAGAATGTTGGCGCGCCTGCGTGGCTCAGTCAGTTAAGCATCAGACTCTGGATTTCGGCTCAGGTCATGATCTCACAGTCATGAGATAGAGGCCTGTGTCAGGCTCAGCACGGAGCAGAGTCTGCTTGGGATTCTCTGTCTCTCTCCCTCTCTCTCTCCGTGCCCCTCCCCTGCTCATTCTCTCCCCTCTCTTTCTCTCTCTCAAAATAAATAAAAACTTAAAAAAAAAAAAAAAATGGTGCACCTGGGTGGCTCAGTCAGTGAAGCATCCAACTTCGGCTCAGGTCATGATCTCACAGTCCATGAGTTCGAGCCCTGCATCAGGCTCTGTGCTGGGAGCTCGGAGCCTGGAGCCTGCTTCGGAGTCTGTGTCTCCCTCTCTCTCTGCTCCTCCCCTGCTCACACTCTGTCTCTCTCTCTCTCTCTCTCTCAAAAATAAACAAAACATTAAAAACATTTTGCATTCCAAAAAATTTTTAAAAACCAATCCAAGAATGTAGTTTTCCTTAATTCACTGAAAACCTCCTGCCCTTAGATGTATTTGCTAAGCCCGAACATTCCTGGCAGCCTCTCCCTTCACTGTGCCAGCTTTAAGCTCTCTGTGGTCACAGTTTCGTGGCATCCTCTTTGTCGTTCCTTCTTCACATCATTTGGTGTCCCATGTGACATGCTCTTTATACATTAACCCCTTTTCCTCACAGAGCTTCTTAAGACATGGTTCTGCTGTAGCTGTTCCACCAGAAATGCTCCCGTGCCTCCTAGCATTTCTATATGCATATACCTGTTAGGCGGCTGCCCTTGGATGGAGCCCCAGTAATTGTCATGAAGTGTTTCCCTAGCTTTCCTTCTTGCCTGCTGTACCGAGCCCTAGCGCCCCATGCGAAGCCCACCACTGAACTCTGGGAAGCCCCGAGGCTCGTCTCTGAAGTTCTGATAAACAAGACTTACTATCAAATAAATATAGCTTGTCATTAGATCTTTAACCCACACAGGTGTGTGATCGTAAGCAGCCCATTGCTGTAGCCGGGTGAGCAGGGTCTCTCAGAAAGTCACGTTCATCCAGAACCTCAGAATGCAGTCTTCTTGGGAAATAGGTAGACTTCCGGCCTCCAGAAGAACCCAGCGAGGACAGCACCTACCTCCTGAAAGTGTTGGAGAGTTTAAATAAGAGAGTGCATGTGGAGAGTATGGTACAAACCAAGTTCAAGTCTCTATTTAACCAAATGTTAGTGATGGTAGAGAACATTGCTCAAATGATCTGAGCTCAGTAAACTTGACTCTAAAAAACGGGGATTATGATAATCTCCACCTGCCTTCACGGCAGGGTTTTTGTGATGAACCAATGAAGTTATAAACGTAAGAATTCCTGGCATGTAAGAAACAATCATGAGGCGCGCCTGGGTCCCTCAGTTGGTTAAGCATCTGACTCTTGATTTCAGCTCAGGTCATGATGTCACGGCTTGTGGGATCCAGCCCCACGTTGGGCTCTCTGCTGACAGCACAGAGACTGCTTGGGATTCTCTCTCTCTCTCCCTCTTTTTCTCTGTCCTTCCCCTGCTCACGCATGTGCTCTCTTTCTCTCTCAAAATAATAAATAAACATTAAAAAGAAAACAACCATGAAATGTGCCCATCTGTACTCTTCCTCTGCCTTTTCCCTCCAGCCACTGGCAGCATTGGAATGAGGGAGAGAATCAAGATAAGCAGAATATAGTCACTTCAATCAGGAGAATGACCACCTGCCTACAGCAGCTCAGAATCCTGGTGGTAACTTTGTTTTCACTTCTTGGTCTTGCGAGGTTGTTAGTCTTTAGATATCAGTTTCAGAAGGGTTGATATTGACATCACTGAACTACAGCAACCTCTGTGTGGATGAAATTGGTAACATTCGTATCAGCATTTGTGTCCATTCCGCAAATCCAGATCTTCCCCCATCTATTCCGTCCCCGTTGGGTTGCACTGCCCTGTCGTCATGAAGAGCGATCACTCTGGAAAGGAAGCAGCCCCACGCTGCTCAGTGCGACTCATCAAACTCTAACCTTGACTTGGTCAGAGAGCACTACGAATGTAATGTTCCTGGGCGCTATGGCAGAGGTCACTAAGAGCTGGGACGGATTGCTTCATAGATTGCAGAAAACGTGCCACAGGGAGGCAGGGTAGTAAATATTTGTGAATAACTCACTAAACCTCAATGATCCACAAGCCCAGGTTGGGGGCTGTCGCCAGGCTGTAATTTGGTCACATGTGGTGACCACAAGACAACACCAGACCATAAAAGTACTGTAGAAGAATCAAGTCAGGGAAATACGTGACAGGGACACAGCTTCATGATCAGACATTTGTTCAGTGACCTAGAGTTTTCCACAGTCACCTGGGAGAGGACCAGGCAAATGTACCACTGGCTCCCGTGAGCCTGAGGTGAAGCACGAAAAACCCAGAGACGGACGACCCAACATCCAGACGCCAGAAGGCTGCCCGTGTGATGCCAGCTACTTGTTCAGCAAAGAGAGAGTCTGAGGGGGTTACAAACGTCCAAAAACCTTTCCAGGGGAATATAAAGGGATAAAAATATTTTTTAACGTTTTTATTCATTTTGGGGAGACGGAGCGCGAGCAGGAGAGGGGCAGAGAGAGGGGGAGACACAGAATCCAAAGCAGGCTCTGGGCTCTGAGCTGTCAGCACAGAGCCCCACGCGGGGCTCGAACCCACGAGCCATGAAATCATGACGTGAGCTGAAGTCGGACGCTTAGCCGACTGAGCCACCCAGGTGCCCCAAGGGATAAAAATATTGAAGGTATAGAAAATATATGGCTTTGGAGTCATACAGCCCTTGGTATGAATCTGGCTTTGACATGCACTAAAGTGGCCTTGGAAATTACTTCTCTAAGCTTCACTTGACCCAAATGTAAAGTGGAGATAAAAATAACCTGCCTTGCAGGCTTGTTGTAAGATGTGACTGAAGTTATATATGAAAGCACCCTGGGACAGAAGATTAGGAAAAAAAATGATTCCTTCCTTCCTTCTTTCCTTCCTTCTCCCTTCTTCCCTGAGTTCCTATAAAGTCACTTTCCCAAGATAAAGAAGAAAGAACTTTTACATTCCTTATAAAACAATCTTTTTCTTGTCCATTTGACATTAAGATTCAAGTGGTCCTTTTCTTAGTAAAAGCTAGAGGGGACTTTGGTAACATCTGACAGACACCCCTAGATTTCTGAAGTTGGGGGACCATCTGAATGTAAGCTCCCACTCCACTTGTCACTGCGTAAAGCACCGCTTACTATAAACAAGAATGTGCCTTATAGATACACTTCGATGTTCCTCAACGCTAATTTGCGATGGGACAGGCGTCAACAGAGAGAGAAAAAAAATGATAAAAATGGAAAATCAGTAGTCTGTATGAAGTATGAAGGGGTCCAGGATAGGCCGGCAGCCTTTTATCCTGCAGAAGATTACAGAAGCACAGTTTACAGATTTCTGAGGGTCCGTTTTTCCTATGGGAGCTGGGGCGGGGGGGGGGGGGGGGGGGACAATGTCACGTGGAATGACTGGTGAAGTCATAGCTGGACATTCTTCTTACGTCCCGGGCAGTACATTTGCTTGACTGTTGTGTTGTTTCGTTTTAACTGTATTACCCGGTCTCTTAAACAATTGTACAAACCCCCCTCTTCCCCACCAGCGCATACAGTAAGGGATTTCCAATTCTCAAGTCCTCTGCGCTCTGTCCCTGAGCCCGTGCATCAGGTAGTGCACTCACTACAGTCGGGGGTCCTGGGAGTTTGATCACCTCGTCAAAATCAGTAGTTCTTAGGGGCTCCTGGGTGGCTCAGTCAGTTGTGTCCAACTCTTGATTTTGGCTTAGGTCGTGATCTCACAGTTCGTGGGTTCGAGCCCCACGTCAGGGCTCTGTGCTGCCAGCTCAGAGCCTGGAGCCTGCTTAGGATTCTCTGCCTCCCTCTCTCTCTGCCCCTCCCCTGCTCACACACTCTGTCTCTCAAAATAAATAAATAAACATATAAAAAAAAAAAAGATCAGTGATCCTTTTTTTTTTTTTTTCAAGTTTATTTATTTATTTTGAGACAGAGAGAGCAGGGGAGGGGCAGAGAGAAGGAGAGAGAATCTCGAGCAAGCTCCGTGCTGTCAGCACAGAGCCTGATACGGGGCCAGAAGTCACAAACGGTGAGATCATGACCTGAGCTGAAACCAAGAGTAGGACGCTTAACCAACTGAGCAACTCAGGTACCCCAAGAGATCGGTGATTCTTTTTTTTTAAACCTTTTTTTTTTTTTTTTTCAACGTTTTGTATTTATTTTTGGGACAGAGAGAGACAGAGCATGAACGGGGGAGGGGCAGAGAGAGAGGGAGACACAGAATCGGAAACAGGCTCCAGGCTCCAGGCTCCGAGCCATCAGCCCAGAGCCTGACGCGGGGCTCGAACTCACGGACCGCGAGATCGTGACCTGGCTGAAGTCGGACGCTTAACCGACTGCGCCACCCAGGCGCCCCTTTTTTTAAACCTTTTTTTCATATTTTTAGTTATTTTTTAGCGCGCGAGAGAGAGCATGAGTGGGGGAGGGTGCAGAGAGAGAGGGAGACACAGAATCCAAAGCAGGCTCCAGGCTCCGAGCTGTCAGCACAGAGCCCAACGCCGGGCTTGAACTCACAAACCTTGAGATCAAGACCTGACCCAAAGTCAGATACTTAACCGACTGAGCCACCCAGGTGGCCCGATCAGTGGTTCTTAACGTGACAAAGTATAGGATCTCTTGGAATCCCCTGTATGAGAGGTATGAGATAAGGAGTGGATACCTATATATTTTTTAATCCCAGACAAGAGGGAATTAGAGACTGGGAAACCGAAGGGTGAGATGGAAGAGAACATTTTTTCACTGCATATCATTTTATGTGGCTTGAATTTTGTTTTTCTGTCAAGTGTATTTCATTCTCTTTGACGTGGGTGTTTTATTCTCTTCCTCTCCTTACCTGTTTTATGCTTCCGATGTTTCTAAGGTGCATCCAGAGCTGAGTACTATTCATGTATATGGTCAAATATTAAGCTTTGCATTGGATACTCCAGAGACCAAAAGTGTTTAGAATTTTTTCCCTTTCTTTCTTTCTTTCTTTCTTTCTTTTTTTTTTCCAGAGTCATAATGGAGCAGATTGCCTTGTTAGGTCAGTGCTCGTGCCTGCCTCAAATTCTCGGATTCATTTCTTTCCTGGTTTGTGCATAGACCACAAAATGTCAAATCCGGCCCATTTCTCCCAATGAGAAAATGCAGATGACCAGAGAGTTTTGTTGACAGACACCGAAAAGGAGAGTTGCACGGGAGGCTGTTCGGCTTTCTTTTGAGAAAGTAAGCAGAGGAATCTCTTGCCACTACAATCCATTCTGTGCTGTTCCCATCGGCCCAGGGACCCATGTGTGTCAGTGACACACAGAGACCAGTGTGAGACAATCTCCTTGTTGGTGTTCGTTCCAGAAATCTATTCTAATTGATCAGAGGCTCCGCTCCTCTTTGAATTACAACCCTAAGAAGCAGGAATCACTGACAGGTTGTTTTAAGCCCCTTCCCGCTAGCAATTTAAAAGAGCTAGAAGGTTGGTGGAGAGCGATGGGTTTAGAAGTCATTAAAACGGGAGACGTTTTTTCAGAAAAGGACATGCTTTGTTCATCTTTTGTAGTTACTTCTAGTCCGATGGAAATCACCCACAGATGGAAATTCAGTGTAGCCAAGTGGTCATTTTCACAAGAAGAGTCCAGACCGCTCGTGGCCCAACCAATTACTCTCTTTCACCTGTATGTACGTTACCCCAGATACTTTTTAACCTGCGTGTAAATTGCCTGACGAATCTCTAGGCGTACGTATCATTAATGGTGAAATGCGTGCCGTATACTGAGTGACTCCATCTGAGGGAACACTGACTGGGGCCACTGGTACCAAATTTCCCACAGCTCTCTGTTTTGTTTTGTTTTTTATTTGTTTATTTTGAGAGAGAGAGAGAGAGAGAGAGAGAGAGAGAGACAGAGCAAGCCGGGGAGGGGCAGAGAGAATGAGAGGGGGAGAGCCCACGTGGGGCTTAAACTCACGAACCGTGAGTTCACGACCCGAGCCCAAATCAAGAGTTGAACACTTCACCAACTGAGCCACCCAGGCACCCCTCCCACAGCTCTCTTAAAGTTAGCCAGTTAGCCTGCACCTAGGGCCTGGGAGTTCACCCACGAAGGACAAAAGATTCAGATTAGTTTCAGGAACTGAGAAGACAAGGTAGAAGAGACCAACATCTTCCTCAGGCTACTTCCCCTTCCTGAGTTATTGACAGGAAGGAAGCCAGATTTTGTGTTTCTCTCTTTTTTGGTTTTTTCTGCTCCCATTCATCCACCTATGCCTTGAATGTCTAAATACGCAACATAGGATATCGTTACGACCAAATCAAGTTCTGCAGCATACATATTTTTTTATTAAATGAAATTTGATATTTAGCATTCTACAGTGCTTTAAAAATTGAAGAACTTTTTTTTTCCCCTTTCATTCAGAGAAGGGAGCAGAGAATTAACATGTCAAGTTCTGGGGCACCTGGGCGGGTCAGTCAGTTCAGCGTCAGAGTTCAGCTCAGGTCATGATCTCGCAGTTTGTAAATTCGAGCCTCGCCTCGGGCTCTGTGCTGACATCTCAGAGCCTGGAGCCTGCTTCGGATTCTGTGTCTCCCTCTCTCTCTCTCTCTCTCTCTCTCTCTCTTTCCCTCCCCAGCTTGCGCTTTCTGTCTCTCTTTCTCTCAAAAAGAAATAAACATTAAAAAAAATTTTTTTTAATGTTGAGTTCCTATTGTGATTCAGACATATGGTGGACTTTTTTATGTTTTCTCGTTTAATCCTTGTAACTATCTGGCAAATTAGTTATATTGTACTATTTAATATTAATCCCAGATAGGGTCTACTGTGTGTTGTCTCTGTTAGGGCCCTTTCAGGTGCTGAGGACATTGCGATCCTACCAAGAGTTCAATCTGATGGGAAAGACAACCTATGAATGACTAATCACAAAACAGACACAAAGGTACCTTAATAGGTACATAAACAGAAGGCTGTGGAAGGCATGCTTTTACCATTAAAGTCTCTCCAGTGGAAGCACCAATCAAAACTGTTAACTTCTCCTCAAGGCAAATTCTGAGGTAGCTGCAGAGGGACTCCAATATTTTGATACAATCAATTTACCAAAAACAGGTGGATGATTAAGTAGGAATATCAGCCGCACTTTCTTTTTTTTGTCTATTAGGCAACATGGAGAAAGTTTCTGAATCTCTGGTGGTTGTTGTTTTAAGAAAATAAGTTAGGGTCGCCTGGGTGGCTCAGTCGGTTGAGCGTCCGACTTCGGCTCAGGTCATGATCTCGTGGTTCGTGAGTTCGAGGCCCGTGTCAGGCTTTGTGCTGACAGCTCAGAGCCTGGAGCCTGTTTCCAATCCTGTGTCTCCCTATCTCTCTGCCCCTCCCCCAAGCCTCACTTTGTCTCACTCTGTCTCTCAAAAATAAATAAATATTTTTAAAAAAAAGAAAATAACTTAAAATGTTCTTAAAAAATATTTTTTTAATGTTTATTTACTTTTGAGAGAGAGGCAGACAGAACACGAGTCAGGAGGAGTGGGGGGGCAGGGGCGGGCACAGAATCCGAAGCAGGCTCCAGGCTCCATGCTGTCAGCACAGAGCCCTGATGCAGGGCTCAAATTCACAAACCGTGAGATCATGACCTGAGCTGAAGCCGGATGCTTAACCGACTGAGCCACCCAGGCGCCCCAGTAACTTAAAGTGTTCTAAGGAGACTTCACTTATTCATTCATACCCCCACATTATGTTTTAAATAATTTAACATGGCTTACAAAACTACATACCACTGCCCAGGGTAAATGAAAATATTCAGTAGCGACATGACTATATCTCTATGTGTCAATTTCCTCTTAATATCTATTTCCTCCTCCCCGCAAATAACTGTTTCCGTTTTCCTGGTTTCAGATCTGTTTTAAGTCACTGTAGCTATTCTGGCTATCTTGGGTTTCCTCTGGAACTGATTTGGTGTCTCCCACAGGCCCCAGACTGCCTGACTTATCTGCCCATGGGGACTGTGTGTCCTCTTCCACCAGGACAATTAAGTCTCCAAACTACTTAGGCAGGACCTTTTGTCTGAAGCAGATCTGTTTATCAGAGAGCAATTGGGTTGCATGTATAGGAGCCTCAATAAACAGGATATTCCATCTCAAATTTATGGCCTCTTGGCACACACAAGAATGCCTCCCAAGGAAGCATGATTCTCAAGAAAGCCACTGTGCGTCATCGACCACAGTTGCTGAAAGGAACAGGCTAGGCATTGGCACTCCCAGGTTGAAGTACAACAATTAGGGCCTTTTTAAAACGTGTGCAACTTTTGGATTAATTTCGGGATGGGAAATCATTAGCATTCTTAATTTAAAGAGGAAACCTCTGGACAAGAGTTTGCAGCTATAAATCAATAATAAAGATTTTCTCTGAATTATGATGTTTTCACCTGACTCTGGAATTGGATTTTTTTTTCCCCTCTCTTTTCATTTTTGAGGCTTTGAATTTGACTTAACATACTGACTCTGTCAGGCTCCTGTGGTGAATTGATAATGAAATTAGGCGAGACAGGGTCCATTGACTTGCAAGACCAATGCCATTAGTTGTCTTCTCTCTGTTTCTGCAACTGGTTTGACACCCACTTTGTCACCTTGATCTTGGCACTTGCCTCTGACACTGACACTCAGGAGAACAGAGCTCAGAATGGGAGTGAGGAGGTAGCACGGTAAATAGATGTTATTTAAAAAAAAAAAGGTGAAAATCAATACTTCCATTAACATCTGGAAGCAGACTTTTTAAAGAACGTTTGTATGTTTAGCTGACAGTAACGTACCAAGAAGACCAGTTCCTTTAAGGGTCACAAATTACATGACTATCACTTGGGGGTCCCTTCGTTTTTCTCTCCATTTTGCCCAGAAATGTCACCAGTAGATTTTTAAACTAAAACAAAATGGGGGCGCATGGGTGGCTTGGTCAGTTAAGCGTCCGACTTCGGCTCAGGTCATGATCTCACGTCCGTGAGTTCGAGCCCCGCGTCGGGCTCTGTGCTGACAGCTCAGAGCCTGGAGCCTGTTTCGGATTCTGTGCCTCCCTCTCTCTCTGACCCTCCCCCGTTCATGCTCTGTCTCTTTCTATCTCAAAAATAAATAAACGTTAAAAAAAAAAAATTAAACTAAAACAAAATGAAAGCAAACAAATAGAAAACTCTGCCTGGCAAAAATACTAAAATAATGGTTACCTGTTTCAGGAAAGAAGATCTGATTAAATTCTAGTGCTATCCGTGAAAATGATTAGTCATGTGCAACAAAATGAGTATGCTCTGGAGGTGGGTCGTCCTAGGCATTGATTTGTACGTATATGTCCCTTGTAAATTCGGTACTATTGCAAACATGTAACTGAGATTATCTGCTGCCCAGTGGATTGTAAGCTCCTGGTTTGGTTGTCACATCATCCTCAACTTTAGGATTCAGGCCCGGCTTTTGCATTCCCTGGTTCCGTGACTTAGAGAAGTCCAGCAACGTACCTGAGGCGCCATTGCCTCATGTGGCAAAATGGCATTGGAAGGAACAAGGGATCCGTGTGTGGAGTTGCCCGCACACAAAAGCATCTCAGTGGATGCTAGTCCCATACCGCCCCATCCATGGTTCATGGTTTTTCATTTCTCCCACGTTAGTTCCCTTACCTCCTCCACATTGCTGTCTCCACTCTACAGCTGTAGAGCGATCCTTCTGGACAAAGGATGATGGCAGTAGTCAAGGACTTTGGGAAGCTATTGATGTGGGAGCCTTCCCTCCGGCGAAGGAGGCTGGGTACCTCTCCCGAGGCTGCCTCCCCTTCTACTCCTCTGGCATTCTTTGCTGGTTCCTGCTCACAGGAGTCAAAGCTTGGGAGGACCACCCATTATATTAGGTAGTTTGGGGAGTGGGGCCCCTCTGGCCTCTGGGGACAGAGGTCCTCAAACCAGCAGATAAAAAGAGATATAGATTCTCAGCTTGGATGTGGAAGACACAGTTACTCTCAACCTGATTCTTTTTTTTTTTTTTTTAATGTTTATTTTCAAGAGAGAGAGAGTGAGTGAACGTGGAGAAGGAACAGCAAGAGAGGGAGAGGGAGAGAATCCCAAGCAGGCTCCACACTGTCAGCGTAGAGCCCGCTGCAGGGCTGGATCCCATGAACCACGACCTCATGACCTGAGCCGAAGTCGGATGCGTCACCAGCGGAAGCATCTCCGCTTGATTCTGATCTTCAAGAAAGGGCACGTGTAGGGGCACCTGGGTGGCTCAGTCGGTTGAGCGTCCGACTTCAGCCCGGGTCACGATCTCGCGGTTCGTGAGTTCGAGCCCCAAGTCGGGCTCTGGGCTGATGGCTCGGAGCCTGGAGCCTGCTTCCGATTCTGTGTCTCCCTCTCTCTCTGCCCCTCCCCCGTTCATGCTCTGTCTCTGTCTCAAAAGTAAAATAAACGTTAAAAAAAAAAAAATTTAAAAAAAGAAAGGGCACGTGTAGAACAAAGAAGTGCTGAAAAACTTGAGAGGAAATGAGATCTTAGCATTCAAATGAGCAAAAGACAGGAAAGTTCATCAGTATCTGACAGGCATCCTAGACCGTGGAAAAGCAGATTACAAAAAGTTCAGAAACAATATGCATGTTTGGTCTCACGGCCACAGGGTTTCCAAAAGGCAGAGATAGGTCCAGAAGGGCTAGAAAATGAAATTGTAACTATATAACAATAAGGAGCCAAATATGTTAGAGAAACTAAAGAAGTCGATTCGGTTGCTGAGAGAGCTCTCCTTTGAGCAGTGAGTTTAGAAAGCCTGTTTGAAAGATCAAAGAACTTGCGGCCAAGAACGAAAGCAACGCAACGGCACAAACCTAGAAGAATGGTAGCATAAAGGACGAAGTGAGAAAAATAGGCTCAAGTTTGCTGGGCGGGGGGGGGGGGGGGGGGAAGGGATAAGGGAAAAAACGACTTGGACCAGCGTGTAAGGAGCAGAACAAGGAACTCTTAGTCACAGTGTTGCGACTGTGACGTCATGTCAACAAGACAAAGAGCCAATCGAACTATTTGGCTCTCGCTGTGCTCTGTCTTCTCCACCAGAAGAATGACCTCAGACCGAACATGGGAAGATGCCTGGCAGATGTGCCGAGGACTGAAAATGCAAAGCGGTAAATGCTGGTGGCGAGCGCCTTCGTGACTTTCTCTAGGGGGACGGCAGCAGGGCGCATGACCACAGAGGGGGGACATCCAAGAGCCGGGCCACCACACGAGGTGACGAGGGAGAGGTGCCAGGGGACTGAGAAAGGAGGTAGTGGGGAGAGCCAGGGATGATAGAATTGCCAGAACAGCCCATCAGAAAGCTTCTAGAAAAGACGTGCACGTGGGGCGCCTGGGTGGCTCTGTCGGTTGAGCGTCCGGCTTCCGCTCTGGTCATGATCTCGAGGTCTGTGAGTTCGAGCCCCGCGTCGGGCTCTGTGCTGACAGCTCGGAGCCTGGAACCTGCTTCGGATTCCGTGTCTCCGTCTCTGTCTCTGACCCTCCCCCATTCATGCTTTGTCTCTCTCTGTCTCAAAAGTAAACATTAAAAAAATTTTTTTTTAAATAAAAAGATGTGCATGTGCTGTTTGAGGTGGGCATGGAAAAGGGAAGGGTTTCGCACATCTTCTTTGGAAGCAGAAAGCAGACGGGGAGGGAAGGATGTGGGCAGAGGGCAACCGCATGAGCCTAGTCATGGAGACAGAAGTTTGGGGTATGTGTCACACACAGCGAGAATCCAGGTTGGCCAGAGTCACGGGTTACGTTCCGGAAAATAGCTGGATATACAAAGCAGCCACGGAAGAAAAGATAAAGTCTAGGTCCAAAGGGTTTATTATCTGTCAGAAAGTTCACAACAAGGGCTCCACATGCTATAAGGAGCTGAGAGCGCACTGGGGCAAAGAAAACGAAGAGAGCCATTCATAGACCTCTTCCTGGGGACACCATGTGATTGGAATACACAGCTCAAACCTGAAGGCATCGAGAGGTCTGCAAATTTTATCATGCTTTGTGTGGGATTGCCTCACGAATGGTAAAACTGTTGAACATGAATAGGACCACTTCTTTCCCTATTAAAGGCGGGCTATCCGGATTACTTAAGTGTTGAATTACAGGGAGTTCATGCTAATAAAGAAAGCTCTGTGGTCCCACCAGAGCTTATAATAAGGGCTCCTAGGGGCTCCCCGGGTGGCTCAGCAGGTTAAGTGTCCAACTTCAGCTTAGGTCATGATTTTGTGGTTCGTGAGTTCGAGCCCCGAGTTGGGCTGTCTGCTGTCAGCACAGAGCCCCACTTCCGATCTTCGGTCCCCCTCTCTCTCTGCCCCTCCCCCCTGTCAAAAATAAATAATCATTTAAATAACAAGAAGAAGACCTCCTAAGGTAAATCAGAGATCAAGAAAACTTCCCCAAGGACATGATATACGGGCTAAGCGCTTGCGGAAAAGTAGAACTTAGCCTTAAGTACTGCACACCCTGGGAGTGCTAAGTCTTTCTTGGGATCTGGGTGCCTCGCTCTCCCGAGAAATGTTGCCACATGGAAGCTCTGCCAGGTGAGAAGCCAGAGGCGGCTAGTTAGGAGTCACTGACACAGAAGGACAGCTGCGTTATCAGATCTATGAACCCTTCCTCTATGGAGGGGGAATTTGATCTCATACTGAGGCAGTCAAGCATCCGGATCAAGCTCAGGGGCTCCAGACCCAAATATCTGGATTTGAATCCAGGCTCCGCCATGAATGCCATTGATTTCCGTTATGTCCTATGTTTATGTGGTATGTTTAGCAACTAACTGCAACATTTTGTAATACGTATTGCATAGCACTGCTGGCGGCATGAGTTGAGTATATAAACGCAGGTCACGGGTCTATAATAACAGTGCCTGGAGCACAGCAGTCATTCAATACGTATTAGCACCTGGTGAATAAAAGTTATAATAAAACAGATAGGTTTGTAGCATTATCTAATAGAATGTTTTCACAATCCAAATTGTAGAACAAGGTAATCCGAGTTATCTGAGAAAAAGAGCCTGAAGTGTTCAGCCAGAGATGAGACGAACATCCGGAAGAAACAAGGAGGAGCAGACACCTGCCTTGGTTGGGCATTGAATTGGACGATAGGTAAACTTTGTGACTTTCTGATTCCATGGTTTCATGTGAGATCTTCATTTCAGCTGAGACGCGTTCCTGGTAGCAAATTATTCATTAAAGGTTTTGTAGGGGCTTCCTTATCAGGAGAAAATATCTTTTTCAGATTCGTAAGACCACAGGTCTTAACCTAGGGCCTCGCTGTGTCTTTCTCCTTGTGTTGAGTCAAATCCCAGGGAACAGTGCGTATTCATTCACTCAACAAGGTGAAAACAAACCTTGAAACAAACAGACTTTTAAAAAGCACTGCATTCCAAAATGTGAAACAAGGGATTGTGAGTTGACTATCAAACTGCCACGAGCATTTTTGAAAACACTTCGTGGTCATTAGTGAACTGGTGGCATTACTTTATCATCGAGTCGGCCATGAGCGATAAGGATCGCGTAGGAAATAGAAAAAATATTCTTCTTCCTTCAAGGACTTTCCTCAAAATTCTTGATCCCAGTGCCAGCCCTGGTAATCGGTGGATTATCTGGGTTCTCGAAATGCAGCAGAGAATCAAAGGCGGTTTATAAGGAAACAGCCCATTTTACTGAGAATTCAGCCAGGTTGATCGGCTCAGTGGTTAGAGTCACAGCCGCTGCGCTAAGCACCAGAATGGTCAGTGCAATTAATGCAATTAAAGTAATTAGTCCTGGCAGCTGTAAGGTCAAACAGAGGTAGCTTTGTCACAACAATCTGCCGCTGCAAAATTACTGACATTTCCAACTAAATTATATTCTCTAAATTGTTGCCTTAATGCTAAATAAATAAAGTTATGCTAATGTAGGGACTGATTACAGATTGAAATTAGCACAATTGCTTGTTCTCCAGTCTGCGAGGGTTAACATTTTTTAAAAACATAATTAATGGCCTTTGCTTACTGTCTCTGGTTATAGACCCTGCAGTCCCATTTGCATTCTTTTGCAATCTGCTGACAGTGCTAAATGTCTACGAAGAAAGATCTCATCTGCAGGCGGAAAATGCGCTTTTCACGTCATCAGGCTAAAACTTGTTATGGTTTCGGGCCAGTGTTAATAACAAAGAGGACCAGAAAGGGAATGGATACGAAGGAGGCTAGAATCCGTTTTTCTTTTCAGTCTTGTGATCCAAGCCTTTTCTGGAGTCAATGTGAAATGTAATTGTTCTTTTGACCTCTATCTTCTCTCTCCCCAGGTCTGAGGAAGAGCTACACTGGTTGATTATTGCAGGAATGAAAGGCACTCTGACCTTGTGGACCGACCGCCTCGCAGCTTTCAATGCTGCCCATTATACCGAAGGCAGGCAACTCCTGGAGAGAGGCGGAATCTACAGGAGAGCTGCTCCCTGGGCAACTTGCCAGAAAAGGCTTCATCAGCTGCAGTTCAGACATGGCCAGACAGCTCAGGCAGCAAAGGAAACAGCTGGGGGGTGGGGGGTGGAAACAGAGTATATAAAAATATTGTTAGCACGCAGTCTAAAGAGCTCTCCGGCATCTATGCTTTAGAGCGCCTTTGCCAATGTGGCCCCGCGTCATCTGCTTGAACTGAAGGTCCACCTGGGAAGTTTTGCTGAGGAAGGAAGCAGTAACCAATGTAAGTGCAGCTACCAATTTCCTAAAATAGGCTGTCCCGCCCTCGCAAGGGTTTATGACAATACTCCTGTGCGAACAGGAATGTAAAGTGATTTTCTAGAAAAAGTAGGTCGGGATATTGAGTTACAACAATGGCTCTAGAGTGTAAATTATTCATGACAAGTCTGGTTGGATTCTTTGAGAATTTATGGTTAACGCATGGATTAGAGAGCAACTCGGGATGAAAACAACCTGCCGTCATCTTCAAGTTCTACAGTCCAGGGAGGCGTTGTTTCAAATCAGCCGGCGTGCCTTTGCATGGCTCCTAGTTCTAGTCACCGGGGTTTTATTGAGTGTTTATTATGTGCCCAAGCATTGTTGGGAAATAAGTGACGTGTGAAGGGTCTGTATGCATCAGTGAGATTGGTTGACCAACCAGACACAGAAATGGCACCCTTTCCTTTGTCATTCTGTTTTATTCACTGAGGGCCTGTATGAGTGAGGCACCGTGTTACAGCGGCTTTACATTCTGACTCTCATTAAAGTCTTAGGGTAACTTTCAGGTGTGTGTTTTCATCCCCCCCCCCCCTTGAGGAAGAATAGATTTTCTGTAGTAATAAAGGCTTTGAAGTCTGGAATTAGCCACACTTGGGTTCAAATTCCATTCTGTTACTACTTGGAAAAAAAAGACCTTGAAAATAGTTTCCATTTTTTCTGGGCTTTGGTTGACTTCATTCCAGTAATGGAGGGGACTAGATGAACCTAATACATCCCAACTGTGGCCCATTGTGCCCATGAAAATATATATGCCCATCAAATGCTGAATTCAGAAATCCCAATCACCCTCCCCGTAAAAAGAAGGAACAATCCGAGGGAGGGAAAGAATGAGGCGTGAAGGATGGGGAGAACGGTGTTAAAAAATAATTTTCCAAAAAGGGTAACATCATGACCCTCTGCAGATATAAAAACATATACATGTTAAGGATCTGATTCTACTCATTAATCAAAGAAGGACCCAACAGATGTGACAACCAGCTGAAGAGAATCTGAAGAGACGCGTTTATAGACCAGGAATATTGAAATGAGTATGCAAATGGCTCAAAACTGGTTTTTCCCAGGGGCAGTGGGGGGAAATCAAGTGAACCTCTACCAGCCAGGGAAGCACCTGCATGTCGCTGAGTTACCTATAACAGGTGAGTTGCGAAATGGCTCAAAGACAATGAAAGGCGAGAATCAGGTAACAGGAAGGGTGTGCCGTGTGCAGACCGCACGTAGTTTCCCACTGAAGCAAAATTGTTTTCCACCGTGAAAACAGTCATGTGGAATCTGGCATTTCATTGTGATTTCTGATGCTTCCGTGGGTATCTGGGGAAGGATCTCAATGGGGATCTTGGTGCGAACAGGAATCACCTGAGAATGTTTCAAAACAGAATCACCCGCTCCAGCCAGCACCGGGGATTCTAATAAAAGGCTCGGAACAATTAGAGGGCCTCTCCAGCTCTTTTCTCAGGTTGTGTGCAGTATTTATAGGCGCAGTATTTCTATCTGATCCTTTGGGAAGCCTTTTGTGACTTTTCTTGATGTAGTTTAAGAGTCGTGACACTATTAAGAGTTTGGTGCACCGAGGGCTAAGGCCCAATGGGCACAGGGAAGGCACAGGAAAGTCCAAAGGAAAAATAAGAAGTTTAAAAAGAGGGAAGAATAGTGGGAAGAATAGTATACGAATGGAAATAGGGAATAAGGGGAATCAGCTGGGGCAGAGGCGGGCCGAGGATGTCTCCCGATCGAGCTTTAGGGCTATGCTGTTAATAAAAGCACCATTTCCAACGCATGCCCATGAGGAGTGGGAGTAAGAAGGTTTTACTTCGAAGGCTCTGCTGCTTTGCAGATTTCCCGCCTCCGTGGGAAATGTAACACGATCATATGGTTTACAAACTTATCAGAGAGCTCATATCCTAATCCCGCGATAATATACAAAATGCTCCCCACACATGCTCTCCCTGCGGTTTTACACTTGGGGTTTTTTCCTCTTCCACACTTACGTCCCACCCCACACACAATTTTTTTTTTTTTTTTTGATTAAGGAAAAGATCAACTGAAAGCCTAAATGAAGTTTTCCATCTTAATGTATTTAAAAAAAAATTTTTTTTTAACGTTTATTTATTTTTGAGAGAGAGACAGAGCATGAACGGGGGAGGGTCAGAGAGAGGGAGACACAGAGTCTGAAACAGGCTCCAGGCTCTGAGCTGTCAACACAGAGCCCGACGCGGGGCTTGAACTTGCAACCGCGAGATCATGACCTGAGCCGTAGTTGGCGGCTTAACCGACTGAGCCACCCAGGCGCCCCCATCTTGATGTATTTTGAAGAACACAATGTTGTAAAGGAGCTAGTTATTTCTAGTTCTGAAAGGGAAATCTGTGAAGTTGCCGGTTGAGGCTCAGCTCAGCAACTAAAATGAAATGTGGGGAACTTGGTGGTGCTTCTAGGAAGATTGGGAGTCACCACAGATTGAAAACTCACATGGAGGAAAGACGGAGCACGGTCAGCGCATATTAGACCTTGTGTTTAGTGAAGCTTTACAAGCTTCTAAGAGAATAATCAAGCGTCGTTCTTGAGGTAAAATTTGGAGAAACAGGTAACCCTCGCAGCTGAAACAAGACATCTCAAGATGGGAGGCGATGCTCTCTCGACTAAAAACTTCAGAACTATGGGCACCAGAAAAGGAGGGCTCATGGTTTCTCTAGGTGATGTGGTTCAGCTGGCCAGCAAACCCCACATTGCCAGTGAAACCCCTGTGTTGGGACAAGTTAGAAAGGGTTAAGCCAACTAACACCTTGAAACAAATGAAAGAATGCCACCAGGGCCTCTCTGAAGGCAAAGTTTCAAATAAATTGTTTGGTCCAAAGGAATAGTTTCTTTTTCTTCATTGTTCTTAACCTAAGAGATGAAGAAAAATAAATCAATGTCAGATAAAAAAAAAAAAAAAAGCTTCTGGTAGCTCGACACAATATATTAAAAAAAATGAAAATATGTGGGAACAGGAGAAAGCCAATAAAACTTAAGAGAAGCTTCCTTCTAATAGTACACAGTGTTAAAAAGGAACTTTAGAGCTGTTATTCCTCTTTGGATCTTCCCCAAAAGCTATGAGGTGTACAAAATCTACCCGAATTGCTCTGCTTTCTAGCTGTCATGTTTTAAATAATATCATACACATAACTTCCAAGTTTTGAAAAGCCCATTCAGTGTTTTATATAAAGGGAAGTTACCAGAAATGGGCCAAGAGCATGCTACTAAATATAGCAACGTAATTACTGTCATGTAAATGATCTCCTCTATGTAACAGTTAGAACAATGAGATAAAAGGTTTATCTTGACAAAGTTTGAATAAGTAGAGGTGGAATTAATTCAGAATATCCATAACTTCTCCATCCACAGGCAGTGGGGTGGGGGGGTGGGGGGAAAGAGCTCCAATAATTTAAGCGGCAGCACGTTGTTGGGTTTTTTTTTCCCCTGTTCATTTGCATTTGGGGAGTTTTTCCACAGTGTATTCATTTGCTGGTGAGATAATGTGTCCCTGCATGATCAGATAAGAGAGGGATAGAATTACTAATGATGAAAGGAGGCAGCCCAAGGGCAAGAAAGCAAAGCTGCCCTTCCTTCTTTCACCTAATCTGGAAGGATCTGAATTTCAACCATTCCCCCCCCCCTCCTTTTTTTTTTTTTTTTTTTTTTTTGCCTCATGGTGATGGTGGAGCCATTTGCCAAAGCTAGGTTAGGACCCTGCAAACTGAGTTCCACAGATTGTTTTTTTAAAAGCGCCTTTCAAAGAAAGAATGTGATGTCATCGTGCTGACTGGCTGTTCCATTCTGGCTGTTTGTATGTACTTGGCAGTGAATACATGGAAGGCAATTGAATTCTACCGCCAGTCAATAAGCATCAGCTGTTTTCGAGGTAGTGTGGAAATCATCAACAGCACAGAGGTCTCGTCCTGGGGAAAAAAAAAATTTTTTTCAGAGAAAGTTTCAAAGCTGTGATTCAGAGGAATGCTTCAGTTAATGATTAGAGTAATGAGTGGAACCATCAGAAGAATATAGACAGAAATATAAGCTCAGTTGGAGGAGTAAAGGTAATGCCTTATCTGTGCTCTTTTAGACTGTTAAGTAACAAAGAGTCAACGGAGTAAATTTTGAAGATCTAATTGGCTTTATTAATCAGTTCATGAATGGGGCAACCTCCCGTGTGGCAAGTAGAGGGGCGTTCCAAAGGGCTACCGAAAAGGAAAAGTTTTCAGAGGTAGCGAGGGAATGGGGGAAAAAAGGAAATTATTAGCAAAGAATCCATTGTTTTAGGCAAGGTCGCCCTGCTAAGAGGAATGGGAGGGGTCTATCAATAAATTTCCTCGTGCTGACCAGGAAATTCCCTTGTTGACTGGCTAAAGGTCACATTCCTAGGAGTTGAAACTGCATTTAGGTTAGGTATTAAGTCTCCGTGTACTAAGTGATGCCATTTGGGGCCTGTGGTGTTCTGTTTAACATGGTAAATGTAGGGATCTACATCCAGTCCTCGGTAGACAGCACCATATCCCCTAGGACACGTCAAAGTCAGGAAGCCAACACTGGGCCCTGGAGTTGAGAAACGGAATGGAGAGCTGTCAGGAGTTCAAGTCCCTTTGGCTGGCAAGCTAGACAATGAACTCGGCTTTCATTTTCCTTTACTGCAAGCTTCCAGAAAGTTTCAGAGCAGGAAAATGACGTCCTTTTAGGAAAAACAGGGGAAGCCAACGGCCTGATGATCAGCATTTCGCTGGTGTGGATAACATAGAGACCAACTACACACATTGTTACATAATGAAAAGGGGGTAGTAATACACAAGGAGGAAGGACTGTTTTGCTTTGGTTTACCTCGGAAATTTTTGAATTTATTTTTATTTATTTTTTTAATTTATCTTTTTTATTTTTTGAGAGAGAGAGAGAGAGAGAGAGTGCACACACGAGTGAGTTAGCAAGCCAGGGAGGGTCAGAGAGAGAGAAGAGAGAAATCCCAGCAGGCTCCGTGCTGTCCGCGCAGAGCCCGACTCAGGGCTCGAACGTTACAAACTGTGAGATCACGACCTGAACTATCGAGACCAAGAGTCAGACGCTTAACTGAGCCACCCAAGTGCCTCTCCCTGGGAAATTTTGTAAAGGTGGCTCAGAGACACTCGGTTGGATGACTGGGAAAGCTTAGACCCTTTGATCTATTGCCTGCTGCCCTTTGGGCCAAGCACTTCCCTGGGATGAAGGCAGGCTGGGTTTGGAGGACGAAGACCGTGAGAAGAATCAGAAAAGAGAAATGTCCTAAAAATACAGAAACGGGAATAGCGAATTGAACCAGGTACAGAGAAGAGATGATACGGAACCAGCTGGGCATATAGGTTGAAGGATTAACCTGAGAAAGAGAAAATAAAGACACTCTTCCCCTAAACTGGGCAACTCCTTTCTTTAAACAGGGAGCTGACATTTATTGATGGTTTTGCATATCAGTCATGTGATCCCTTAGCACTTTCTCATAAGTGAGGGTGCTGTTAAAAGAGAGCAGGATATCATCTGACAGCCTTTATTTTTTGTGTCTGCAGGATGAGGTCACTGGCTAAGATTGCAAAAAAATAGAGATCTGATTAAAAGTTGGGGAGGCAAAAAAAAAAAAAAAGTGGGGAGGCATTTGGGGGTATGCATTGGGGAAGGTGAATGGAAAATGACTAAGAATAAAAAAAGGGAATGCAAAATAGTACATCGAGCCCTGAGAGCTGGATCTGCAGTGGCCCGCGTCTTCATTTTTTTTTTTTTTTTTTTTTTAATTTTGGACAAACTAAATGCCAGGTTGACATAATCCAGGATCTAAACCAATTACAATGGAAGCAAATTGCTTTCTTCCTTCTTAAAATGGTTACCTTCTTTAAAAGCAGGTCTGAAGGGGGGCAAAAAAAAAAAAAAAAAAAGAACTGAGAAAATAGAAGTAGCTGGCATATTTCTAAGCTACTTCTTCAAAGTATGAAGGATTCTTAAATCCCTGCCCTTCCCAGGTCAATAGGTTAAACACAAGTCTGTGTTACGCTGGATCAGACACCCTGCAGTGTTCCCAAGGGTTTAATTCTACAAATTAGCAACAGTGGGCCATAGGATTCTTGCATCACTCTGTGAGCTCTCTTACCAGGGGTTTGATGAATCTCAGAGAGGTACAGTGCACATGAATAAAAGCAATCTGGCCCAATTTCCTGAAAGTGCTATATATTCTAGCAAAAATAGTTACAAGTCAACTCTTACAATACCCGGTCGAACAAGCTGGCTTACTCAGTTTAACATTTACCGGGCACCCCTAGGTGAGAACCACAGAGCCTCGAGTGACACTGTGATAGTGACCATGGTGACCATAGGGGTTAACCTTTGCAGAGGGCTGACCGTGCCCCAAGTACTCGTCTCAGCTCCCTGCATGTGTCCACCTCACTAGGTGCTCATAACCACCTTATACAGTAGGTCTAATCTCCACTGTAGAGAAACGGTAACGGTAAAGGGTGGGCAGAGAGCGGAGACACAGAATCCGAAGCAGGCCCCAGGCTCTGAGCTGTCAGCACAGAGCCCGACGCGGGACTCGAACTCATGAACGACAGGATCATGACCTGAGCCGAACCCTTAACCAACTGAGCCACCCAGGCACCCCTCCCATGATCCTTTTAAGTGTTAGCAGGGAAGCTGACCTCAGAAGTTTCCAGAGAAGTTAAGTGGACTTTTTCTTAAAGTCTAAATGTGGAGAAGACCAGCCATTGTCTTATTACCGTATCACATGAAATCATGCCGTAGCATATCAGACTACCTTGATTATCGTAAGGACATATTTACAAGTGTTACAAATAGCCTTGAAAAAAATGGTCTTTTTGATTGTTGATCGTATTGGTTAATGGCTAACTGCTGAAGCCAGCTGGAGGCAGTCTGTAGAGACAATCATTCTTTTTTTTGTTTTTAAGCCTTACAATGTCTGACAGACGTATGAATGCTTCTAATGAGAACAGGGGAGTGAATGTGTAGAAAAGCATCCATGAAAACCTTCTAATGGGATAGTTCATATTTTATTTTGGTTTCTTCTAAAAAAAAAAAAAAAAAAAAGGAAATTATGTCTACTGAGAAACATCCAGAAACATTGTGTATTTATACCCTAAGATAGTTTTAGGAAGTAAACGACTGAGATTTTTCAGGGTTATTTCCATATTGAAAACACTCCTTCATTAAAAAGTCTATCTATCATACCGTTTAATTGCTGACATTGGATTTCTTGTAACCCCACTGAAAACATGTCAGCTCCTACTTGCTGCCTCAAGAGCTTATATAAATGTGTTATACCACCTTTAGCAAAAAGCTTGTAAATTTTTTAAGTGTTTATGCTTAGTTTATTAACATTATTTAAATAGTGACATAACCAGTGTTGATTTGCTGCCACTCCCTTGGAAATATTTAAACATTATTATAACTTAGCTCCACATTCCAGTTTTATCTCTAAAATTAATGCTTTTAGGCTCAATTTATGCCTGTCAACAAGTAATGATCACAGATGTAAGCTGGCTCATAATCCAGAGGTACTAGGTTACAATGTGTTACCATGGAAACTGTGTTTTATTGCATTTTCTCTTCTTGATTTAAGGCATTTGACAATCATAGCAAGTGTTTGCCAGTCTTCCCACATCATAAAAAATTCAAAAACACAAACAACCAATAGGGGGGAAAGAAAAGAAGGGGGGGGGCTCTACTGTTCTTGGACCTCACTAGAAACATAAAAAGGAAATGACAGCCTTATATTTAACATAGACCTTTTGTGAATAGTTTATCTCTCAGAAAGTCCAAGAGTGTTGGGAAATTCAATCAGTGGTTAGTCGCCGAATGGACCTGCCTGCCTGTGGTTCATTTTGTTTATTGCACCATGAATCTTTTATGATCACTGGGACTTTAGCCTGAAACAGCATTTTCTTTAACAAGAGCCATGTTTCCTTTAACGTTGTTTATTGCATCTGAAACATTACCCTTTGAAATCACGGTACATTTTCTATTGAGCAAAGGTCTGCAACCGAATCTTGCATGAATGTGTTTATTCAGGATCTAGAGTGAAGAAAAAAAAAAAAAATCTCATCCAGTTCATGTAACATTAATCACTTTGCCGGTGTTCAGCTGAGGTCAATGCCACATTCCTAGCGGTATTAAGGCAAGTCAAGATTAATCACGTACATTAAACCTTGGAAAGGGAGCACGGGAAAGGGATCTCAAGTTAGACATTTCCTAAAAGACAGAAGGGACTGTAGCAAAATGGACTTACTCTGCTGTAGCTTGTCTTTATAACTTGCTTGCTTTTAGTGCGTGTGGTCAACACAACCATGATGAACCTGTAGGCTTCCTTTTTCCTCCTTTGGGGAGTTGGTAGGTCAAAGTTAAGTCTTGCTGAGTATTCAAAATGAAGACTCATTCACTGGACATTTTTTTTAGTACATGTTAACCACCAGGCACCGGCTAGGAACTGTCCGTGCAGAGATGAATGAGACCCAGTCCTCTCTCCCCCACCTCCTCCAAGAAGTGCTTGGCGCGCCCAGGAAGACTGGGACCAGATGTGCACACTCTGAACAGAGTTTTGTGGGAGTACAGAGGAGGGAATGATTAATTGTGGTGGGAAGTCTGCAAAGACTTCACTGAAGTTAACTGTACGGGGGAAGAAATGTGAGAAAAGCAGTCTAGGCAGAGGGATGGGCCTGGAGTCCTGGGGAGTGTTGTCAGACTATTTAGGGATCAGATGGTGGGAGCTCTTGTAACTGAAGGGAAGAGCAGAATGTGAGATTGTACAGCAAGCCGGAGCCAGATTACAGAAATCTCTGAACGTGTACTTTATTCTAAAAGCCGTGAGAAGGCTGCGAAGAATTTTAAGGAGGAAAATTTGAATAATCAGATCGTATTCAAAACCTATTATGATGAGGGTGAGGGCAGGTGGATGACGGGTTAGTTGGGAAAAAAACTAGAATCACTCCCTCCAAAGAGGTAGAGAATACGGTCGTCCAGAAAAGCGAACGCAGGTTAAACGCGGCCATGGAATGGAGACAGACATATATTACGGAACCAGCTGTGAGTGGAAACTGAGGGGAGCCACAGAATAGATGAGGGGGAAAGAGGAATCCAAGCTGACCCCAAATGATCTAGCTGGGTGGGACTTGTAGATGATTAATGCCATCAACCGAGGCCCCTGAGATCATTGGGACATTGCAACAGTGATTTCCGTTAGGATGTTGGACATAATATTCTGGCACTGACGAGTGATGGTAGAACTGGGTACAGTGATTTGGGGTCATTAACTTACACGTGGTTGAAGCATAGGGGAAGATGCGAGCGTCCACGGGAAGAAGGTAGAAATAGAAGGAAAGACAGGCTAGGAAAGGGGCTATGGGCGACTCTTAATCACTTCTATGCCAGGGTTCACATACAGAAAAAGGCAGGGAGAGGCTCGGGGGATTTTTATGTTTTTCTCTATCTAAATGAAAAGTAAACTCGACACGTAGAATAGTAGTTTCTAGAAGAGAACATTTAAGAAGAAATATTTGGGGCTCCTGGGTGGCTCAGTTGGTTGAGCATCCGAGTGTTGATTTCAGCTCAGGTCGTGATCCCAGGGTTGTGGGATCAAGCCTCTCATTGGGCTCCTTGCTGAACATGGAGCCTGCTTAGGACTCTCTGCCTCCTTCTCTCCCCCCGCCCCCTGCCCCGCTGCCCGTCTCCCCCACTTGTACTCTCTCTCTCTCAAAAAAATTTAAAAAACATCTTTACCACTGGTTGCTTATCTATGTAAAATACCATCTGTATTTAAGATGCCGGTGGGCTCATAACGTTTCCTGTAAGAGGCTAATATTATTTTGAACCATTGCAGCTTTACATGTTCATAATCTGCATATTTAAATACGTTCTTATATTGTATGTGACAGATCTACATACTTCCCATGTCACCATCATACGCTTCCATTAAAGATTTATTTATTTTTAAAAATATGTTTTATATGCCCATAAAAAGGAGAAATTAAATCATAAAAATACACACAAAGTTAGCGTTTACAGTCTAACTACTACTCTATCACGTGCACACACACACACACACACACACACACACACACACACACAAACCCATCAGACTTGGTGGCTTTCTTTCCCATGTTGAGTATGGAGAGAAGGCTCGGGTAAGAGCTTAGTTTTTTCTCAAGGAGCTTTGCGTTTCAAGGACTCAACTTTCCTAACAACCTAGACACAGCAAATGGGAGATCCAAAAATGTCACCTTCCAATAGATCAGAAGGTTGAAATTGGATTCATCTGTGCTCGGCCTCACCTTCATTTCATATTAAAAATTTAGCAATTGGTTATCGTCCAGTAGCAAGAAATTGTTGGAAAGGTCAGTGATATATGGAGACCTCAGAGACGCGATTTGTGAGTGGTTTATGCATTCCAGCTAGTTTTCTCTTCGCTCACACAATCATGTATTTGTTCAATAAGACCTTGCTGAGCAGCCATGATGTGTCAGATTCTGTGAATGGATATAAGATGGGGACACTACCCTTAACATGCAGGGAATTCATACCCTTGGCGAAAAGACGGCATAAACTTGCAAGTTGCTAATTTGATTGGCTGTGCATGCTGGGCTCTGTAGAGTTTCAGAGAGAGCCTTTCGTATATAGGCTACAGCATGACCTTGGAACAACCACACGCTGGGCTGCAGCCTCTTGGTATCCCTATCTGCCTGGTCACAGAGATTAGCTCAGGGATAGGCATGTGACCCAATCAGAGCCAATGAGATGAGGAAGAGATGTTTGCTGGCCCTTCTAGCAAAAAGAAGTTCCTGAAAGCTGCCCAAAGAGGCCTGATTTCTTCTGGATGATGTGGCATGGGGATACGAGGTCAGGAATTGCCTTAGGAAGGAATCGCCCCTGGGAGCTATGAGCCTGGGGCTGTTGAGTGAAAGATGTCTGCAGTGAAGCGGACCAAATAGGGAGAGGGAGCATGCGGGTCCTTGGTGACATCCTGGGAGCGGTGGGTCCAGCCTCCCACAAAGCCAGGACTCAGTTCATAAGCCCATAAATTCCCTTGGTTTGCCTAAGCCAGGTTGAGCGGGATTTCTTGCCATGATAGTTGCAGGACTCCTGACATGGTCACCAGCGCTCACACCTGCCCTGCGTGTAACTTTTGTGCCTATTCGGCTATCTACTGCTTAGGTTCTCCAGATGTGTCTTCCGGCGTAGGGTGAGATGGGTCCCAGCGGAGTCAGTGAGGGAACGGATAAGTTCAGCCGCTTTGAGAGCTTGACCTCTAAGCTCAGAGGTGGAGCCAACTGCTTTCCGATTCATCAGTTCTCATTCAACCTGCTGCGGAGATGATGACAAAGAGAATGGATATTAAAAAGTAGTTAACATTCAAAGCTAGCCTCCCAAGCTGACTTGACACTATCCTCCTAGATGTGGAGGCCTTTTGTCTTTTATATCCTCAGTGACACGTTGCACAGGACTTAGCATTCATGCCATGCTTAATCCCGAGCGGCTTGAATCGGTTTTTTTGTTGGTTCGTTACGGGTTTGTGGCAAAATCTACCCCACGTAAGTTGACCGTTTTAACCCTGTGCAGCGTACCGTTGAGTGGCCTTAAGGACATGCATCATGTGCGAATATTGCCACTGTCCATCTCCAGCATTTTTTCATCATCCCCAGCTGAAGCTGTTTGCCCATGCAACACCAACCCCCCCCTTCTCCCAGTAGGCCCCAGAAACCTTTGTTTTACTTTCCGTCTCTATGAATTTGCCTATGCTAGGCCCCTCATGTAAGTGGCGATCACACAATATCCGTCCTTCTGTCTTTTATTTCACTCCGCGTAGTATTTTCAGGTTTCATCCATGTGGTGGCCTAAAGATCTGCTTCCCCCAAGAGCGTTTAATTTCTGCTATTCAAAAAAACACCCTGTAAATAGGGAGTTAATGTATTTTTAACTGGAACATACTCCGGAACTGACACATATTTTGGACCCGCGAGGGACCAGGCAATGTACCAAGGCATGTGCAGACAATACAATCTTGAGTGAGCACAATCCTAAAAGTTACGTTACTTTTCAAAGACTGGGACTTGCAAGATCACGTGGTACTTGTAACTAGGACACAATCCCGGTTCTCTCTGACGCACAGCCCATGGCTTTCCCGTTTCGGAGCGTGGTAATGTTCCAGATACGCCCCATCAGCGCGTGGTCTAACCCTGAGCCTACGTCTAGGTTTTTAATGGCTTTAAAATTTCCGGGGTAATAGGTTTCTCCTTCTATGTAGGCTTTTTTTGTGCTGACGTGAAAAGTAGTTGATGCTAGCTGGGTTCATGTAAATCTTTGGCTCATGGCTGCTCCCTAGAAGGATAGTCTCCCTTAGAGAGTCAGGCTTGTTGCACCCCGGCCAGAGCTCACGACAGACACGACACACACATTCGCAGATTGCCGTTTGTCTGCATGCCTGCTGTGCTCCGCACACCCTAGGTACTCAGTACATTTGCACTGAACACGTGGTGTCCTTGGCCCGTCAGAAAGGACCTAAGCTCCCTCAGACGGGAAGGCTGGTAACTTCTGTGACCGTTCTTCAGCAACCTCTAGCGCCCCTGGAGATTTCGCGGGCAAGGTGGAATTTGTGCGTCTGCCTTTCCTGCCAGCTGCAATCCCTTCGGGTTCACTTTTCTCATTCCGATTGAAAATGAACACATGCCAGGCACCCTGGTGGCTCAGTTGGTCGCACTGTCCGGAGATCAAGCCCTGTGTCAGCCTCCACCCGGGATGTGGAGCCTGCTTGAGAGTCTATCTCTCTTTCTCCCTGTCTCCAACTTGCACGTGGGCTCTCTCTCTCTTTAGGAGTTGGGTCTCTTTAAGAGAGAGAGAGAGGGGCGCCTGGGGGGCTTGGTCGGTTAAGCGTCCGACTTCAGCTCAGGTCATGATCTCACGGCCCGTGAGTTCGAGCCCCGAGTCAGGCTCTGGGCTGACAGCTCAGAGCCTGGAGCCTGCTTCGGATTCTGTGTCTCCCTCTCTCTCTGCCCCTCCCCTGTTCATGCTCGGTCTCTCTCTGTCTCAAAAATAAATAAACGTTAAAAATTTTTTTTTTTTTTAAAAAAAGAGAGAGAGCGGGAAAGAAAAGAAAAAAAGAGATAAACAAATGCAAAATTACTCGTGATTTTCAGAATGCTTGTCATTGTTACAGACCTCACCATTCTTCCTGCCCCTCTGTGCCCCACAAGCATCCTGCCCAGCAGCTCTAAGAGCAGAAAGACCGGGGCCACTCTCCAACTCAAGTCCTATGGGATGGCTGGAGGCTCCAGAAAAGGCTGGAAAAAGGCATCTGACAAAGGTATTTTGTTTTCTAGAAGCAGCAAACAAGTGGGTCAGGGTTCTTTTTCCCGAATCTAGGACGAACCTATTTTTTTTGGCGAAGGACGTTATGTGACTTTGCTCAATTTAACAAGCCAACCACATTGCCACACAGCCAGTTCTAAGAGAACTGGTTCCCTGAGTTTGGATCATTGCTAAACGTGCAGTCATGCATTCTTCACTCACATATAGCTTAACCTCGTTGATGGCTCTTTTGGGACGCTTCAGGAGAATGAGTGTATATCCTGGCAAACAGACAGTGCAGTTAGCAAACTTGGGTTAGAATCCCAGCTCCAACGCTGGGCTTCCCATGAGGTTACGAGCGATTCGCTGAACCTTCTGATAGCAATTATTTATTTATTGCTGTGTAACCAAGCAGCCCCAAATTTAGTAGGTGTGAAATAATAATCTTTCTTAAAAATTGTTATTATTGTGTGGGTCAACAATTTGGACTAGGCTCCACTGGGCAGTTTGTCCAGTCTCTTCTGGGGTCAGCCATGCAGATCAAGTCAAACAATGTCTTCAATGGGGCTGCCTCGTCTACGACGGTCTCCCCCACATGTCTGTCCGGGGTAACTTGATTTTCCCTATAACTCTTCCACTAGGCTGAATTGGCTTATTCACACAGTGGTCTCCGAGTTGCAGCCACAAGCAAAAGAAAGCAAACCCATGTGGAAACGATTTCAAATTTCTGCTTACATTTGTAATGGCCCATTGGCCAAAGTGAGGCTCCTGGCCAAGCCTAGCTTCAATGGGTAAAGAAATCAACAAGGTCACAGTGCAAAAAGCATGAGAATGGAGACGGGAAGATTGTTGCAGCCATCTTGCTATGAAATGGGGACAATAATACACGGAATATAATATCATTGTAAAAACTGAACTTACTCCCTCCTTTCTGGTGGCTGGATCTACAAAAAAAAAAAAAAAGGGCCCAGAAGTGGAAAGACTGTAGGGTAAGGTAAATTCATATCTCATCATGGAGGGTTCTGAATTCTCAGTTTATAGGTCTCAACCAGCAGTGGGCACTTACTGATACATCACGTACAAGTTGAGTGACATCATCTGAATTTGTTTAGGGAATGATCAGTATTTAAAATGATCGGTTTTATTTAGTTAGCTTATTGTTTTTGATCTGTTTTCATCTATCCACTAGATTATAAGTACCATGAGACAGAATAAGGACTTAGTCCAAGGGCACCTGGGTGGCTCAGTTGGTTAAACGTCCGACTCTTGATTTCCATTCGGGTCATGATCTCATGGTTCGTGAGTTCGAGCCCTGCGTCAGGCTCTTCCCTGACAGTGTGGAGCCTGCTTTGGATTCTCTCTCTCCCTCTCTCTCTCTTTCTCTGTGCCTCCCTAATGCGCGCGCGCTCTCTCTCTCTCTCTTTCAAAATAAATAAATAAACTTAACTGGATTAATTCCTTATTCTTTTTTTTTTTTTTTTTCTTTTCTACTCTGTCACCATCGCCCAGAGCTTTGTCTGGCTCAAGAAATACGTGCTGTGTGATTCACTGTAGTTCACGTAACTTGAAGATTCTGCTTACAATAAGACTTCCAGACTTCTCTGTGCGCTCATATGTTGATGCATGATGTCCTCTAGTCCTGGATGTCCTCTTGTTCTGTATACAATTCCCCCTGGTAGACTCAGTGACAATTCGGAAAGAGTAGAAGCATCTTTTGATCTGGTTACTTCACTTTTATTAATGGAAGCTAAGACTGAGTTACTTGGCTCATATGGAACTTGTAGGTAACTAAAATGTCCAGGGTTTTCTCCTACCAACTTCTGTCAATCCAAATCTCAGTCCTATCCCATCCCAAAACTGTCCCTAGAAACAATCTTTAAAATACTATAAATACATAAGTGTTGTCCTTGTTCACTTTTTTTTAAGTTTATTTATTTATTTAGAGAGAGAGAGCAAGTGAGCATGAGCAGGGGAGGGACAGGGAAAGTGTGAGGGAGAGAGAGAATCCCAAGCCAGCTCCGTTCTGTCATTACAGAGCCTGACGTGGGTCTTGATCTCACAAACTGTGAGGTCATGACTTGAGCTGCCCTCAAGAGCTGGATGCTTAACCAACTGAACCACCCAGGTGCCCTGTTCTTGTTCACTTTTAGCTTCAGTTTCTGGCTCATCGTTCTATTCTGTCAACATTGTTCTAAATCTACATTATGTCCTCCAGTACATTCGTGGACTTCCCAGTTTTATACCAAATTCAGATTTGATTTGTACACTTCCTTTGCCTTCAGCAACATAGAGGGTAAAATGGGTTGGGCAGGGAAATCCTTCTATGGAGACCTGCCACTATTCTACTGCTAGAAATCCCCCTTGGTTCTTAACCGCCACCTTCAACTCTCCTGTTCCCCGATTTTTAGGTCTCCATTCTTTCTCAGCAGCTAATTGACAGTTTGTCATATGTCTTCCTAAAATTCAGATATCAAATGTTTGTAGACTGTATTTTATATCTGCCTATTTAGTCAATCCCCCCCCCCTTTTTTTTAATAAAAAGAAATTAATGGGTCATGGCTTGCTTCTATCATCTTGTTGTCTGACATTCAGGCTTGCCTCCAATTGGACCCATCTTCTTTAACTTAGCTCTTAAAAAAGAGGACGTTACAGGGCACCTGGGTAGTTCAGTCGGTTAAGCGTCCGACTCTTGGTTTCAGCTCAAGTCATGATGTCAAGGTCCATGGGATCGAACCCTGTGTCAGACTGTGCGCTGAGAGTACAGAGCTTGCTTTGGTTTCTCCCTCCTTCTCTCTCTCTCTCTCTCAAAACTAAATAAATAAACATTAAAAAAAAAAAAGAAAAGAGGATGTGTCCAGGGGAAAACACCCCTAATTTGACTGATGTCTCACCCTTGTATCGTTTTGCAAACTTCAAGCATTCCCCCCCTCTTGTGTAACGTCAGTCCTCCTTCTTCATTAGATGACAGCCATCACCCCCGCGGTATTGGGTCTCAAACCTGATTTTTGTGTCAGAAGCACCGAAGGGCTCATTAAAACACAGATTGCCGTGTCTTACCCCCAGAACTTCTCGTTCACTGGATCTGGAATGGGAGTCAAAAATTTGCATTTCTAGCAAGTTCCCAGCCGATGCTAATGCTGCTGGTCTGGGGACCACATTTTGAGAAGCACCAAGCCGGTATATTCAATCTTATTGAAAAAACAAGGAAACAAACGAACAAACGACAACTCCCCCTTACTTTTACAAATGCCTCCCAAAATGGTGCCCCAGTTTCCTCTTGTCTTTCAGAACCACACTTTCTCAAAACACTATCTAATCTCATGATTTCTGTTTTCTCGCCTCATGTTCGGTCTGACGCCATGGAAACCTCTTTGGGCAAGCTGACCGGTGGTTTCCATATTGCCAGATTCCAAGGTTGCTTCTGTGACTTATTCTCTCTCTCTACCACATGAAGATTAGTAAAATGCTTTTCTTCTTCTGTTAGTTTCCAAGATATCATGTTCTTTGATGTGTTTCCTCCTGATTCCCCAATTGCCTCTTACTCTGTTTCTGCCCACCTCCCACTCCCAAATTCTAGACGCCAGAGTGCTTTGGGGCTTGGTTCTAGACCTTCTTCTCTATCTCCTTCTCTTTCTGGGCAATCAATCATACCTAGTGCCATGGTTTTATGTATCACTGCTTGTACATTTCTACCTATTAGCCAAGATGGCTCTCCTGAACTTTAGACATAAATGGAGTTCCAGTATCCACACTGGGTATCTCCCAGTCATCTCAGAGTTAAATCTCTACTTATCATCTTAAACCTTGTCTTCTCCTAGTTACCCCTGTGGTAAGAAGAATTCTTGCTCTCTACAAGATGTGCACACATAATGCCTGCAACCTGTGACTATGTTCTCTTCTGTGGCCAAAGAAAATTTGCAGATGCGAGGAAGATTAAAGACCTTCAGGGGCGCCCGGGTGGCTCAGTCATCTGAGCATCTGACTTGATTTGGCTCAGGTCATGATCTCAGCGTCATGGGATCGAACGCTTTGTTGGACTCTGTGCTGAGCATGGGGCATGCCTGAGATTCTCTGTCTCTCTCTCTCCCCTGCTCAAGCTGTGTCTCTCTCGATCTCTCTCTCGATCTCTCAAAAAAAAAAAAAAAAAAAGGCTTGAGATGGAAAGATTATCTGGAATTATCTGAGGAGACCCAATGTCATCACAAGGGTCCTTAAAAGTGGAAGGAGGAGGTAGAAGAGAGGACATGGAACAAGGGAAAAGAAAACTAGAGGTCATGGCAGGGTGACCATCCACATGGGCCCAATTGAATCCTTCAAAGTACAGAACTCCTCTCAGCTCTGGACAGAGGGAGACGAAATAAGAAGAGAAAGCTCGGAGGGAAGAGATGCAAAAGAAATCTGATGAAATGAGCCAAGAAGTATGGGTGGTCTTTAGAGGCTAGACCTGGCAAGGAAATAAATTGTCCCCTAGAACCTCTAGAAAGGGACACAGTGCTGCCCACCCCCGATCTGAGCCTCCTAAGAATCATGTCAGATTCCTCATCCAAGAAGATGATACGTTTGTGTTGGCTTTATTTTTCTTTTACTTTTTTAATGGTTTATTTATTTATTTATTTATTTAGAGACAGACGGAGCGTGAGCAGGGGAGGGGCAGAAAGAGAAGGAGACAGAATCCGAGACAGGCTCCAGGCTCCGAGCTGTCAGCACAGAGCCCGACGTGGGGCTCGAACTCACAAACTGTGAGATCACGACCTGAGCCATAGTCGGACGTTTAACCGACCAAGCCACCCAAGTGCCTCGGTTTTATTTTTTGAAGTTTATTTATTTTGAGAGAGAGAGAGAGAGGGAGAGAGAGAACACGCATGAGTCAAGGACAGGGGCAGAGAGACAGAAGGAGAATCCCAAGCAGACTCTGTGCCGTCAGTGCAGAGCCCGACACAGGGTTCGAACCCACGAACAGCAAGATCGTGACCTGAGCCGAGTTACAGAGCTGGGCACTCACCCCACTGAGCCACCCTGGCGTGCCAGATTTGTGTTGTGTCAAAGCTGCTAAGTTTCTGGTTGTTTATTACAGTGGCAGTAGAAACCTAACACGGCCCTCTTCCCGGGAAGTGGCACCTGTATCTGCCCAGCTGCCCCGGACAAAAATAGGTGTCATCCCTTCGCTGTTCTCCCCTTTCTATCTACCTGATTCGGTTCACATTCTGACTCTTCTACCTTCAAGGTGGATCTTGAATCCGTCCTTTTCTCTCCGTGTCCTCTGCCCACACCCTGGTCCAGGCCATCATGATCTTCTGTCTCTTCTACTACGGCAGGCTGCTCGTGGTCTGTTTACTTCCACACCTCCCTCCACTGCCCTGCCCCTCTCGCATCGGCTCTTAATTTGTCCGCAGTAATGATCTTTTGAAAGATGCATGGCACTTCTCTGCTAAACCTCTTCAGTATCTTCCCAACACAACTGGAGTAAAACCTGCGTTCCTGAACATGACCTACGAGATCCTATGTAAACTGGCTCCCGCTTACGTCTTTGATTTCAACTCGTCCTTTTCCCCGGAGCTCCTTTCGCTTTACCAGTTGGATTCATTTCTGCCAAATGACCAACTCCTGCCTTGGTGTGTGTATTTTTCTCTCTCTGAGTCATGCTCTTCCCCTGATGTATTTCTTTCCTTTTTTTTTTTTTTTTTAAAGTTTATTTATTTATTTATTTATTTAGAGAGAGAGAGAGACAGAGCAAGTGGGGGAGGGACAGAGAGAGAGAATTCCATCTTCCACTGATGTATGCTTGTTTTTCAAGACTGAACTCAGCTGTCATCTGCTTAGAAAGGCCTTCATTAAGCCCTGCAGCTAAAACATCCATGCCACGGACTCCGTCAGGTAACTCTGTTTGTAACTATTGACTTGGCTTGCTTTCTCTGCCCCTCAGCTAGAGCGCGAGGTCCCTGAGGCGAGCCTAGCTAACTCAACACGACAGCTCTAGCCACTACCGCATTGCCTGACACAGAATCAATGGTAAATAGATGCTCCTTGAAGTCGTAAATGAACGAGTCAAGGGAGTGATAAATAATGTGATCACAATTTGTTTTCATTGAGGTGAGGTGCAAGACACGTAAAATTAACTTTTTTTGAGAGAGAGAGAGAGAGAGCGTGTGTGAATGGGGGAGGAGGAGCAGAGGGAGAGAGAGAGAATCTTAAGCAGGCTCCACGCTCAGGGCAGAGCCCCACTGGAGTCTCGATCTCACGACTGTGAGATCATGACCTGAGCCGAAGGCGAGAGTTGGGAACTCGACCAGCTGGGTGCCCTAAAATTTACCATTTTAAAGCGAATAACGCAGTGGCATGTAGTCCGTTCACAGTGTTGCTTAGGTGCAACAAAACATCCAGTGCCAAAACATCTGCATCACTCCAAATTCAATCCCCTTACCTGCTAAATCGTTACATTTCAGTCTCTCTTCCCCCAGCCCCTGACAAGCACCTGTTTGCTTTCTGTGTCTATGAATTGACCTTTGCTGTATATTTCACGTAAATAGATTCATATAGTACATGACCTTTCACGGCTGGCTTTTTTTGCTTAGCATGGTTGTGAGATTCATCCGCCTTACAACATGGATCGGTACTTTGTCCTTTATTGTGGCTGAATAACATTCTGCTGTGTGTGTTTATATGTGCATGTGTGTGTGACCAATCTGTTTATCCATTCGTCTGTTGATGGACATTTGAGTTGTTTCTGCTTTTTGGCCATTGTGAATAGGGCTGCTGTGAACATTCGTGGACATTCTTTTTTTAACAGGTCCCAAGTCCCATTTTGGAATTTGGGATATAGGCAATGAAATCTAGAGCCTAAGCTTCATTCAGTTCTTGCCTGCTTCTGATTTTCTACCTATCTCTCATGCTCTCGGATTTCTCAGAATCATTGAAAGTAGCTTTGCTTCATCATCATAGAATTCTTTTTTAAGTATTTATTTCTAAATATCTATTTTTGAGAGAGAGAGCAGGGGAGGGGAAGACAGAGAGTGGGACAGAGCATCTGAAGCGGGCTCTGCACTGACAACAAAGAGCCCAATGTGGGGCTCCAGCTCACGAACCGTGAGATCATGACCGGAGCCGAAGACGAACACTTAACCCGCTGAGCCACCCAGGCGCCCCTCATCGTCGAATTCTTAATCAAATTGTTTACTATGTGGCTTAATACAGCAGGTTCCAAATTAATATAACAGGGGTAGGTGGGAGGAGATTCGGAGTGGTGGGTATACTTACAATGATGACTTTTTTAAAAGAGGCGCATTACAAGATAATCGATTTATTCATCTAGTAATGAACTCTGTGTTTCCCTCGGAAAGGCTGGTAGCTGCCAATGTTTTCTGAATTACATACACGGAATCCCGTGGTGGTACGTTCAATGCCATCTCCAGCGTTCGAAAGTTTTAATCTGCAATTAGATATATATTAAGCCATTAAAATATCATTGCATTTTAATGATTTGAATCTATGAAAATATGTAAATTAGTAATGGCTTATTAAACTTTACAGTTTCGGGTTATTGCACAAGAAAGATCTGTACGTAGGAAATGGGGGGGGAAGCCTTTTGTGTATTTTATGACATGGTCCTTCAGCGAGGATGACAACAATGAAAATGTTTATGCAATTAATAATTTTCAAAAATAAATACATCCACTCTTACGAATAGAAACTATTTCCGTGAAAGCCAAGTACAAACATTTGTTTGGGTGTAAGCACTTTATCCTGATCCCTGGCATTCTGTTTTGTGCTTTGGAAAGCTCTACTCAATTCAAAACATAAATTTGGAAAAGGCTTCCTCCCTGGAACCCTCTGAAAGCCTGTAGTTATGGCGGTTACTTAAATATTATTTCCATAGCTACACTGGCTTCTAGCCACATCTGAAATGCATATCAACAAGCCTGGTGTGAAAATGGGAGAGGAGGGGAAGGGAAAAAAAAAAAAAAAAGGAGACAGAGGACACTAATTTTCCTTCTTCGGAGTAGGAGGTATAATGTCTTTATAAAGTAATAATTAAAAGAAAAAACAATTACTGGGACCTTATCTGGACCATGCAGCTGTACGTCCTCCGTTTGCATTAGCAGTGTTTCTAAGGTTATGACAAACCATGAAAATTGCATCTTTAGAGGAGTTTTATTCCTTTTCCTATGATTTGATTGAAACAGACAGCTACATTTTGTGTATATATAATTAGGCAGTAAAATAGGCTTTGAAGGCAGGTTTCCATTTAGTATGTGAGTCACATGCATAGCCTTTTCATTCAACAGCCAGAGACTGATCTTTTTAATGTCTCAACTGGCTCAACATGTTTTCTGAATGCTACATCTTGCACTGAAGGGGGGAAAAAGGGACGGGGGTGGGGGTGGGGGGCGGGGGGGGGAAATCAGCTTTCAGCCCATATTTCTTTCTTGTTTCATCTTCTTTCCAAAGGAAAAACAATCTGAAAAGCCAATCTAGGAAGTCTTGGGTGATTTAACCTTCCGACAAACTGATTTTTATCGTCCTTTTTCCAGATTGTCGCGGGGGCACCAGTGAATGCTGTCCCACTTCTCGGCGTATCTAATCCCGCTCATAAAAGGCCATTGTGGCAGCAAAACTGAGACCAATAGGTTTTCCATTCTCCACCGCTCAGCTATCCAGAGTAATGGCACTGGGTCTCCTTATCTTGTTTTTCTTTTCAAATGCATCGTTTCTCCCTTTAACAAGGTCTTAAAAAAGGAGAAGGGGGAGGCGGGGGGGGGGGGGGGGGGGGGGGGGCGGGGAGCAGGAATAGGATCCCATTTTCTCAGTGCTGTCCCCATATGTGGTACTGATTTTTGTTTTCCCTGAACTTAGGAAGAGCATTTGAGGTACAGCCTGTTTTTATGGAAGAGATTTTTCTCTGAGATCTCGAGTACGAGAACAACCCTGGGTGTATTTTTTTTTTTTTTTCTCCTAACAGAAAATCAGGCCTATCAGCTATGCATCATCAGGCCTTGTCTGATTAAAAAGCAGCCAGTCCCTGTAAATCTCTGTTCTTTTCGTCTCACTGTATGCCATTTGCTATCTCCCGTGCCATTCTGGCAAACCCAGTGATGGAGGGAAATGATAGCAAGCTCCTTGGCTGATTGATGCAAGTGATAGTTTGTGTTTGCAAAACGCCTTTCATGTGAGGACCTCAAAGGGCTTTAGGGACATTATCACGGTGGCAGGGCCCAGCTCCAACATAAAGGGCACAGAATGGCCGCGGTCATGTAAATCCAAGTTTTGAGAGTGATTAGTTCCCTGGTAACCGAGAGAGATGAACTGGGTTCTCATTTTTGATGTGAAATTCGGCGTCCGTGCGGGAATTTCAATTTCCCATCCGGGCCACATCGCAAGATAAACCACTCAGTATTCAATTTACCTCCTGGGATGTCCCCCTGGGGAGTCAGCTCCCCAAGATGAAGGGCTTTACATGACAGGCAGGTGTATATATTTCTTCAATTGGCCTAATCTAATAAAGCTGGACATGATTTATATGTGCAAAATGTTGCCATGTTAAATAATTCAGAATGGAACTGCCTTTTCTAGTTGTGCTACAAATAGATGTCAATCTGCATTTGATGGGGCCTGCCTCCCACCGGGGCCCTGGGCCGACTGAGAGAAAATACGTTCCTTGGGCTGGTTCTGAGGAAACACACCGGGGGTCAGGTCTCCTCACAGAGCCTCTGTGGTCTGGGTACAAACTGAATGAAATCTTTCATGGGGCACCTGGGTGGCTCAGTGCGTTTAGCTTTCGACTTGAGCTCAGGTCATGATCTTGTGGTTTGTGGGTTCGAGCCCCACGTCGGGCTCTGTGCTGACAGCTCAGAGCCCGGAGCCCGTTTCAGATTCTGTGTCTCCCTCTCTCTCTGCCCCTCCCTTGCTCCTGCTCTGTCCCTCTCTGTCTCTCAAAAATAAATAAGTGTTAAAAATTTTTTTTTTTTTGTTTTTACGTAAATATGTGAAATCTTTCAAAGGTGACTGATCTTGCTGGTACTGTTGTCCTCAGAAGAACAGCGACCAGTAAGACTGTGGTAAACCTGATACAGGGAACTCCCTGATTGTAAGGAACATAGATGCACAGGGTCACAGGCATTCTTCCCCTAGTGGAGCCTCTTTGCTTACGAAAAGGAAAGGACAGCGTTATGAAAATGACGCGGACACTATGGAGAGCTTCCTGGTAACTTCAGAATGCCAGTCTGTGTTATCAGCTTAGCCGAATTTGATCTCTGCGTCCGATGGGTATGATAGAACAAAGGAAACTGATGCGCTGTGCCTTCATTTGGAACTAACCAGACCATAGCAGTTATTGTTACTCTATCTTTGTTGAATAGCTGATTGGAATTCCAACGTTGTTTTGCCTCCCAACGAGGCAGCCGCACATGGCCAACGATGGAGTGGACAATGCCTCGGGAGCCCTTTCTTGTGCATCCCTTGGCCACACAGAACCAAGATATGATTTTTCTGGGGCTGCTCCTGTTTCAAATGTTAGTATTCCCTTTAAAGCAAGCATATTTCTGGTGCCTATTTCAGAGGAATGAATCATGTACAGGAAAGGAGATCGTTGTTGGTTTTTAATGGAGTGGGGGCAGTTAGGGAGTTAAAATTCCTCCGGCCCACATCATGTTCCCTCATGCCATTTTCTTCTATTTTCTTCATAACAGTTCTTTATTTATTTTTTTTTTTAATGTTTATTTTTGAGAGAGCGTCAGAGCATGAATGGGGGAGGAGCAGAGAGAGGGAGACCCAGAATCCGAAGCAGGCTCCAGGCTCCGAGCTGTCAGCACAGAGCCCGATGCAGGGCTTGAACCCATGAATCGTGAGATCATGACCGGAGCCGAAGTCGGACGCTTAACTGACTGAGCCACCCAGGTGCCCCTTCTTCATAACATTTCTTACTATCTGAAGGGCACCTGGCTGGCTCAGTCAGAACAGGCAACTCTTGATCTGGGGATTGTAGGTTCGAGCCCCACAGTGGGTATGGAGATGACTTAAAAATAAAATCTATTAAAAAAATTTTTCTTACTATCTGAAATTATCATATATATTTACCTGTTTACTTTCTTATTGTTTCTCAGCTTCACTAGAATACAAATTCCATGACAGCAGGGACATTGCTATATATAACAGATATAGCTGGTGCTTATAACAGAGCTTGACACACAATAGATGCTCAGTCAAGATTTGTTGAAAGGGGCGTTTGGGGGGCTCAGTCAACTAAGCATCCGACTTCGGCTCAGGTCATGATCTCGCGGTCCGTGAGTTCGAGCCCCTTGTCAGGCTCTGTGCTGACAGCTCGGAGGCTGGAACCTGCTTCAGATTCTGTGTCTCCCTCTCTCGGCCCCTCTCTCGCTCGTGCTCAGTCTCTCAAAAATAAATAAACATTAAAAACAAAAAAAAGATTTGTTGAAAGAAGGAATGAATGAATGGTGGTCCTATGGTGAATGTCCACAAATAGCTTCTCCTAAAATGATATATCAACATTTGATAAATTTCTGATCCTATACTTCTATAAATATTTAACTCGTATAGAAATGACCTGATTATGCTGATTGTTATTGGGTGTAAACATCAATCCACTAGGATTAATTGCAAGCCAGTGTCCATGGCCACTTTGTATCCACTTCATCATATCTACACTAAAATGAAAAACCATATACATAGGAATTACACTGACTCGGTGCAGGATGCTAATATGTGAAGTTACAATTTTGAAAAAAAAAAATTTTAACGTTTTTATTTATTTTTGAGACAGAGAGAGACACAGCATGAACGGGGGAGGGGCAGAGAGAGAGGGAGACACAGAATCGGAAGCAGGCTCCAGGCTCCGAGCCATCAGCCCAGAGCCCGACGCGGGGCTGGAACTCGAGGATCGCAAGATCGTGACCTGAGCTGAAGTCGGACACCTAACCGACTGAGCCACCCAGGAGCCCCTGAAGTTACAATTTTGAAACAAAGTGTTAACGTAGGTTCTGGGGAGTTTATTGTATACAGATTCATTGATAGCGTGTGGAAGTCATACAATGCACCCCTATCAAGTAACTTAGTTGCTAAACCCAACACATAGTCTCTTACTGTCCTTCCCTTTTTTGGAGGTCATGGCCCAATGTGGTTCAGCATGTGGATGTTGAACTTACGCAAGTTCCAGTTCTCCCACTCTGCCTCCATTTCCTCCTCCCCCCGAATGAGATAATAGTTGCTTTTTCAATTTTGTATACATGTGTGAGATTTTATTTATTTATTTCTAATGTTTATTTATTTATTTTGAGAGAGAGAGAGAGAGGCTGATGGAGTGAGAGAGAGAATCCCAAGCAGGCTGCACGCTCTCAGTGAGGACCCCGACGTGGGGCTCAAACGCACATAACGTGACATCATGACCTGAGTTGAAGTCAGATGCTTCACCGACTGAGCCACCCAGGCGCCCATCTGTGTGAGATTTTAGAAACGGAGTTAAGAGGGGGCGGCTGGGTGGCTCAGTCAGTTAAACGTTCGACTCTTGGTTTCAGCTCAGGTCATGACGTCACAACTTGTAAGTTTGATCCTCACAAAGAGCTCTGCACTGACAGTGGGGAGCCTGCTTGGGGTTCTCTCTCCCTCTCCCCCCCCCAAAAAAAAACCCTAAAAAAACCCCACAGAATTATGTTTTAAAAAGGCATAAAAGTTAGCTGTAAGTCATAGTAGCAGAGTAGTGGGAGTAGTATTATCATTCTCTTGCTGTTCTTCCCAAGTGCATTTGGGTTAGCCACTTTTAACTTCTGGAAGCTCTTCCTTGGGTCTACATTGTCTCCAGCTGAAGGTCTCCCTTCAGCCAGCCTGTTTTTCCTTTAGAATTTGTTTGACCCACTTTTGCTTCTATATTGGAAAGAATCATTCAACAAAGCTGCCTTTGCTCATGGCTGTTCCATGGACTTGGCATAGTCTCCTAGACCAGTCACACCACCCATAGCCATTTTACCTATTTCTGGAATCCCAGATCCTTACTCTAGCCACCCCCTGGAGCCAGTCTCTCCCTTTGCACTTAAAAAATGGTTTCAAAGATAGCTCTGAGTAGCCGGAATATTAGAATAACCTTGCCACTACCTCAGATGTACGGTCTTGGACAAAACGCAAGAAAGTTGAGTTTCCATGTTTTCAGCTACGAAATGAAGGGAGTTGGATTAGAATATTCTCTAAGGTCTTTGCCAAGTGGAAACATTGGATTCTAGTTATGCGACCGTTCCTTTCCTTTCGTATACGTTTAGGTTAAATTTTCAAATAATTCCCACTAGAGCAAAACACACACCTTCATTATTATTTAATCAAATGTTAAACTGATCTAGATTTCGTATTTGCTATTATATCTTTATCTCAATATCTCCTCTTGCCTTGCCATCAGTCTCTAATATATCTCTTTCTTTTTAATATTTATCTATCTATTTATTTATTTATTTATTTTTTATTTATTTTTACTTTTTATTTTTTTATTCTTGCAAGAGAGAGACAGAACACAACGAGGGAGGGGCAGAGAGAGAGGGAGACACAGAATTGGAAGCAGACTCCAGACTCGGAGCTGTCAGCACAGAGCCCGACGCGGGGCTCGAACTCACAGACCGCGAGATCGTGACCTGAGCCGAAGTCGGACGCTTAACCGACTGAGCCACCCAGGCGCCCCTGGCTTTATCTTTTAAAAGTACATTCATGCACATTAACTCCTGTGACCCTCGCAACAAATAACGAGGTAAGTAGAGCAAGCCTTCTTGTCCCAATTTATGACAAGAAAAACTAGGGCACAGCAGAAAACTTAAATGGCTCGCCCTAGGCACCACAGTTGATTAGTGACATCTAGGACAAGAATTCAGGATTCTAACTCTGAATCCAGGGTTCTTTCCATGGTGCCTGCCCCCATTCTCAGCCAGCCTACTCATTCCACTAAGAGCCAATCACCAAATCGTCTTCTGCTGTAAGAGATCTCTTCTACCCACTGACCACATTGCTTTTTAGGGGTAGAATTAGTCAGGGAACTATGGCCTGAAAATAGGAAAGTTGTTGTTTGGGATAAAAATTCTGGCTATATTTGGCTTTATGACCTTATTGCCTCTTCTGGTATGAATCCTGGTATAGAAATCATCAAATAATCAACTAAAGGTAACAAGCAAACTCTAGGGGTCTAGTAAAGAAGGAATAGCCTACGGGAAGCAGTGAAAAACGCTTACCATTTGAATGGGGGGGGGGGAGACAGTGTTTCTGTTTACAACAGAGTGAAGTTAGGTCAGATGTTGACCCACGCTGACTTATATTCACCTTCCCAGTTTTATTACTGTAACATTACAGGCACTGGTTGAATCTCTTTCAACTTCAAAAAGCCTCAATACGTTTAAACGTTGCCCCTTGCCACCTTGTCGCACTCGGCTCCCCTCTTTCACACTGGTGAGGTATCCCACTTGCCCTTCCTTCCCTTTCTTTTGACTTGCAGACTTCATAAAATCAGATTGCATTTGCGTATTGCTCGGTCTGCCTCGTGTGTAGTCACAGCGTAAGCCTGTAAAAAGCAACATGAGGGGCGCCTGGGTGGCCCCGTCGGTCAAGCATCCGACGGCTCAGGTCATGATCTCGCGGTCTGTGAGTTCGAGGCCCGCGTCGGGCTCTGGGCTGACGGCTCAGAGCCTGGAGCCTGCTTCCGATTCTGTGTCTCCCTCTCTCTCTGCCCTTCCCCTGTTCATGCTCTGTCTCTCTCTGTCTCAAAAATAAATAAAACATTAAAAAATTTTTTTTTAAAAAGCCAACATGAAAGCAGTAGAAAGTACAGTCCATGTGAAGTCTGGAAAGAGGAGGTACGTTTAAGAAGGCACTGGAGAAAAAAATGGAGGCCAACCTTTGGAAAACTAGATCGTGCAGAACACGGTGCAAACAAATAGCAAAGTTGGAGAAATAAAAAATGGGTTAAAATTAAGCATACCTCTGTGACCCGAAACCATGGTAGGTTTGGGTTTCCTTTTTTTTTTTTTTTTTTTTTTTTTTTAAGATTTCATTTTGAAGTAATCTCTATACCTAACGTGGGGCTCAAACCCATGACCCTGAGATCGAGAGTCACACGCTCCATCACCTGAACCAGCCAGGAGCCGTCCACTTTGCTTTTTAGCTTTGGAAGAATCATAGGACTTGGACTGTGGAAACCAGTGGAAGGAGCAGTCAATTGTAGGTATAGACCCACGTTGTTGGTTTCAGGAAGAGAGCATGGAGTCATTTCAAAAAAGGCGGGGGCACCTTTGGCCTTATATGGACTTGGATTCAAATTCACACTTGGTGTCTTTCTAACTACAGTAATAAGGGCTACCATGTGCCTGCCCGTTGTGTGCCACATGTTACCCTCATGATTTCATTTAATCCTCCAAACTCCCTTGCGGCGCGGTGCCGGAGAGAATTCCTGGCTCACAGTAAGACCTTGATAAATGTTTGTTAATTATTTAATGCTGGTGTATGTTTCTTATCTTCTTTACAAGGAAACCAAGGCTCAAAGAGGTTGTATTATTTGCGCAAAGCCAACAGAGAATAAAACTGGGATTTGAACAGCATCTGTCGCGTTTAAAAATGGGGTTAATACTTTCCTGGGTGTCTGGGTTAAGTGAAATCCTCTGACTAAAGGCTCAGTGGAGGGGCGCCTGGGTGGCTCGGTCGGTTGAGCGTCCGACTTCGGCTCAGGTCATGATCTCACGGTCCGTGAGTTCGAGCCCCGCGTCGGGCTCTGTGCTGACAGCTCAGAGCCTGGAGCCCGTTTCAGATTCTGTGTCTCCCTCTCTCTCTGCCCCTCCCCTGTTCATGCTCTATCTCTCTGTCTCAAAAATAAATAAACGTTAAAAAAAATTAAAAAAAATAAAATAAAATAAAGGCTCAGTGGAATGGCTGGCACCCAGCGAGCCCCTAAATAAATTTTAGGACACAACATCTCGCAGAAGTAAACGGATTCGGGAGGAGGAGGAACAATAAGGAGAGCGGTAGCATAACTATTTTTGGATTTTCAGCAGTTTAAGGCGATGTGTGCAGAGTTGATAGAACTTCAAATGACCCATGTAAAGCAAATATTTGAGGAGATGTTTGCTTTCATGCTCAGCCGTGGCCACTGTAACTTAGTATTTTCTGTCTAATAAATTTAATCCCAAGCATAAGAGAGACAATGAAATGACGTTTCCTGGAATAGTGTCCATTTTCCATACTGAAGAGTGGTTTAAGAGTGTTTTCTGTAGTGACATAAAACGTTATATGATCCTCTCGATTTGTACAATACCTTGATAACCCGTTGAGGTGGTAAAAGCAAACCCTAAGCTTTTTGGAAACAGTCTAACTATCCGGTGTTAGTCTGGGCAGGCAGCACTGACAAAATTTGATAGACTGAGTGGCTTAGAAACAAAAGAAAATCATTTCCCACCGTTCCGGAGGTTAGAAGTCCAAGATCAAGGTGCCACCAGATTGCCTGTCTGGTGAGAGCCCACTTCCTCAGTGAGTGAAGTGCTTCCTGTTGGTCACTGCCTTCTCCGCATGTCCGCATACCGTGGAAGCAGCAAGTTAGCTCTCCGGGCTGTGTCTCATAAGGACGTTAATCCCATCCGTGAGGGCTCCACCATCATGACCTAAGCACCTTCCAGAGGTCCCATCTCCAAATACCATCATATTAGCCATTGGGATTTCAACCCAGAAGTTTTGAAGGGATATTCAAAATATTCAGTCCATGGCATCCATCAATTGGAGAGTTGACATAAGAAACAACAGTATTTCCATGCTAAAGATACTTTGCAGCCATAAAAAGAATGATGTCGTTTATACGTACTGACCTGGGGAAATGTTTGTTTGTTTGTTTGTTTTAATGTTTATTTTTGAGAGGCCGAGAGAGAATGGGGTGTGCACATGTGAAAGTGAGGGAGGGGCAGAGAAGGAGGGAGACAGGATCTGAAACAGGCTCTGCATTGACAGCAGAGAGCCCGATGTGGGGCTTGAACTCCTGAACCATGAGATCATGACCTGAGCCAAAGTTGGCTGCTCGGTTGACTGAGCCACCCAGGAGCCCTCTGATTTATTCTTTTTTTTTTTTTTTAATGTTTATTTATTTTTGAGAGAGACAGAGACAGAATGTGAGTGGGTTAGGGGCAGAGAGAGAGGGAGACACAGAATCCGAAGCAGGCTCCAGGCTCTGAGCTGTCAGCACAGAGCCCGACGCGGGGCTCGAACTCACGAGCTGTGAGATCATGACCTGAGCCAAAGTCGGACGCTCGACCAACTGAGCCACCCAGGCGCCCCCCTCTTGTTTATTCTTCAGTGAAAAAGTAATTTTGGTGCCTGGCTGCCTCATTTAGAATAGCATGCGACCCTTGATTGCAGGGTCATGAGTTCGGGTCCCAGGTTGAGTGCAGAGATTACTTAAATAAATAAAACTTTATAAAAAGCGTGTGGGGGTCCCAGGGTGGCTCAGTCGCTTAAGTGTCTGACCCTTGATTTTGGCTCACATCATGATCTCACAGTTTGTGGATTCATGAGTTTGAGCCCCACGTTGGGCTCTGGGCTGACAACACGGGGCCTGCTTGGGATTTGCTGTCTCCCCTCCCTCTGCCCCTCCTTCTCCCCCCCTCCCCCCCCCCGTCCCCTGCCTTGCTCCCAATGGTGCACTCTCTCTCTCTCTCACAAAATAAACTTAGAAAAATTTTTAAAAAAATGTTTTTTAATGTGAAAAATAATTGCAGGAAGATTGTAATGGTGCAATTCCAGTTTTAGCAAGAAAAAAAAAAACCTTCTGCATAGCATGTATCTGTTTGTAAATACATGGAGAAAAGGTATGGAGAGGTGCATAGTAAAGTGTTGGGAGAAGTTTCTACTGGAGAAGGGAGTGTGGTCAGGAGGACATTTATAGGAAGCATATGCTTGTTTGCTTTATATACCTATGTATTTTATCCTTTAAAAAATTTTTAAGATGAACCTAATTATTTTTATTTCTTCTATTTGAAACTTAAGAGGGACTATATTAAAATAGTGGCCCAGGGGCGCCTGGGTGGCGCAGTCGGTTAAGTGCCCGACTTCAGCCAGGTCACGATCTCGCGGTCCGCGAGTTCGAGCCCCACGTCGGGCTCTGGGCTGATGGCTCAGAGCCTGGAGCCTGCTTCCGATTCTGTGTCTCCCTCTCTCTCTGCCCCTCCCCCGTTCATGCTCTGTCTCTCTCTGTCTCAAAAATAAATAAAACGTTAAAAAAAAAAAAATTTAAAATAGTGGCCTAAACAGGGGCATCTGGGTGGCTCAGTCAGTGAAGCGTCCGACACTTGATTTCAGCTCAGGTCCTGATCTCACAGTTGTGACACTCAACTTGCCATCAGGCTCTGTGCTAGGGGTGGAGACTGCTTGGGATTCTCTGTCCTCCTCTCTGTCTGCCCCTCTCTTCCTTTTGCGTGCGCTCTGTCTTTCTCTCTCTGTCTCTCTCTCTCTCTCAGTAAGTAAATAAACATTTAAACTAAGATTGAAAAAAAAAAGATAGTGGGCGAAGCATAGCTGTTTAACTCCCCTTACACCCAAAGCTCCATTGAAATGGAGAATAATACACTATTATACCTTTAAGAATGCTGCAAAACAACCTGGGTTACCATGAAAGGACCACAGACTTCAAGAAACGTCTGGAAAGTAGACACCAGGAAAGAAAAATAGGGGTAGAAGAAAGCCACTAAACACGTTGGATCTTTGTGGGCCTAGCGGCGATCCCAACAATGACCTAACATGCGTGAGGGTCCACAGGGGTCCCAGTGTGACCCTCGGGACAACCCAAGAATCACATGTGAAAGAGCTGCGTGACTAGGGTCCAGTTCCTTGCTCCCTCACCACATGAACTGAACAGTAGAACGCAAAGGCTTTCCACTTCCAGATCGTTACCCGAAGTGCTTTGCGACAGAGTAGGAAACAGATAGTGAAGGCCTCCAGCACGAAGTTCAGGTTGGAGAGGAGCCTTGTGTAACACAAGGTCTGCTGAGGGGGGGTGTGTGTGTTGGGGGGAAGGGTGACACATGCTGCATTCAACCACCCCTCCTTTTAGGATAAAACCTTGAACAAGGGTCCCTGAAGTGGGAGATCTTACAGGTGCATGCTGAAGGCACTCCCCCAGGGAACTTAACAAACGCCAAAAGGAGCTCCCAACCCGGAAGATAAGCCAGGAGTATACTCTTCTTTTTCAGATGGTGAGCTGTCACCAGACATATGAAGAAAAACCCTCTGAAAAAGAGGCTCAAACTTCAGGCTGCAGAACTAAGTCCTGAGGGAAGAGTCTCAAATAACAGAATCATTTATTTAAACTGCAACAAAACGCTATTGTGAGAGGTTCAGGAAAATATTGTCGACGTGAAAAGATAGGAAGATACGAAAAAGAAACATTAGAATTGTTGGAAATAAGATGACGTTTACTGAGATTAAAATCCTTAATGGGAGAAATAGAATGGATATTCTATGATCCAATGAATAAGCAGGAAAATTGAGCCCAGAGTTTCTTCTTTAAAAAAAAAAAAAATTATGTTTATTTTTTGAGAGAGTGAGAGCACGTTGGGGAAGGAGAGAGAGAATCCCAAGAGGGCTCTGCACCGACAGCGGGGCTCGAACCCACGAACTGTGAGATCATGAGCTGAGCCAAAACCAAGAGTCGGACACTTAATGAACTGAGTTACCCAGGCGCCCGAGCCCAGAATTCTTACCACAAGGCAGAACAAAATGACAATGTGATGGGCTGATCTGTGTTCCCCCCCAATTCATGTTTAAGTCTCACCCCCAGCACCTCAGAACACAGCTCTCTTTGCCGATAGGGCCTTTCAAGAGGCACTTAAGGTTAAATTGGGTCACTTAAGTGGGCACTAATGAAAACTGGACGTGTCTTTGTACCAAGAGGAAATTTGGACACACAAACAGACATAGCAGGGATGCGTTCCCACAGCCGAAAAGCCATCCGGGGACACAGCAAGAAGGCAGACATCTGCAGGCCAAGGAGAGAGGCCTTGTTCTTGGACTTCCAACCTCCAGAACTGTGAGAAAATAAATTTCTGTTTAAGCCGCCCAGTCTGTGGTATTTTCTTAAGGCAGCCCTAGCTGACTAATACAGACAAGATCATGGGAGTTATGAGAAAGTAGTTACGACACACCGAAGATATACCCAGAAGTTTTAACGTTTATTCAATAAGCCTTTCGAATGGGTAGAACAGAAATAATGGATGGATGGCTAGGTCAGAAGAGCGTGCGACTCTTGGTCTTGGGGTCACGAGTTTGAGTCTCACATCAAACATTCTCGACATCTTGGGTGTAGAGAGTACTTAAATAAATAAAACTTTAAAAACAGGAGAGGGGCTCCTGGCTGGCTCAGTCGTAGAGCATGGAACTCTTGGACTCAGGGTTGTGAATTTAAGTCCCGTGTTCAGTGTAGAGATTACTTAAAACAACAAATTAAACCCAAAGTAAGAAAATAAAGAAAGAATAAAGAACAGAGAAGGAACAATTAAATTTTTTCATGTTTATTTAGAGAGAGAATGAGAGAGAGAGCGCGCACAAGCAGGGGAGGGGCAGAGAGAGAGGAGACACAGAATCCGAAGCAGCCTCCAAGCTCTGAGCTGTCAGCACAGAGCCTGACCCAGGGCTTGAACCCATGAGCCATGGGACCATGACCTGGGCCAAAGTCGGATGCTTAAACAACTGGGACACCCAGGCAGGCCAAGAAGGAACCATTCAATAAATAAGCAACAAAGAAAATGAACAAAGTCAAAAGCTGATTCTTTCAAAAGATTAATGAACTTAATAAACACTTTGCAAGCAAGACTAATCGAAAGAAAAAGGAAGGAAAGAAGAAAAGAAGGGAGGGAGAGAGAGAGAGAGGGAAAGGAAGGAAGGAAGAAAGAAAGCAAATAGTGTCAGAAATTGAGACAAATAAAAATCTGCCAATTAAAAGAGCTTCAGGTTTGCTGAGCAAGAGTCATTAAATAACGATCCACAAATGGGACGTCTGGGTGGCTCAGTCGGTTGAGCGTCTGACTTCTGCTCAGGTCATGATCTCAGGGTTCCTGAGCTCGGGCCCCGCATCGGGCTCTGCGCTAACAGCTCAGAGCGTGGAGACTGGAGCCTGCTTCAAATTCTGTCCCTCTCTGCCTCTCAAAAATAAAGAAAAGTAATACAAATATTTTTTTAAAGGACCCACAACGGCACATATTGTGAAATTTAATGAATGAATCAGAAGCGAAAGTGATGTGAGATTCTCTTGGAATACAGTCATCTATGTGCAACCTACATATACCAACAGTGAGTTCCGGATGCCTTTTCTGTTTCTTATTCATGGAATTAAAGTTTAGAGATAGATCATGTGAGCTATCCATCAGGATTTTATCCTATCTTGAACTTCTCATATCAAGTTCTGGAAGAAATTTTTCAGGTATATCTAGAAGGTGAATAACATTGTAAAAAAAAAGGTTTACTTATTTTAGAGAGACTGAGCATGCATGCCATCAGGGGAGGGGCAGAGAGAGAAGGAGGCATAGAATCTAAAGTAGGTTCTAGGATATGAGCCGTCAGCACAGGGCCCCGCTGTCCTATTTCCATTTGTTTCTTCCCATTCCAACTCTCTTGTCCTCTCTCCCATTACATACATCTTCCAGTTAAAAAAAAAAAAAAAAAAAAAAAAAATGAGCCCAATGCGGTGCTTGAACCCATGAACTGTGAGATCATGACCTGGGCTGAAGTCTGACGGTCAACGGCCTGAGCCACCCAGGTGCCCCATAAGGTGAAGGTTTTAGATGGTAATGGTCATATGGTTAAACGTCAAACTCCTTTCCCAATCGTAACTTTTTTGTGAATACCATTCTGTAGAGATCAAATCATTAAATGTTGTTTCCGAAATTGTTATTACAAACCCCAGCAGTGACTATAAATAGGCACAAGGTTTCTTTTTTAGGATAATGGGAATATTCTAAGATTAGATATGATGGTGGCAAAATTCTGCAGATGCACTAAAGTTCATTGAATTACATACTTAAAATGGGTGAATCTTACGGCACATAAATTATATCTCAATAAAGTTGTTTTTAAAAGGTGATCAGACACAAGTTATATGTCAAACTTTTCAAATAAAAAAATAGATGTAATATATATTTAATGGCATGAAAAACCCTAGGTAACCTGTTTTTCAATGGCTAAGTCGTTTAATAGTTTTTGTACTATTGTCAGATATTATATGCGTATCTAGTTCTTACATTTTTTTTGTATCATATTTTCCAGAGCTATATTTCTTTTTTTTTTTTTTCCAGAGCTATATTTCATGACTTCCATAAATCTTTTCTGATTCCTTCTCTGAATAATCTACCACTTCCATTTTTTTTTTTTTCATTAGAGTATCTTTGAATGTTTTGGGACAGATTTTTCGAATATTTGTATCATCATCTTTAGCCTCTACTAAAGTTGGCCTCAAAATGATATTTATCATTCTAGGAACTTTGCTCTTGCTGTACTACTCATTCTCTTGCATTTAAGTAAATTTTCCGAGAGAACCTGGATGGCTCAGTCAGTTAAGCATCCGACTCTTGATTTCGGCTCAGGTCATGGTCTCACAGTCCGTGAGTTTGAGCCCACGTTGGGCTCCGTGCTGACAGCATGGAGCCTGCGTGGGGTTCTCTCTCTCTTTCTCCCCGCAAAATAAACTAATAAACTTAAATTAAACAAACAAAAAAATAAATAAACTTATTTCTGAGATGGACGCTGAGGTTGCAGGTTATTTTTGTTTTGTTCTCTTCCGGAAACATCCTCATGTTTTGTTCTGTTTTTTTTTTTTCTTTTGTTTGTGTTTGTGACCTGATTCTACTTGAAGTTTCGACAGGCTGGATTCAGGAATTGGACATCTGTACCCAGTTGTTTCCACTAAGGGATGCAAAGGGCACATTCATTAGTTTCTTGTTTCTGGAATGCAAAGGTTAATGACTTTGTAGAATTATGTTCACACGTTCATCCCTAAGAGACCAACCAACTTTAAAAAATTTCTTGAAAATAAAACATTAGGAAAACGGAGAACAAAGTGACGGTTGATGGGGGGTGGCAGGGAGGGGAGGGTGGGTGATGGGCATTGAGGAGGGCATCTGTTGGAATGAGCACCGGGTGTTGTATGGAAACCAACTTGACAATAAACTTCATATTCAGAACAATTAAAAAAATAAAAATAAAATATTAGGGCACTTGGGGGGCTCAGTCAGTTAAGTTGCCAACTCTTGATTTCAGCTCAGGTCATGATCACATGGTTTATCAGATTGAGCCCTTGCATAGGCTCTGTGCTGGCAGTGTGGAGCCTGCTTAGGATTCTCCTCTCTCTCTCTCTCTCTCTGTCTCTGTCTCTCTCTCAGCCCTCCCTCCACTTGGGCTTGCATGCAAGTTCTTTCTTTCTCACTTTTCCATGGAAGACATCCTGATGCCTAACAGACACATGGAAAAGTGTTCAACATCGTTCACCATCAGGGAAATACAAATCAAGACCACAATGAGATACCACCTCACACCTGTCAGAATAACTCAAATTAACAACTCAGGAAATAATAGATGTTGGCAAGGATGTGGAGAAAGAGGAACCCTTTTGCACTGTTGGTGGGAAGGCAAACTGGTGCAACCACTCTGGAAAACAGTATGGAGGTTCCTCAGAAAATTAAAAAATAGAACTACCCTACGACCCAGCAATTGTACTATTAGGTATTTATCCAAAGGATACAAAAGTGCTGATTCGAAGGGGCAAATGCACCCCAACGTTTATAGCAGCGCTATCAACAATAGCCAAATTCTGGGAAGGGCCTGGATGTCCACGGATTGGTGAATGGATAAAGAAGATGTGGTTTGGGGCGCCTGGGTGGCTCAGTCGGTTAAGCGGCCGACTTCAGCTCAGGTCATGATCTCGCGGTCCGTGAGTTCGAGCCCCGCGTCGGGCTCTGTGCTGACAGCTCAGAGCCTGGAGCCTGTTTCAGATTCTGTGTCTCCCTCTCTCTGACCCTCCCCCATTCATGCTCTGTCTCTCTCTGTCTCAAAAATAAATAAAAAACGTTAAAAAAAAAAAATTTAAAAAAAAAAAAAAAAAAAAAAAAAAAAAAAAAAAGAAGATGTGGTTTATATATACAGTGGAATACTACTCGGTGATGAAAAAGAATGAAATCGTGCCATTTGCAACAACATGGATGCAACTAGAGTGTATTATGCTAAGTGAAATAAGTCAGAGAAAGACAAATACCATAAGATTTCACTCATATGTGGAATTTAAGAAACACAACAGATGAACATAGGGGAAGGGAAGGAAAAATAAGATAAAAAACACAGAGGAGGGCAAACCAGAAGAGACTGTTAAATACAGAGAACAAACTTAGTGTTACCGCTGGGGAGGCAGGTGGGGGATGGGGTAAACAGGTGACGGGCATTAAGAAGGGCCCTTGGGATGAGCCCTAGGTGTTATGTGTAAGTCGTGAATCACTAAATTCTCGTGAAACCATTACTATGCTATATGTTAACTAACTTGAATTTAAGTTAAAAAAAGAAAAGAAAAGAAAATATTTAACAATAGATCCTTTTTAAGAATTAACCAACAAAGTTTTTTGTTTTCTGGGGGTTTTTTTTGCCTCAACAAGTTGTTTTGTTTGGTTTTTTTTTTTTGCATTCCAGCGTCTGGAATATCATTGGTGTTTAATAAATGGTAATTAAGTAGATGAATAAAATAGCGATATAAAATAAACTGGTGAGATTTTAACGTGAGCAGCTTCATTTTGCATGAATCCATGATCAATGATCAGTGATCAATGACGGCATCACTTTTGATCTGCCTGTAGCTCTCTGGGTAACTATGGAAGCCTTTCCCCTTAGCATTATATAAAGTTGGAGTGTAAAGAAAAGCCCTAAAGTTCCTTCTTACTTTTGTCAGCTCAACCCTGTTAAAAATGGAGTCATTTAGGACAATACATGTTAAATGTTTTATACTCTGAGAAGACAGATCTCTTATAATATCCCCAGTGAAGTTTCTTTTCCCCTTAACTCGAGCTTTAGGTGTCCACATAGAAAAATTCTAATTATGTCAGTCTACTCATATTTGCCATTTCACTTCCACTGCCTGCTGGCACTGTTCTGGGCTTCACTGATGTCCTTATGTTACTGGTGCGTGGGGGCAGCTCCTTGTTGAGCCAGCTCCCAAAGTCTTCACTGCGTCCCCCCCATTGTGGGTTTCCTGTCCTAGAAATCCTTGCTCCCTTGGTCATGGCTGGGTGGTCTTGGAGAAGACACAACCATCTAGTCTCCTTCCCTTTCTCTCCTTTATCAGTGAGGATCTTTGTTCATCAATGAATGTCTAAAGCTTCATTTATTCTCTCTCCTGGCTCTTTTCTCTCAAAACGTATGTTGAAGGCTGTTCCATATTAGAAAAATACAAGACAACAACAACAAAAGTCTCCTCCCAGACTCTTTCTTCAAACTCTCCTTCTCTGTTCCCTTTGGAGGGCAAGCTTCTGAAAAGAGTAGGCTTCCTTTGATCTCTCCATTGGTCCCCTCAATTTCAGTGGTGAAGGAAGCCATTGGTGTTTGCTACCAATTTACTTACGTTGTTGCTTCTAAGATCACCAAGTCCTTCCCCCAAATAAAAACAGTGGAGGCTGGGGCACCTCGGTAGCTCAGTCAGTTAAGCACCTGGCTTTGGCTCAGGTCATGATCTTGCAGTTCGTGAGTTTGAGTCCTGTGTCAGGCTCTGGGCTAACAGCTCAGAGCCTGGAGCCTGCTTTAGATTCTGTGTCTCCCTCTCTCTCTCTCTCTCTCTCTCTGCCCCTCCCCTGCTCACATTCTATTTCTCAAAAATAAATAAACCAAAACAGAAGATTTTTTTTAAAAAGCAGTGGAGGCTTTTTGTCTTAAACTTACTTGATTTCCCTGGTGCATTTGGAGTTGTTGGTCATGTTCTTGTCAGAGGTATCCCTTACCTGGTTGGATTTGTGTGTGTGTGTGTGTGTGTGTGTGTGTCTCCTCACTTAAATTCATCATCCAAGCTGTTATATTTTGTGCTCCAAATTTAGACGTTGTTGTTCCCCAGGGATCTCATTTTGACCCTATGTTCTTTTTGTTGACATAACTTGTGCTTCAATCAACATGTTTTCATTCATAAAGACCTATCTTTCAACAGATTTGCATTCATAAAGACCCCTCCCTGCTCTGGTTAGTTTATTTAATGTGGCTGTGGAGTATTCTTATAGAATTTGTTCTTTCTAAGCTGAGGGTTTCTAAATTCAGAGCTGGCTTATTACATGTTTAGCATTTTCTTTGTCTAGTGAATATACTTGTTGGCTTAAATATTGTCTCAATAGACCAGTTCAAGGTCTGAAGCACACATGGGTGATATAATGCATTGACTACTTCCTGGACATTTTCTGACTACCACTTCTTTATATTTCTATGACTGTAAATTAATTTAGAAGACATTCAAGGGTTTTCTATAGACCTACTAGAGCTAGGCCATCCATTGCCATGTGCTACACTCAAACTCTTCTTCATAGAGCATAAAGGCAGTCTTCCAACCCAGTCTGGCTGAGAGTACCTTTTAATACATTATAAAAGGCTGCCCTTTCTTAGGCTGGCACAGCACAGAGCAGGGCATATAGCTTGGTGGGCAGAGCATGAGTTGGATGGCATCTTCCATTGTTTCCTCACCGAAACACCTTTGTGCAGGTTCACAATGGTTCTATCCATAGCAAGGCTTCAACCTATGGCCTGACCGCCATTCCTTCCCTTCCAGGTCCCTTTGATCTTTGATCTAGCTAAGCTGGGCTAACACTGCTCTCCTCTTCTTTTTTGCCTCTATACCTACGTTCATTGTGTTGCTTTCCTTGGCATGACCTTGTCTCCATAGCCATCTAATATGGCATGAAGATTTAGCTTACTTCTTCCCAAGCTCTTACACCGATTCCTTAGATAAAGTTAGCTTTTCTTCTTCCCCAAAGGGATACATTTTGTCCTTGTTATCATAAATCCTTTTTGGCAAGTGTCTTAACTCAGCTATGAAATCTGAAGCATCGTGAGAGCAGAGATGATGTCTTACTCCTTTTTGTATCTTCTGTGAACCTGGGGAACACAATAGAGATTTGTTGAATGAATGTCTCAAACTGAATCACAAGAAATGAGTTTATATTTGTAAAATGCTTAGCATAGTGCCTTTCACAGAGTGAAATAAAGGGGCTATACAGGTGTTTGTTAAATAAAATGAAAGGTTGATAGGACACAAGTTTGGATTTGAGAGGACTATTGTTATTATAATGAATGATGATTGTGTCCGTAATTTATTAATAGACCCAGGGTATTTTCTTTTTTATCACTAGCCTTTTAGTAATGCGGAACCATGGTTAGAAACATTGCTTTCTTTTTATATTCTATTTCTTTCTCTAATTACATATCATTTCTCTTGCAGTGATGGTTAAATCTCATTACATGTAATGATTTATCCATTTTCTTCTGTAAGAGTTTTATCAGCACTCCTTGTGTTATAATCTCATTATTTCACAAAATTATACCCTATTTGTTAAGAATAGTAACTGTTACCATGATTTCAACTTCTTCAATGCTCTTTTTAATCTCAACGTCATAGTCTTTTTTGTGAAAAGATTCAACATTTTTTTCTCTTCAGTTAGTCTAATTCTGTTCAGTGTTGCTTATATTATTTAGTGTCTTTCACTATACGTTGCTACGACCAAACCATTGGCTTCATTTTTACAATTCTACTTCTTTGAATAAGACGGAAAGCACTGAAGAAATCTAAATTACCATATTCTCCCTTTCTTCCAATATGTAATATGCCTGCAATGAAATAGTGCATCTTCATTCCTTAATTTCTATTGAATATATTTCTATATGGGATTGATTTTTTTTCCTTATTGATTGAAATATAGTTTAAGAAAGTTATAAAGTGTTCAACTGAGTCTCCTGAGTGCATGCATAAACAGAACATTACAGATCTTCACCATATATGGCCTACCAGGTGAATTTGACCTAAAACCAGCAAACAAATAAACAAAAACCTGAGTAAACAAATGGTAGGAAGCGAGTATAATCTGCTGTTTGTTTGTATACACAGCAGTGTCATTTGAGACCATTTTACAATCTTGGATGAATCTTGGATTAATGACAAAAAATGTTCCAAAGCCAAGGGATAAACTGTCTCCGAATAGCTCCTTTTTTCTCCCAGATGTAGCTTTAATTCCTTTTGATTTTTAATATAGAGATGCCCAAATATATGTGTATATTACATGAAGAATAATACTATGATCCCAGTATAGGTACCAGCAGTTTCAGTAATAACCAGTCTTATGTCATTTCTTAACCTCACTCTGCCACTCATTATGGTAATGTTTTCTGATGTTTAAAAATTTTCAATTGAGTAATAACAAGAAACTGATTTAAAAAAAAAAAATCCTGAGTTCTGGGGTGTCTAAATGGTTCAGGCATACAGCGTCCTGATCTCAAGGTTTGTGAGATTGAGCCCCGGTGTAGGGTTCTGTGCTGACAGTGCGGCTTGGGATTCTTTCCTCTCTTTCTGCCCTTTCCCCACTCGCACTCTCTCCCTCTCTCGCAAAATAAATGAATTAACTTAAAAAAAAAAAAAAAAAGCTGAGTCCTTAAGTGCCGTGTCTGCTGCTTTGGCATATTATTGATCTCTGGTGGAAAATGATCAAAATGGCTTTTCTTTGGGGCGCCTGGGTGGCGCAGTCGGTTGAGCGTCCGACTTCAGCTCAGGTCACGATCTCGCGGTCCGTGAGTTCGAGCCCCACGTCGGGCTCTGGGCTGACAGCTCAGAGCCTGGAGCCTGCTTCCGATTCTGTGTCTCCCTCTCTCTCTGCCCCTCCCCCGTTCATGCTCTGTCTCTCTCTGTCTCAAAAATAAATAAACATTAAAAAAAAAATAAAATTAAAAAAAAAAGCTTTTCTTTGACTGAAAAGCAGTTCCATTGATTATTCTTTTGGGAAGAGACGTCATCAGCCACCTGCTAATGTCTCTGTGCTCAAGAAAATGGGTAGAATAGCTGTCTGGAGCCATGTTCTGGTGGCTGTCTAATACAGTATCTAAGTGGCCAGATTCAGGGTAGCTTTCTACATTAAATCATGGCTTCACCAAGATTTAGCTGTGATACATGAAAAAGTTACTTATCTTTCCTGCATCTCAGTCTCCTTATCTGATGCTAATAATACTTATCTCATGGGACTGCTATGAAGATTAAATTAATATATATGAACAATTAAGAAGAGTTTCTGGAACATGCTTGAGTCATATATATGTTCATTCTTCTTCTTTTTTTTTTTTTTAATTACAAACCTCTTTTCAGTTTCAAAGAGTTGTGCATCTTTAAGATACTTGGGGGTCTTTGGGGATAAGAATGAAAAATTTTTTTTTTAATTTTTTTTTTTTTTTAACGTTTATTTATTTTTGAGACAGAGAGAGACAGAGCATGAACGGGGGAGGGTCAGAGAGAGGGAGACACAGAAGCTGAAACAGGCTCCAGGCTCTGAGCTGTCAGCACAGAGCCCGACGCGGGGCTCGAACTCACGGACCATGAGATCATGACCTGAGCCGAAGTGGGACGCTTAACCGACCAAGCCACCCAGGCGCCCCTGAGAATGAAAAATTTTTAAACACTTGAAAAGTATAGATAAATGTGCAATGTCTTAACTATGAACAAACATACATTGTCTCCTTTGCTCCTAAAAATGGGGTGGGGCGCCTATCTGGGTGGATCAGTTCATTGAGCAGCCGACTCAGGCCGAGGTCATGATCTCATGGTTTGTGAGTTCCATTCTTGCGTAAGGTTCTCTGCTCTCGACACAGAGTCCACTTTGGATACTATGTCCCTCTCTTTTGCCCCTCCCCCCCTTGCATTCTCTCTCTTTTTCTCTCTCAAAATTAAATAAAACATTTAAAACATTTAAATAAAACATTTAAACAGATGAAAAACATTTCAGCATTAAAGTAAAACTGTTTTAACTCAGGGGCGCTTGGGTGGGTCAGTCGGTTAAGCACCTGACTCTTGATTTTGGCTTAGGTCATTATCTCAGGGTTCATGAGTATGAGCCCCACATCTCACTCCACGCTGACAGTGCAGTGCCTGCTTTGGATCCTCTCTCTCTCTCTCTCTCTCTGCCCTTTCCTGCTCTTTCTCTCTCTCTCCCTCTCTCAAAACTAAATAAGCATTTAAAAAAAAAAAAGTTTGTTTTAATTAAATATTTCAGATTGTACAGATCTGAGGGAAAAGTCTAGTCAGGACCGATAATGTTAAGAATATAAAAATTAAAGAATATGGTAGAACAAACGTGTTCATTGAAGTTTTGTGGGATTCCTCTAAAATCCAAGGAAGCACCGTAAGAATACAAAGAAGCAGAAAACATTAAAATGTAGTTAGAATAAAGGTCCTCAAACCTTAACTTCTATTCCTAGCAGTTCCTCAGTATGATCATTGCATTTTAAAGGTGTTGAAAATAATAATAATAAAAGGTGATTCCCTGGATAATTTGAAGAATCTTAAGAAGAAGAAGAAGAAGAAAAAGAAGAAGAAGAAGAAGAAGAAGAAGAAGAAGAAGAAGAAGAAGGAGGAGGAGGAGGAGGAGGAGAAGGAGGAGAAGAAGGAGAAGGAGGAGGAGGAGGAGGAGGAGGAGGAGGAGAAGGAGGAGAAGAAGGAGAAGAAGGAGAAGAAGAAGAAGAAGCAGAAGAAGAAGGAGGAGGAGGAGGAGGAGAAGAAGGAGGAGAAGGAGGAGAAGAAGGAGAAGAAGGAGAAGAAGAAGAAGAAGAAGAAGATGACAGAAGGGGGAAAAAAAAAAGAAAGGGGAAAAAAAGCAAGGCAAAGAATAAGTGGTTAAAATATTTTTGGAAGGAGAGGGTCCACAGAGCAGGCTGGCGTGCAGAAGAATGGTACTCGGAGCTGTAGAAACCTGAACATACTGGCCCAGGAGTCAGCCAATCAGGAGGCTGAGAAGCACATTTCCATAATGATGATTGGCTGGTGGGCTGGAGGCTCGCTGAGCCGAGGGGATGGGTGGAGAGGATACTGCAGGAAATAGCACGATCACTTTCTGGCTTTCTGTCGTGCATTGCCTAGTCTCCACAAGTTTGTAGTGATTCATCCTTTAGGAAAGCTTGTTTTGAAAACAAAAGAGGCACAGTTGTTCACAACAAAAGTAATACTCCGCAGCCAAAGGAGCGGAATATAATGGTACTCTTTTATTTATTTATTTATTTTTTTAAATGAACTTTGGTCGCCTGATTTTTTTTTTTTTCTTCTAACCAAGATATTGAGACTTTTTTTAGCAGATGCGTAAGGGTTTGATTTAAATTAAAATTCGACAGGGGTGACTGTTTCTGATAAGCGTCATTGCTTGATTCATCTGGCAGCTCTCTGAAATCTGCACAAATGGAATGTAGTTTGTAAAGTGCCGAGAAATTCTGAAATTCTAGCGCCAAAAGTACATGAAATACTTTCACAATTAAGGGGATTCTGTTCCTGTTTCCAAGAAGAGGCTGTATTGGGAATTTTTTTTTTCTTGCAGTCATGTATGTGTGAGAGCTAGAGATATACTTGCCCATGAATTTTGTATTACTCTTACACAATTTGACACGTATGTTAAAAGCCCACTGTCATTAAGGTTCTAGAGATTTTTGTAAATCGCAAGAGGGGGAGCTGAGAAAGCAAAGCAAGGGAGAAAGATGGAGTGGAACATAATGGCTGTATGGGCTCCCTTCGGGCCCTTTCCTTCTTGGTGGCATCGTCTTTGGTCGGAATTGTTTTAGATTCAAAGAGAGCTGTGACAACATTTCACCTACAAGTTTTCACGTTGCCTTTAACGATCATTCTTTCCACAGCCCATCTTTCTGGAAATGAGAGTAATTCTATAATGCAGATTAAGCAGAAGTATTTTTTCAGTCTCTCCCAGTGACCATTCCTTGGCTAGCTAACAGACCAGCCATTCAGAAGCAATTTTCTTCAGGCTGAAATTATGTGCTGACCGTAGCAGAACACTTCCCATAATAACCCTTCCCCCACCCAACGCTAAATACAATCTGTCTCCTACTCACTGTAATAACGTGCAAATGACTGTAATTTTGCAGACAAGAAACAGCCCAAAGTGAAACGTGTCTAAACAGAGGTCGATTTGAAAAATCAGGGCTATTACCTAAATCTGTAAAATACATATTGTAATAAAACCAGCAACAGCAATCTCCAATAAGTAGTTTTAAAAAACTGTAGCTTGTGTTTTGATCTTCTTTATGTACCCAGTCTCCACTGGCCTAAAAGAAAAATCCTTTTCCAGAAATGGTTTCATTACATGCGATGTAAATTGCCTTACTTTGTTAACTGATCCGCAGACCTTGCTTGGGCACCCGTTCAGATATAGTAGCGGGCACGACGCTGCAAGGGCCTGCTCCAAGCAGAGGTTCCATTTCAGACACTTAACACTGACCTACATTGCGGTTCTCTCAATGTGAGCCGTATACAAATGTTTTCCTGTAGAAGAATGCACTGTTTTGCGATATTTGCCAGTTTCTCTAGCACTGCAGGGCCTGAAAGGGACGCGATTTGCTGTGTTTTCTTTTTTTCTTGCAAGTTTGAGGATTGGGAGAAGAGATGGGGAAAGACACACACATAGAGGGGGAAGCATCTTCTTTAGCTTTGTATTTCTTTGCTATTAAACTTCATCGTAGTCTTAAATCAGAGCATGGGAATCGTGCTTTATATCGTTTCAATTTGTTGAAACAAAACTGGGGTATGAAAATGTGTGAAGATAGCCATTAATCTCCTTCCCCTCAATGGAGGGTCCCTTTTGTTAGACTCTCAGGAGATTAAATGGAAGGTGAATGGTGCATAGAAATGACCTGAGACGTTAACACAGCTGTGTTACACAATGTGTGTAAATGTCCGTAGTCACAAAACGTGTTATCTGAATATCCCCAAGTCTTCCCGGGAAGGGTGAATACCATCAGTGTGTTTCCTTTATGGATCCCACCCTACCTCACCCTGCCTTCTGCCCCCCAGGGAAGGGCCTGAAATGTTTCTGTGTACAGGTCCTCTCTTTCCACCGGACACCTGCTTCTTGTCACTTTATTTTGGTCTGGCGATATTTCAGGACATTGCAAACATGCCACATGTTTAACCAAGAACACTGCTCATCTCTTTTTGGTGATAGTTGTCTAGGGAGGGATAGCGTTAAAAATGCTCCCCGGAAACTCAAAGTGGACTTAGTCAGCAGGTGTGAAAAGGCAGAGGAACAGTTTTCTCTAGAAGACCTTGTACAAGTGGGAGGCTAGAATGTTACCAGTAGGTGAAAAGAGTGAAGACCTTCTAGTGTTTGTGTGGGCGTGTAAATCACCAACTCTACATTCCCTGGAAACCAGGGCAGGTCACCTGCCCACTACCTTGAGGCCGGTCTGTTCATAAACAACCCCACACAGATAAGAATCTTTCTCCACAATCTTCTTGGGCAGCCACAAAGTTTCTCATTATGTCTAAATTGAGTTCCTTTTCCCATACACCAAGCCCATTTCCAGGTCGGTTTTATTCTTGATAGCTTTGCTTTCCACTTTTCCCACTTGGTCCTGAGCGAGGACGTGTCCATGTTGACAGAGATTTTTTAGAAAAGCTAGGACCAGGTATACACTCCCATCCTAATAAAAGCTGAAGAATTTTTTTTCTGATCCCTCCTACACCATAATTCAGAGGAAATAGGAACCGGAGACACATCTACTGTTGTGTTTTTCTGTGTTAACTGCTCGAAGGCCCTGGCCTTCTCGGCATTGGGCTCTTTTGCTCGTAAATAGTGGGGAAAGTCCTAGGCCGGAAGCTTCTGCACCTTGTGATTGGTGCAGAATATCCTGGGGGGCAGGGCTCTTGGTGATGGTGATTGGAGAACACTCTTTAACTGCCCCCTTTACCCACTATTCCTCAAGCGGCTTCCACCCCTCCATTCCTTCTAGACTCCAATTCCAGCTGGCTCCTCCCCACTACCACATCTCTGGGGAGACAGGCACTAAAATGACAAAGTGCTCGTGTCATGCAATAGTGTGCCAGCATCACCAAGGATGTGCATGTGGATATTAATATGGAGACTGGCGTGGTCCTGTTATCTTGATAAGAGACAGAGCTAAAACTTTCTTCTCTAAAATCTGAGAGCGTCCCGATTTTTGTGAGGGGAGCAGCTCTGACTTTCTAAAGCTGCTAGTTAATTATCTTCGTTTCACTCATCAATTAGCTGATAGCCCTCTGATGTCTCTTGATTGCCCCCTTTGTCAAACAAAACAAAACAAACACACGCAAAGCCAGCATAACAACTCTGGCTTATTCAAATCTTCGAGAAGAATGGGGAGGGCAGGAGATGGGGGGTGGGGTGCAAATGGAGTGTGGAGATGTTGGGATGGCAGGAAAAGGGTTTGAGTTAAATTCGTGAATGAGTTTGGCATAAGCCCCTACCTTTGACTATTAGGGTTTACTGAACAAAAAAGCTTAGATTCAAGGTTAGGTGGTAATGTTAGGGTTAGATCAGATTATTTGAGTATTAGGAAGCCTGAGCTTTGGTTTTAGTTATCCTGAATCCATGCCCCAGACTCAGGGATTTGCTTTTTACCAAGGCAGTGTTAGAGGGCTGCTTCTACCCTTTCCAGCTTCACAAATTCAGGTCTTATTTTCTGTGCTTTTTGAAGTCCAGTTGTTGTAAGAGCTAGCTGTTGATTTTTCTAAGCTGATATAACATTGGGGGGGTGGGTAGCCATGGTCTTCCAATGGCTGAAATGGAGTACATACTCCAGGGACAGTGGAAGTGCCCAGGAGTGATCTGGGCGTTTGAGGAACCTCTCCTCCAAAAGAAGAAAAGTTAAAAAAAAAAAAAAAAAATCACCATATGGTGCTATTACTATCAATTGAACATTAAAAGAATTTGTAAATCTGTATATTCAAAAATAGAAACAAACATCAGAGCTAAAATGGAGGGTAAGTGGATATCAGGTGGCTAATTTGCCCCATTTTATTTGTTAATGTATCGCGTTGATTTGAATATAGATCGCTTTAGGGAGATCTAAGGACTAGTCTAGATTACATTCCTCTAGTTTATATACCTCAGCAAAGTGCTGTTTATTACTATTTGCAGCATCAAGTTGAGTTCATCGTGGGTAGTGAAACAACACATTGCCATTTTTATTTTATTTATTTATTTATTTATTTATTTATTTTAATGTTTATTTATTTTTGAGACAGAGAGAGACAGAGCACGAACGAGGGAGGGTCAGACAGAGAGGGAGACACAGAATCTGAAGCAGGCTCCAGGCTCTGAGCTATCAGCACAGAGCCCGACGCGGGGCTCGAACTCATGGACTGTGAGATCATGACCTGAGCTGAAGTCGGTCGCTTAACTGACTGAGCCACGCAGGCGCCCCCACATTGCCATTTTTAAAAAGAACTAAATATATTGGAAGCTCAAACATGAGTCAATAGACATTACTTAAAACATGTGACATAAATATTTTTATTGACCCGCAAAGTCATCCCTGAGTGTTTACATCATGAGCTGTCTTTTGCTACCAGTAATCCACTTTATATGTCCATTTGACTCTGAAGACACATCCTCAAATTGTAATTGTCATGTGGAAATTACAGTAGTGTTGGATCTTTAATGCTTGGGATCATGATGCTTTCAGTGAAATTCAGAGTACATCTTTGACTTTAAGGTTTCCACATTGTAGCTCCTAAAAGTAATGGCAAATAACAGTGAAAAATTAAAAAATAAATGTGCTTTAAAGGCTTAATGTGTATATATATATATATATATATATATATATACATTAATTTAAGTATATTAGCTGTTACAGTACAATACTACACTTGTTATTTTATATAACCTCTCTTATCCTGTGACCTCAGAGTCCCATTAACTTGGTTGTTGGCATTCATCCTATAATAGATTGTAAAATATTTCTCTATTTCTTGGTGGATTGAGCTGGCTAGCGGTCAGAGGACTTTGACACATTCCCCCCCCCCCCCTTTCCCCAAGATAGGGTTAAAGATCTGGGGGAAGGGGAACTCTGACAATGTTTCCGTTTAAAAATGCATACTGGGACTGTTTAACGGGTTAATCTTTTTAGTATATTTATCTCCCACAAATCGATTTGGTAAAAAACGAGGCTGGCCCGAGGTGTTAATATGGTTGGCTGGGACCTTATTTTATTTTTTAATTTTTTTGGAGCCGCCTAGAACCAGGTGGAAAAGATTTGTTACAAATTCCAGGGAAGAAGTGTTCACGTAGTGGCGGTTAAATGGTTGCCAGCGTTCACACTTAAGTGCTTGTACAACAGAAGACTGGAAACAAAAGGGTTACTTGTTTCCCCACCGCCGCCTTTACCCCCAGATCGATTTTTCTTATTTAATCAGCGAGTAAAAAGAGAGACACGGGGAAAAAAAAAAAAAATTGGAAGAAGGGCAAAGTGGTGGGGGAGGGTTGAAAGCCAGAAGCTGCAATACAGAAAATCATTCTTGGGAGTTCGCGCTGCTGAGTCCTTGCAACAAGGAAGGGAAGCCAGCAAAACGCTCGCAGTCATTTCCACACAGCCAGCCTCCCTCTTCTCCTCGCTACGCGCTAGTGGCTCATTTGGCTTCCCTCTGCCACCGAGCGATCACATACATTATTTCCCCCAAGATAACACAATCAAACTTGTATTTACCGACATCCTTTCCTCGCAGCCTGTTTGAGATTTGTTTTAATAAATAAGTGTTTTATGTGAATGATGTAGTAATTGAAACGGGCGCACCATTTTTTTTTTTCTTCTTACTGCAGGAGGTTCCCCATCCCCAATCTGGTTGGAAAATAAAACGCTTTGTCTCCACAACCACCCCCCACCGCACCCCCACCCGCTCTCAGTGTGTGTTTTATACGTGTGTATATCTCAACCCCCTACAGTAGCCAAGAGAAAGCAGCTAGCCAATGAGAGAGCCCAGTTTCATAAAAGCTGCTCTCTGATTGGCCCGATGCGAAAGGGCAATGGGAACAAAGAAAAGTCCCTTTCAGGTATAGAGGCTGAGAGCTCCTTTTGCTCCACTCCCCCTGTGTGTGTGTTGTGTTTCAGTCCTGATTTCAGTGTTGCAGAACAAGCTTGTTGTGTGTGTGCACCAGGGGGATTTTTGTTTTCTTTTTTTTTTAATGTTAATTTTTGCTTTTACAAAAAATACACAGGACGGTCTGTGACATTTGATGGTCCATCTTCTTTAATAATAAATTTGTTGAAGAGATTATAATTTCCAAAATAAAGCGGCTGCAACCAAACACATTCAATGCAGTTAGAAGGAAAAGGTCAACTCGATCCAATACAGACCGTAAGTACGGTTGCGTGGGGAATGTGCGAGTTTTATGCATTGAAATGAGGAACTAGTTACAGGGTTTGGCTTTTGCATTGAGAACAACAACCCAAGAAGGGTGAATTTTATTCAGTGGAGGGTGAAGCATTTGTAACTTCTTCACACAAATTAAGCTTGACTGGGCACTCGGGGTAACTTAGAGTAAATTACCTTTTGGGCTGTAACCCAAGGAGAATAAAAGTGACACAGTTACATATCCTGATCTGCAGTGTCTATTCCCTAGCTCACCTCGCCCCCTCCCTCTCCTGTCCTAGCTGGGCAAGACCCTCTTCCAAACCGAGCCAGGAAAATGGGGGCAAGGGCAGAACAAGCCGATTTCTATCTCTTGCCACATCCTAGTTCCCAATAATTTAATATTAAACAAGGGAATAGTCACCCATTACATGTAATGGTTATAATTACCATTTTCCACCTCCTTAAAAAAGCAAGCAGCAAAAACACCATTAAGGGGAAAAAAAAGCGCCCCACCCAACCCAAACAAACCCACAAATAGAGTAACAATGGTGTGTTTATTACATGACCTGGCTCGCGAGCTAGCAAAATATTTTTCTTTGTTTAAGACGTGAGGGGGTCCCTAAAACCCAAGTAGCTTGGAGGTGCCCTCCCTCCTCTGCTAGGCGTCCCCATCCCTGGCCCCTCGGGAAAGCCGACAAATTGGAGATAAGTTGAGGAGAGGTTTATAAGGTGTTTCTTTAAAACATCTGCTTTGCTCTTGTGCTCATTACATTTCACTCCTTCGAACTTCCGAGAGCCTAGATCTGCGAGAAATGTTTCACATTCATAACTTGTAGCTGCGCCCACTGCAGGGGGGTGGGGGCGCGGGGAGGCGGCGGCGGGGGGTGGGGAGTGTGTGCAGGGGGAGGGGAGAGACCTTCAGCTTTTTTTTAAAGACCAGATCAGTATTTTCTTGATACGCTTGTCACCATTTTTGTTCTCACGACAACCAATTGAGCCCTTGATCCTCACGTGATGTGAAAGGCTTGCACTGTAACAAAATCGCTCCTTTTAGATGGTTGGTTGTTGCTAACTCGCCCATCCCCCTCTCCCAGCCCCGACATTTCCAGCAAAGCGACTCTCCACTTCCAATCCATCAACAATTCATTACTGCTTTTAGCTTCCAAACGCCAGCTAATTAAAAATACTAAGCCAAGCTCCGGGGCCATCTGACTAAACACAGGAGGGGGGTGGGTGAGAGAGGAGGAGGAGAGAAAAATAAATAAAAGGGAGACGCACCGTTTGCTGCGACTATCAATGGGAAAAACTGTCCGGAAAAAGGTCGCCTAAAAAAAAATTTTTTTTTTTTTTACTCTAATTATCGAATTACCACATGAGTGATTGGCTTGAGCGACGGCGGATTCCCCCCCCCCCCCCCCCCCGGGGACTATACTAGGAACTGGGTTCCTTTTTCTTAAAACAACATAAAACAGGAAAACATCACATCCTTTGGGTTTCGAAGACTGAACCAATTTTAAACGCCGTTATTTTCCTCACCCCACCGCCCCCCGCCCCCCGCCCCGAGCGAATGCTGTTCTAACTGGTTTATCAGCTCATTGAATCATCTGCTCCCCTCCCCCTCCACACCTTTCTTTTTCTCCTTCGGCTGGGGTTCTCATCCTACCCTTTCTTCCTCCTCCTGCCCCTCCCCCCTCCTCCCTCTTCGCCCCCTCCTCCCCTCCCCCTCTTCTTCCCCCTCCTTTCCTCTTAAGTTAGTTCAAGAAATCAAATCTGTCAGGACGGGCGGAAAAATGCCACTTCCCGACTAACAGGCGGAATCCAGCCCAGATTTTCAGTCGTTTCTTCTTATTCTTTCTTCCCTTTCACTAATTTATCCCGATGTTAGCACATTCTGTCTTGTTACTAGCGGACGCCTGTAGGTTTGCTACATGGGATCATTACTTACTGATCACGGTGACTCTGAAGTCTGGAACTGAAGGCGGAATGAGAAGTTGGGAAAACTTTTTTCTCTAAGCTCTCTCTTTTTTTTATATATATCTATAAAAAACTATTATTCTCGATGCTTGTTAAGAGGAAAAAAAACCTTTGGTGCTTCTGTTGTGAATGTGAAACATTATCTTCCAGCTGTACAGTGACACATTTTTTTAAGGAGAAAAGGACTCCTGATCCGTTTGCCAAAAGGGGGGTGGGGAGGTGGAATAATGTTATCGAGTGATTATTCTGGCTGAGATGTGTTATTTGGTTTCTTCCTTCTTGATCATTTGGTGTTTAAGTAAAATGAGGCACAGGCTTGTTTGCCGAGTGGAGTGGGAAAGGCATTTTGATTTGCTGGCCTAATTAAAAAATGATAAAGGATTAAAGGTAAGCAATGTCTGTGTGTGTGTGTGTGTGTGTGTGTATGTATATTTATTTATTTTTCTCGACAATCAACTGTTAAAAGGGGCTGATCCCTTTAAAAACCGTTTTAACTGATCTTTGTCAAACACACACTCATTTGCGGTCATTGAGGCCACCTTGGCGCAGACTACTTAAAGTGCATGTCTTAATCAGTTTCCCTGTACAGTCAGTGGCACCATATTTAACAGATTGAGCAAGTCTGTGACCTAGGAATACGGTAGAATTGTTTACATGTAATTTTTTTTCCCTCAAAAGGCAGGTATTCAGCCTTTTTTTTTTTTTAACACTGTCTTTTTATAGAGAAATGCTCTTAAAGACGTGTGTGTGTATTTCAAAAATAAAATTGTATAAACTGTTGGGGAAGAGACGGTATGTGTTTGCTGGGGGTGGGGGGGGGGGGAGGTAGTTATTGGTTGTTTTTCCTGTTCCTTACTGGGAACAAAAAACTGATTGCCCAGACAATTTGTAAAAAGAAGTCATAAAATTAGAAATAAGGAAAATTTAGAAACATAATTCTGAAACTAGCCTCAAGAGGACTTCCAGGGTCTGGTCTTTGAAATTGCAAGATCTAGGACGCGTTTAGGGATGTTTAAAGCTGTGTTCCTCCCTCTTGTCTGAGTGTTTAGGCTGTGTTTCTGGGACTGAGATATCACATGTATGAAAAAAAAAAATCCTAAACTCTTTTTTTTTTTTTTTTTAAACCTTTCTGGACTTGACTCAGATCTTTAAGATATTTTAATGCCTTAAAAAGAGTGATTATCCTTGTGCTGTTGATAAAGGGATTTTTTTTTTTTTTTAAGCTACTGTAAGATGCTTACTATCACGGGTAAGTTTTTTTGGGCTTGGTTATTTTCTTTTAAACCTGGTACTGGACTGTGGGGACAATATAGGAGCCACCTTCTTCTCCAATTTTCCCTGTACCCCTTACTGACTCCCCAGTATTAATCGTTTTTTATTCTGGTAACACCCAGACAAGAAATATCCGACTTTTCCCCCCTTCACAGGAAAAGGTGGACCGGGACTAAAGGGTGTAAAATCCCTGGACACATTCCTGGGGCAGGAAAAAGAAGAGGAAGATTAGAAGATTTTTTTTTTTTTTTTTTTTTTTTTTTTTTTTTTTAAGAGAAAGCCCAGCGGAGCTAAACGGATGTCCCCTCATCTCCAAAGGAAAGTTCATCGGATTTTTATACTAGAGAGCTCATCTTCAGGATGTCAGTGAACATTTCTACTGCAGGAAAAGGTGTGGATCCAAATACGGTTGATACTTATGACAGTGGTGATGATTGGGAAATCGGGGTTGGAAATTTAATAATCGATTTGGACGCTGATTTGGAGAAGGACAGACAGAAATTTGAGATGAATAATTCCACCAACACGCCTAGCAGCAGCAACTCGAAGGATTGCGGAGGTCTGGCCTCCAGCGGGGCCGGTGCTACCGCAGCCTTAGCTGATGGCCTAAAATTTGCTTCTGTTCAGCCTTCTGCTCCCCAGGGGAATTCACACAAAGAGACCAGCAAATCAAAAGTGAAAAGGAGTAAAACTTCTAAGGATGCTAATAAATCTCTGCCTTCTGCTGCCTTGTATGGGATTCCCGAGATCAGCAGCACTGGCAAGAGGCAGGAAGTCCAAGGGCGCCCTGGAGAGGCAACTGGCATGAATTCAGCGCTGGGTCAAAGTGTGAGCAGCGGCGGCGTCAGCAACCCAAACGGCAATAGTACCGGCACCGGCACCTCCGCGGCCACCGCGGGGGCGGCCTCCTGTGGGAAAAGCAAAGAGGAGAAGGCAGGTAAAAGCCAGAGCAGCCGAGGTGCCAAGCGGGATAAGGATGCGGGGAAATCCAGGAAGGACAAGCACGACCTGCTTCAGGGCCACCAGAATGGCAGTGGCGGCCAGGCCCCTTCCGGGGGGCACCTCTATGGCTTTGGGGCCAAGAGCAATGGAGGTGGCGCGAGCCCCTTCCACTGCGGGGGCGCTGGGAGTGGCAGCGGCGCGGCTGCAGGGGAAGTTAGCAAAAGTGCCCCGGATTCAGGGCTCATGGGAAACTCTATGTTGTTAAAGAAGGAAGAGGAGGAGGAGGAGAGCCACAGGCGAATCAAGAAACTGAAAACCGAGAAGGTAGGATAAAGTCGCCTTCCTCGACTTCCCACTTTCCTCTTTGTGTGCATTTGTGTGGGTGTGTGTGTGTGTGTTTGGGGAGGGGGTGGGTGTCCTCTGTGTGCCTTAACACTTCCTATTCGTGCTTTCTGGTTCTTTGTGAGATTTCTGTCCTCTGCATCCTTTCCACGAGAATTTGGAATGGGGGAGCTTCCTTGGGTGCACGGTTTTAGCTCTTGCTTCTGCTGCTGCTGCTTGTGGTGCTAAGTGTTCGGGTCCCCGGGTGGGAGGGCCTGGGTGTTCCTAAAGTGCCTTTTACCCTGCAGAAGGGCTTCTGGCCAGTCAGCCAGTTGTGGTGTGCTTTTAATAGAAAACCTGCTCATGTACCCACTTGACTCCTGTCCTGGTTTCTCGCCCAAGGAGAGCTGTCTTACATGTGAATATACGCGCCCTAGTATTTCTGGTAGTGTGTCCTTAGGGGCAGGGTTCACCGTCCCTCCCTGGGGAGGTAGGTCGAGGATTCTCAATTACACTCCTCCCTCAACCTGTTTATTTTTATTTTTATTTTTTTTTCCGTTACTTTCTCCAACATAGTTCTGTCAAAGGGCATCAGCCTTGCATGGGTTCCTCTCATTGGTCCTGGGTTAAACCCCAGCTCGGTGCCCCTGTGTTGTCGGTTGCTTCGCCGTGTAGAATGACTGGAATGTTTTTGGTGGCTTTTAGGACTGTACCCTGGTGCCCCGGCCCAGTTCTTAGCTGGAGATATGAGTGTTCTCCTTTGGATTTCTGGCTTGCCTAGGGAGTGGGAAGGCTGGTGAAGACAAGTGAAAAAAAAAGGCTTGGCGGATTGGTGCTCCTGAAATGTGAAAACGGCCAGAGGAGACGAGAATTTGGGGTCGCATTTGAGCAAAAGTCTGGTTAGACACTGCCTTTGGAAAACTTGCCCCCAGGGCTGTGCCATTCGGTGCTGGAGGCCTGTGACTTACTGGTCCAGTGATGGGGGTACGTTGGGTAGTGTCCCAGGACTGAAAGTGCTCTGTCCACCCTGCAGGTTGGGAGAGAGCTGGGGGTGTGAGTAATGTTTCTGTAAAATCGGTCTTTAATCCTGCCGGTAGTGCTTTGCAGAAGCAAAAATTCATATCCTGTGATTTATGGCGTGGCTGTTTGGAAATGTGCTTCTTAAACACTTTGGTGTATTTGCTATGTCTAACTTGATCCGAACTGTAAGATGTCTTTGGGTGATTATTTCCGTGTACAGTTATTCGCTGCTCTGTCCTCAAACCTTTCAATTTTTGTTTTTGTGTGTTGAAGACTTTAATGATGGGAGTACAGGAAGAAAGTTCTGATTTTATGATTTGAGAAGTTGTTGAAGGTCCATCAAAGTGTAGATAATGCCAGCATCACAAAAAGCCTGCGAACGCTTCTTTGATTCCTGTGCCTTTGGGCAGACAGCATTTTACAGTGATGACTTGAAATGCATTTTTAAAAATCCCAGGTTTCGATACTTCCATTTCACTGCGTAGTTGCGCGTAATTTCTGCTAAAAGGCGTTCTGAAATCTTATTACTTAGTACAGTAGAGCATTTACTTTTGTTGCCAATAGTCTTCCAATTGCAGTTATAATCTGCTCTAACTATCTAGATGAATTGCCCTAATCCAGTGCTCACAATGGCTGTGGTTAAGGAGTCAGAACCATTTGATTGGATTCACTGCTGCCTGGAATGTGGGAGGTACTGCCCTTTTGCATTCCCCTTAGCCTTTTAATCTTCCAGCCAAATGTTCACATTCAACAATTTTGTTTAGCTGGCAGTCGGAACATTTCTGTATCTCAAAGGCTGCTGTCATGGCAACTGAGATTAGAGCACGGTGTCGGTTCTCCAGTTTTTGTGTTCTTTTCACTTTCCAGTCACAGAGGAAACTGGATGAAGAATGGAAGAATTAAATTATTCATATACGTGCAACTCATCTGGAGTCGGGAGCAGTATAAATGCGATAATGTGAATTACATAAATGAAGAGCAAACAAGTCGTGATGGGGCTGGGGGTGGAGGAGGGGAGAGAGCACAGAGCCTTTAGATTCACTCCACCGCCCGCCGCCAACTGGAGCCCCCGGTGTTGGCACAGGGACCCCTCAGGGATGGCTCCGAGGGGCTTGGATCCTGCAGTCTTGGCCATTCTCTGTCCAGCAGGGAGGTGTTGGCTCAGGGACACGGGTCCTCAGGTTCTCCTCCCTACCCGCCCCCCTCCCCCCCAAGAATGCTTGCCTCCTCAGCACCCAGAGATGGCACTCTCTCGGACAGATGTCACCCAGGGAAGTCGCTCTGATTCCACCAACTCGTGGATGGGAAAATGAGACCTCAGTTTAGGGACGACTTCCTAATGATGGGAGGATCCTCCGTTTAGGAGGTAAAAGATTTAGTAGGACATGCTTTACCTGACCAAGTATTTCAGCACCGAGGCATCTTTGAGGAAGGTTTCTTTTGACATTTTGTAGAATGTTTTCACCTCAGCCTGGCTTGATTTTCGGGGTTCGTGAGGAGTAAGCGCCTCAAGAGTGAAAACGATTGATTTCCAGCAATCAGATGTGGCTCACGAGGGGCCAAGTGTGAACACCAAAGGAGGGGTGTATGTGTGCGCGTTTCTCTTCTGTGTGTGTGTGTGTGGGGGGTTGTTTTTCCTGGTTGAAAGGTTTCACAGGAGATTCATAAGACTTGCTGTCACCGGTTAATTTTCACAGCATGCTTAAATGTCTATTTTTGGGCTGTTTATTCTGTTTCTACACTACACAAAGTCATGTAAAACATGATAAATTGGACCTTATGAAACCTAATTAAATCAATGAGTGTTCTGCTCCTTTATGTGGAAACCACAAGTATGTTGTAAAAGTCGCCACTCCCTTAATACGTGAGCAAAATCAAAACATGCCATAATTCTAAGATGTTTGAGCTATATTTCTATAGCCCATTTTGTGGTTAAGCCACCAGTGACATGTCTGAATAAGTAGATTTGACGGGTTGGCTTTGGGTTGTTAAAACCTGCTTCTCCACCTTACCCCCCCCCCCCCCCTTCTTTTGAAGCATAATAGCCTGTATTAAGGCTCTTCTGCATGTATCCTCCTTAGCCGTCTTACAGTTTTGACTTATCAGACACAGGCATTCGGCCGGGGCTAAACAGGGTACATGGTTTTGTTTGATCGCCGGAAAATTCCAAACTACATAGAAGAATTCTTAAAAATACCCAATACCTCAATAGACATGAAAGGCACAGGAGATCTTACAGTTGTGTCTCAGGGTTCTGACGACTCAGTACGTATTCAGAAAAGAGAATTACTTCTCTGATATCCTATTGCTTTCATTAAGATGGTCCTTAACAGCCTAAAGGTGGTGTCGACAAATGGACCTGTCTGTAAGGGATATCATTCATTTTATTTTATTCTCTTGTAGAAGCCTTTTACACTTCACTAGGGAATTCTGGCACATTTTCTAAGTGAGCGTGAGCAGTTGAAGAACGTATTTTGATGAATGAGTTTTGGGGACAATATGCGTCCCCCCCTCTGCCCCCAAAGCTAGTGCCCCCTACAAATTCTGCTTAGAGAGTGCAGTTTATCTACTGTGAAATAAAAGGGCAGAAAGGTCACTTGCCGTAATTAAAGAACAAAGTCTATTGTTGTCGGACAGCAAACTGTTTTGAAAGCCACAGAAGGGATTTAGCGGTTAAAAACGTTGGTAACTAAGGGTGGCTGCCAGTGTGGATCCCGCCCCTTACTTTTCTATAAGCTGCCTCTGAGGGTGACAGGGCTTTTTGAGGTGGGTGCAGAGGCCATCCTTTCCCCAAGCAAATACTCTGGGAGAAGCCAAGAAACTTGGGGGCGTTTGTGTGGCCGAGGCAGATCACCGAGTCCTGAGCGGACGTGGTATTGGAAATGTACCGGGTGTGCCGGAGAGGTGAAAAAACTACGCACGACGGATCAAGACTGTGCTAAAGGAGATAAATAATGTTCAGCAACTTTTAATAACTTGGCAAATGGTCTGCACAGAAAAGGGAGGGGGGAGAGGGGTGGGGAGTCATTGTCCAAATGTCACCAGGTTAAGAATGCTCTTCAGGTGAAATTGCTTGGCTCCGAGATGGTTTTAATTAGAGTGTTATAAAGACTTATTTTTTCCTAAGCAGCATTTTATAGTTCGTAAATGAAATGTATGCTGAAAGTGCTAAGCAGAAATCTCCCTAACCACAGAGGTGTTCAATAACCAGATTCAAACAACACGGAAAGGACCATCTGTTCTTCGTTTTCAGCTTGAAAAACAAGGATTGAATGGCCGAGATTCGCTCCAATTTTGACTGTGTCTGTGTGTGAGTGCGTGTTTTTTTAATTTAAAAAAGTTCACCTGGTACTTCATAGAAACTTGCAATTGCAGTAATACGAGGAACGCTGTGAAAACACATGTTCCTACATTTATTTTAACCAGTTCCACTTTTATTTAAAAGATTTCCAGAAGCCCAGCCATTGAACACTTTATAATGGCTATTCAGTTCCTGCAGGCAGTCACAATGAGGGGTCAGCTCTTCAAAGATCTCACTCTTTAGTCAGTACCTGAATTATTCTGTCAATTTTCCCCCTGGAGGCCAGAGGGGTAAAGGCTCTTTCCAGGCTAACTCTGGTCAGCGTTTATCGGTTAATCTAATTGTGTGTGATAGCACTTTCCACCGGTGTTTACTGGACTAGACCTCGCTCTCCTTTAGAGCTGTATCTAGGATTGTTGATAATGGGGAAAATATTCTTTCCACGATGATAACTTTTGAGTCCTTGACTTTTAGACACTAAGCTTGGTTCTGGGTTTAGTAAGAGCCCTGGGTGAAACATTATCCGGCCTTTGTTTGAGGTCTTTTATAGAAGCTAATGACTGGGCTTGTGCCTCCCTGAGATAAATGACATTATCTCTGAGTGGGCTGACAGGAAACAGACATGTTAATGGTGAGGCTGCAGGGAAGATCTGCTCGGGTTCTGACAAAAGAGTCAAGAAGGGACCCCTGGTTGTGGTCATTAACACATAATGCATTCTTGCTCCTCCTAAGAGGCCCTTGATAATTGGAAAGCTATTTTAGCCACAAGCACTTAAATCATAAATCTACTGCTCCTAGTTCCTTTGCATTTTTAAAAGTAGGAAAGTAGCCGTGTGTGTGTGTGTGTGTGTGTGTGTGTGTATGTGTTAACAAGTGTGTGATCCGGTTTATTTTTATTTTTTTAAAGCTGGGTGGTAATGACATCTGGTAGAGCCCTATGAACTGGCTATACCAGGTGGGATCTCTCTTTGTCTTTCATTGTGCCTCAGTCATCCCTCGGTTTTAATAGACCCAAAGAGTGGGTCGAGAAACTAACCAGAAATCATTTCTATACATGAAGTTTGCCTCGTGGGAGAGGGATAAAAATCTATTTTTTGGAAGTTGGGGGACAAGATTTTGCTCAGTGATTTGAATGTGATGAAACCTGCCTTTTGAAGTGTGTGTTTAAAAAGTCATGGGTATAATTGAGTTTCACTGCAGTTTAAACTTCACTTCTTGAGCGGAGATAATTGCCATGTTGCACACACGCTAGAGGTGTAGAAGAGGTGGAAGGATCATGTTATTCTATTCTTTAATATTAAGCCCTGAAAGTTTTTCATAGTAATTACCGCGGCACAACATAGTTTTGATTGCCAGCACTCTGAACTTGCCAGTGATCTGAACATCAAGGGTTTTGCTTGAATACATAAACAGTTTATTCGTAAGTTACTTGTGTAGCGTTCTTGTAGAACATGGAAGCCAGAACTAAGGAGATATTGGGCAATCCCTAGCAATATCACAGTGGCTGTAAGCCTTTTTCATTAGGATTGTTGGCCAATAAAGAGTATTCTCAATCTGTGCATTTCAGGTTATAGACAGGGAAAGAGAACAGGTGAAATCTTTCCCTCAGGAATGACTTAGATCATCATTTAGAGGCTACTATACAGATCAGCCTGGAGCCCTGTAACTCGCATTTCATGGGTGTATGTATAATTACTGAACAGCAGAATTCAGCTGAGTAAATTGAAAGATCAAATTGGCTTTATTCGGGGATTCCTGAATTGGGCAGTATTTCATCTAGCAAATAGAAAGGAGCTCCAAAGAGCTGTAGGAAAGGTAAGGTTTTGAAAGGTGGACAGGGGGCGGGAGAAGGAAGTTTATTAGCAGAGTGCCTTCCTAAGGGGAATGGAAGGGGTCTATTGGTTTTCTCACTGGCGCTAACCAGGTAATCCCATAAATGATGGGTTAAAGGCTACATTCCTGGGAGAAGCTGAATCTACAATTAGATTACTAGTAAGTCTTGGTTTGCTGATGGGGGGCTTAGCACAAGTGACTCCATTTTGGACCTGTTGTTTGTTTTGCAACACTTTCCCCCTTTGATTAGACTTAGCTGAACTGTGAGAGACATGATCAAACTTTAAGGCATTCGCACCGCTGCCGGAGAACCCTGTGACGTCTCCCAGTTCTTGTTGATCATTTGGGTGGTTTTCTCGGGTCATGGCTTCAGGCTCACCAGTTTTTGCTTGGTTATTTTCTTCAGTCCTTTTCTGGCATTCCAGTCTTAGGGAGCTCATCTGCTTGGTGGTTAGCGGTTGCGAACATGCCTTTAAAGCTTCTGAGAGAATACAGCTTGCCAGGGAGATTACTGTGATTATTGCAAGCAGGATAGTTCCCAATGCCTGGAGTGCACTTTGAAGCCATGGTCCCCACCACCCAAACCAATCAAAATCCAGTAAGTCAAAGAAAGACTCCACTGAAGAAAGACTCCCTTTTGAAGGCAAGTGGCCTGCTCACTGATCTTAGGTAACGGAGTTTGAACTCTGCTGCGAGAAATGTTCATTCAGGTACAACAGACACTATGGGCTGTAGTATGGGCACCTCCTTGTTTAGCTCAAGGATAAGCATGGGCTGCCCTGTTCTCAAGAATAACTTTGGCCGGAGGGTCTAAGATGTTTGGGGGACAGCTTTTGCATTAGCAGCGGATTCTGTAATACTTTCAAGAGTTAAGGATGGGTTCCTAATCATAGCCTCATATTTATTCCTAATCAGGGAAAGTGAGACCTGCCAAAGGGAGCTGATTTTGAATCATGAGAGCCCCTTGGTACAGCCGCGGCAGCCAGTAAAGTGTAAAGGTTTGTAGACCACACAGGTGTTTTTATTCTGGTTAATCTTGACTTGTATCCCTTTCTTTGTACCGAACCAGGCTGTAAGGTTCCCTGGGTTTGGGGGTGTTAACCAGAGACATGGAAATGGACTGTCAGGGTTAGGGAGTCTGACAAAATAGAGGAGGGGCCGATTTGTTTGGGAGACACTGAGGCAGGAGCATAGTGGTAAGTCCAGCCGTTGTTTGGAGGTTGGATTATGAAAGAAGCGGCGTACCTCGATGTTGGCCTCTCAGTCGATATGATTTTGAGGTCTCTGGCAGGAGTATGGAGTACAGGACCTGTCAGGTGGAGACTTCTTCAGCTCTGAGATACATTGTGTATCTGAAGTTCGAGTCTCTGAAGTTTGGCTGCCAGCTGGGCAGTGAGGGGGACCTGGTCCATCCCTTCCAAAGATATTGAAGGGCAGTCTTTGTTCTTAGTGATTGCAGATCAGAAGGGTGCGAGAAAATTGGAAGCGTCAGCTGGAGTTGTAGCCAGATAATTTAAGAAACTACAAGCATTCAGGGCCTGGTCCGGTTATAGGTAAATAACAGAATCTCAAAGGCAATTAATAGAATTGGAATCTAACGTACAGATGAACGTGCAAACGTCTTTTCTCTGTACAGTTATCTCCATGTTATATACCAAAGATAATTACAGTAAAAGTAATTTGTTTGCTTTAAACTTGGTCTGATTATTTACATAAGTGTAGCAAAGACGGTGATTGACCTGGGTGCCTAGATGGCTCAGGCAGGTAAGTATCACTTGGTTTCCACTCAGGTCCTGATCTCGTGGTTTCGTGAGTTCGAGCCCCGAGAAGGGCTCTGTGATAGCAGTGCTGAGCCTGCTGGGGATTCTCTCTCTCCCTCTCTGCCCCTCCCCTCCCCTCTGTCTCTCGCAAATAAATAAACTTTAAAAAAAAAAAATAGCGATTGACCAAAAAAGCTCTTTTTAAGACTGCTTTGCTGGCACCTTGTAAGCAAGGTACTATGCCGGTTTTTCCAAGGAGCTTTATTCTAGCTCCATAAAGTCAACCTGTTTTTTTTTTAAAAAACACTCTGGTCCTGAGTCTAAGCACACGTCTCTCAAATACAAGATTCTAGTCAAAGTCTTGGTAATATAACACAGTTTCCAATTGTGTCCTGTTACAAACAGAAGGGATTCTCATTGAACTTAAGTAAATAACTGTTTTGCTGTTGAAAGAATACCCAAGAGTTTCCAAATTCTGGAGGAATCGAGGAAAGTAAATGTTTCATCTTTGTTTATAAAGGCGTACTTCACCAAATTATTAAGTCATTAATAGCTTAAGGGAAAAAGTTCCCTCAAATCTGGAAAAATAACATTAAAGAATTAGCACTATCTCAACCAAGGTGTCCTAAAAATTATAATGATCATCCTGCTTTCATTCAGCCCCATGCTCTTAATTTTTGTTCTGCTTGAATCCGCTTTTTCCATTAGTTCTGGAAATTCTTAACCAGTTCATTTTTATGATCTTAAAGTTATCAGAAACGTGTGTTTGCCAGAGTTCTTTCTGTGAAGCCCTTAAGATGACATACCCTTTGCAGGAACACTTTTCCGAAAGCATTTGAATAAAACAATAACTGTCTGAACGTGAAACGACTTAAAAAATGTCCATTGGTAGGGGCGTCTGGCTGGCTCAGTCGCTAGAGCACGGGACTCTTGATTTCTGGGTCATGAATTCAAGCCTCCTGTTGGGTGTGGAGCCTACTTAAAATAAAAATTAAAAAAAAAGTCAATTGTTAAAGATCTGATGAGAGTTCATTATAAGGGAATTGACAAGAAAACTTGGTTGTTTCTTTGACACAGATTTTAAAATGATACCTGGAATTATGATGACAATATTATAGCAGGACATATTGGACTTTAGGAATTTTATACAGTTTCTGGAATACGACTCATATAAGTCTGTACAAATACAACATAAAGAAGTCTTGGTATTGGGGAAGGGGAAGGGAAAAAAGAAGTCCTAAGTATTGTTTTTTATCTGACAGTGCTTCCGGTGTAATTTAACATATCAGATAAGCCTACTTAGTTTTGTTTTGTTAATGTTTATTTTTGAGAGAGAGAGACAGAGTGTGAGCGGGAGAGAGGGGCAGAGAGAGAGGGAGGCACAGAGTCCGAAGCAGGTTCCAGGCTCTGAGCTGTCAGCACAGAGCCCGACGCAGGGTTCAAACTCACGAACTTCGAGATCATGACCTGAGCTGAAGTCGGACGCTTAACCAACTGAGCCACCCAGGTGCCCCTTGACTCAATTTTTTAAAAAAATTTTTAATGTTTCTTTACTTTTGAGAGAGAGAGAGAGAGACAGAGTGTGAGTGGGGGAGGGGTAGAGAGAGAGGGAGACATAGAAACTGAAGTAGGCTCCAGGCTCCCAGCTGTCAGCACACAGCCCAATGCAGGATTCCAACCCACACACCGTGAGATCATGACCTGAGAGGAAGTCAGACGCTTAACCAACTGAGCCATCCAGGTGCCCCAGATAAACTCACTTAGTTTAACAGCTCCCTTTTTATAAGAAGGGAAAACAAATCTTTTCAGATGTTCTAGGAACCCTCTGAAAAATGTCAGTTAGTTGCCAAAAAGACTTCATTTAGGATTTTTTTCAAAAAAATTTTTTAACGTTTATTTATTTTTGAGAGGGAGGGAGAGAGAGAGAGAGAGAGAGAGAGCGCGAGCAAGCTGAGAAGGGGCAGAGAGAGAGGGAGACACAGAATCGGAAGCAGGCTCCAGGCTCTGAGCTGTCAGCACAGAGCCTGACACGGGGCTCGAACCCACAAACTGTGAGATTATGACCTGAGCCCAAGTCTGACGCTTCACAGACTGAGCCACCCAGGCACCCCCATTTAGGATTTACTTTTGGGAAGTTTTTCAAAAATATCAAAGGTGTTAAAATACTTCGTCAAGTAAGGTCTTGGGTCACTAAAAAAATGTGGTTAAACATCTGTTTAACCATAGTGGCAGTTAAGACTTCATGGGCAGAGGTGTCTCGGTGGCTCAGTCAGAGCATGTGACTCTTGATCTCAAGGTTGTGAGTTCAAGCCCCACGTTGAGCATAGAGCTTACTTAAAAAAATAAGCAAATAAAATAGAGACTTTTTGGGCAAATACAGAAAGTTAAATAGTTGTATGATGTCTTACAGAACAGACCAATAGCCCAAGAAAACTTAGCAGATGAAAAAATACTAAGGTTTCGTTCTGTGTTAAGTATACTGCTGACATTAAAGCTTATTTAAAAACCATTATAACAAATGTATTCAATCTTACTTAGCTTGATCATGCATAAATTTCACAGACTTTCTTTTTTGCATATCTTATTTTTAGTAATCTCTACACCCAATGTGGGGCTTGAACCTACAACCCCGGAAATCAAGAGTAGCATGCATGCTCTAATGACCGAGCCAGCCCTGTGTCCCACAAATTTTCTTTGTTACATTCAGATTTTGTCATCTGTTTTTCCTATTTCCCCATCCTGAAATAAACACCCTCACTTGAGGACAGAATACTTTTATTTTCCTTTAACAAAATGCATCTCCATTCCTCATCTATTTCTTTTTTTACACATCCTTTCTTCGCAATACAGCGATGTTTCCCTTATTATTTCTAGTAGCTTCACTTACATAGATTAGAATTTTTAACCCTTAAAAACTTTCCATTCTCATGAAAATTAAGAAGTAAACAATAGTGTACTCTTACACTAGCATTTCGTGGCTTGGCAATTTCATAACTAGTCTTCCTAATTTGTAGAAATACACGTTTTCTCATAGTAAATTCATTGTGGCACAAAACACGGTTACTAATAGACCCAGATATCTTCAGTTCCTCTGTAAAAGAAGCACAAAATGGATAAACTTATTTTTAGTAACGTTTCAGTGTTTAATTTGGAGATGATCTAGATATTCAGTGGACCTGACTTATCATTTAAAAAAAAAAATTTGTTTTTTTAACGTTTCTTTATTTTTGAGACAGAGAGAGACAGAGCATGAACAGGGGAGGGGCATAGAGAGGGAGACACAGAATCCGAAACAGGCTCCAGGCTCTGAGCTGTCAGCACAGAGCCCGACGTGGGGCTTGAACTCACGGACCGCGAGACCATGACCTGAGCCGAAGTCGGACGCTTAACCGACCAAGCCACCCAGGCGCCCCTGACTTACTTAACTTAGCAAGAGTAGCTAAAAAATAGTAGCCAAAAAATTTTGGAGACTAATTGCTGAAATGCTCACAGAGAAACTTTGATCTCCTTTGCATCTATTTAAATCATTTGTCCTTAACAATTACGTTTAATTACCTATGAAAATTTCATTAGGTATTAGACAAATTCAGTCATCGTCCCAAGTCATTTTTCTGGTTGACAAATTTTGTAGCAGAGATAACATGAAGTTACTTGATGAACAAACCCAGGCAGAATAAAAGTTGTACGTCTGCCGTGTATTCAGTGTTGATAACTCTAAGGCAACCTTAATTTTAATTAAACCAACAAGCTCGATCTAGTTGTCACTCACAAAAAATTATTGTAGACCGCGTGGCCTTGAAAAAACGTTGGGGTTTTTATGTTTTCTAAGGGTTTAGGGATCCTTACACAAAGACTTGAGAAAGCTAGTCTTTTCTTCTGGTTGAGGTTTTATTTCGGTTAGGGGAGAAGACCTAAAAAAAGGTTATCATGCTCTGAATAATAGCTTCCAATTTGGCCATCTACTAAAAACAAAAAAATTCTTTAAAATATCTTGTCAGTTTTCACTTTCACCCAGGATGAACAGTAAATATCTCTGGCAATAGTGAACAACCTCTTGGACATGAGAGGTGTCCCCAAAGAGACTGCAAAACGTATTTTATTTTCCTCTTTGTACTGGGTGCTACAGACATTTGGGAGACCTGACTGGTTAAGAATTTTCATCCTTAGCTGGCTTTTGTTAGTTTTCCCAGGATCCCATCTGTAGGCTTTGAGGGGGTTTAACGTATGCACCAGAACTTGGCAAGGTTTTTCATGAATTTTCATTTTGGTTTCCCCTTGGCGTTTTAAGGGGATAACACAGCAATCTATCAGAAAATTCTTGAGTTGTGGGGTGCCTGGATACCTCAGTCAGTTGAGTGTCTGCCTCTTGATTGGGGCTCAGGTCATGATCCCAGGGTTGTGGGATCCAGCCCTCTGTGGGGCTCCGTGCTGAGTGTGCAGTCTGTGGGGATTCTCTCTCTCCTCCACTTAACCCTCTCTCTTTCCCTCTCTCCAATTAAAAAACAAAAACAAAACAGACAACCCCAAAAAACGAAAAAGAAAATTCCTGAGTGTTGTCAACCGGGAGGGGCCTGTATGGGATCCTCCAAGGGTGTTTAAGGGATTGTCTGTAAGGCTTCTAATGGGGCAGATTTTGTTTACTGTCTTGTACCATAGTCTTCTTTTCAAAGTGTTCGACTATTGTCATGACCTAATCTTATTTTCTGCCTTTTTATTAATTCATTAATCTTAGGAGATAATCTGTTTACAGAAACTTTGGAGGATGTCTTCTGCGTTTAGGAAATTTATTTATTTATTTTTAGTTTTAGAGAGAAAATGCAAGTGGGGGAGAGGGAGAGATTCTTTTTTGTTTTTTTCTTATAACGTTTATTTATTTATTTGGAAAGGAAGCGAAAGAGACAGAGAGAGTGCATGAGCTGGGGAGGGGCAGAGATGGGGGGGGGGAGAAAGAATTCCAAGCAAGCTCCCCTCTGTCCGTGCAGAGCCCCATGTGGGGCTCGAATCACGAACCGTGAGATCATGGTCTCAGCAGAAATCAAGAGTTGGATGCATAACCACTTAACTGACTGAGCCACACAGGTGCCCTAGGTTTAGCAAAGTTTTAAACTGAGGCCCTTAGTTTGGCCTTTGTCCAAGGAGTGAAAGATACCTGATGAGGTATAACCTCATCAGGTCACCTGTAGCCTCTGGTCGTCTTATTTCCAAACCATTTAATAGTCTTTTCAGAGTGAAAAGTGGACTTAGATAAAGCATCAATAGAATGAGTACTCAAAGGGTGGAGGGGAGCAGTGGGAGTTAGTTAGGTTTAGAGTTTTTTAAGTACCGTTTGTATTTTTAATTTTTCACGAGCACTTTGCAATGGATCTTTCAGTGTAGCCAATTTGGAATTTTGAAGACTTTGGAGGCTTCAAATAGGTAATCCATTCCGTCTGTTTGATTTGGAAATCCTTGCTTTTAAGCGCATTTCTTCAGGGTTCTTATCTAATAGGAGCATTCCTCTTCAAGGCCGTTCTATATCCCCTGAGGGCCGGCAGCAGTTTGGGAGGACCCTGGCCACCAGTGGAGTTTAACCCACATTTGTGTCCGGCTATATTTTGAAGCCCCCAAACATATGGTTATGCTGTCATGTTCTTAGCACAGAAAACAAGCTCAGTAAGGTTTTTTTTCATTTGTTTTGTTTTGTTGCCATTTTTATATCGATTTATGGCTTCTGAGACCTTAGCTCTTAGACACCAAATAAACAGGTATGCCTGGAGGTGGTGTTCTTTAGGTTTTCAGGATCTCATTTTTTTGGCTAAATCTCTGGCTGGCTTGGAGCCAAACTGATAACTAAGAGGGATGTGTTTTTGGGTTGGGGATCGCGTGGTGTCGTATGGGATACCCTGTTGCTTGGAAGTTTTCTTGAGGTTGGCAGGTGACCTGGGGTCAGTCTAACCCTGTTCCGCCCACTTTTCCTAACATGGAAGGCTCTGCCCTGGGTGGTGAGCGCTCTAACAGCTTTTAAGTGCTTGACCCGTGCTATCAGTTTTGTGGCTTTTTGCGAGTGTTTTTGTTTTGTTTTGTTTTGGTCTTCAGAGATTCCTATGAGCAATAGCCTTTACTTAAAACCAATTTTTCTTCACCTCAGACCTCGCATTGGACCCAGAACAGCTTAATCAGATCCAGTCTGGTTTTTTAAGTTGGACCCCGCCTGGTAACCACTGTGGGGAGAGAATTTGGAGAGGGATTCCAATCAAATGAGGAAATGCGGAAAGCCGGTTAGATAGGCAAGAGAGTAGATCTCAGAACCCAGAGGAACTCACCCATGGCCCTGCCCTTGGAAACGGTGAGAAAGATAACCCAAAAGTTTTCTTCTTCGAGGATACCACGCCTGTATTTCTCCTTCCTTGTCTCCAGTGCTCTTGCCAAAGCTGTTAAATAGCAAAACACAACTGAGTAACTTTTGAGACCAAATTGGCTTTGTTGAAGTATTCATGAATCAGGCAGCATCCAGTGTGGCCAATAGAAAGGAGCTTTGGAGACTCACAGAAAAGGAAAGGTTTTTAAAGGTAGAAAGGGTGTAGGAAAAGAAAGTTGATTAGCGGAGTTACCTTGTTTAAGGCAGGGTCGCCTTCCTCAGGCGGACAGAAAGGGTCTTGTGGGTACATTTTCTTTCTCGTGCTGACCATGACCAGGTAATCCCAGATCACCTAAAGATTGCATTCCTAGGCAGAGGCTGAAACTGCAGTTAATTGAAGTGTAGAGTCTTGTTTTGCTGACGTTGGCTTGGCATAAGTGACTCCATTTTGGGCCTGTTCTCTCTTTTTTAGCAGTAGGGTTATAATTACATATATGGATACTGGGTTGGGAGTAGACCGAAAGTATCTAGTAGGTATGGGCTGTTTTTCTTTACAAAAAAGCATCACTCTCGATTTTACAATTTTACATTCTACTCCGCCACCGAGTAAATGGGGCCGTCACTGCCCAGGCCCCTGTGGGGCTCAGTTCTCTGAACCGGATGAAGTTTCACGAAGTGCCTGCTTGGTGTCTCTTGCAAGTTCTTTTTAACCTAAACTAAAGCCTTTTGGCAGTTGGAACAAAGCTGTTGCAACTGAATGAAAGGTTAAACTCTTCATAGTCTATTGACCAGCAGTGGGGTTGTTTGTAATGTTTGTTGGAGAACTCAAAGTATCTTCAAGGGGCTGAGATTGGCACATTGTTCCTTATGCTGGATTCTGCATACGTGCTAAATTTTGGTTAGAAATACCCCTGGTAAGGTATGAGAACAGATTATGGGTTTTGCCTGAAGAACTGAAATAAAGGATCACAAAGCAAATATATTTTAATAGGTCATGGGCCTTGAAGTACCCGCATCGCTTTTGGTATTTCGAAGACTTTCGAAGACCCCCCCCCCCCCCCCCCCCCGTCCCCGCCATGGTGAAGCTAAGTGAAGATTTGTGTTTTATTTTTTAAATGTTTATTTTTGAGAGCGCGCACGCGCGTGAGCGGGGGAGGGGCGGAGTACCGGAAGCAGGCTGTGAGCTGACAGCGGAGAGCCCGATGCCAGGCTCGAACTCCTGATCCGTGAGATCATGACCTGAGCAGAAGTCTGACGCTTATCTGACTGAGCCACCCAGGTGCCCGGCTAGATGAAGATTTAAAAATATCTACATCATAGTTGTAAGAGAGAACTCAAAGGGCAGGGGGTTTTCGTTAGAACAAATGAGTTTGAAGTGATGAGTAAACACAGTAGTGATTTATTTTATCAAAGCTGCTCTCTCCTTTTCATCCCCCCCCTCCTCCTCAGTTTGATTATTATTCACGGTGACTACTCTGGCTCAGTTGCCCAGCTTTTTTGCCTCCTGGGAATCCTCATTGTCAGCTAGCACCCTAAGAAAAATGTGCCTACAAGGGACATTTAGGCATATTCCAATAATGCCATATGAATGCAGCTTTTACAGTTTAAAAGTCTATTGATTATATTTTGTGTTGGATCTAATGATTTTAGAAAGCAGATAGTTAGCTTGTGGAATTGGCTTATTATGTTAACCAGAGAGTAGATGGCCTGGTGCCACAGACGTATAATTTTACTTAAAGTGACTTTTAAGGTTTTGATGTGTTTTCTTTTCCTCTTATTTCCCTGATGGCTTCTTTTTATTGAAGGGTAACTTAAGGAGACCTGGTAGCAATTTTACTGCCTTCCCCTGACAGTTTGAAATAATAGCATGGTCTTTGGTTGCACCGATCTTCCACCAGTCAACTTGATTCTGGTTTTTGTCATGTGGCAGTGAATTAAAAAAAAAAAAAAAAAAAGTGTTTGTAGTATGTTTTCAGAAATGGACTCTTTTATATGCTTCAATTAGCAACAGACGCCAAAGTTCCAATTGGTCACACTTTCATAAACTTCTAGAAGTCACACTTCATCGTTTTGATGAAAGAAAACTGGTTTGGTTCCTTAGGAAAGCACATCTGGCCCTTGGGTTCCTTTCGGTACACCTTTTTGTCTTTCTTTCGCCTTCAGTCACTGGAGGTTCAAAGGTCGTGTCGAAGTTGTTCCTGGCGAGGTTAGCGAGCTTGCCCCCTTCTGGAAGGCTGTACTTTGTTGGGTTGCTACACCCACGTGTTAGAACTCGCTTGGCATAAAAATACGATTTATTTCCGTGCCTCCATTTTACAGTTTTGCCCATCCTTCTCTTAGAACATCATCAGGATGAGCTGGAAAACAGCTCCTAACTTTTGTTTTGCAAAGTGTGCGGGGCCAGACCAGATTACTTTTGGATTTCCTGTCACCTCCTTGGCCGATTTTATGGATGGCTCATGTTAAAAGCGACAACAGTGTTTGAGTTGGAAGGGCTGAAGCCTCGGGTCTTCATTCTTCATGGAGAACTGTTTATTTGTGTGTGGTTCACCACAGTACATGGATAATGCTATCAAATCTGTGCTTTATTATAGGCTTATGACTAGCACAGCACCCCTTCACTTCTGTTTCTGCGTGTTCGTTCTTTGCCAATTCCTTTGTGATGGAGATGGAATTAGAACTGAATCTTTGCAACCAAGGGGAAAATAGGCACAACAAATAGAAATCGTCCCTTGAGCCAGTTGAGACGTAAGCAGTGGTGATGGAAGAATCTCTGTATGTTTTCAAAGTAAGTGAAATACATAGGAAAGCACTTGAATGTAACTTTTCCGTGAAGAGCCCTGGCAGATGAGCCGAAAGCTTTGACCAACGGAGACTGCTCCTCCGACGACTAGGTTTTCCCCCTTGATGCTGTTTCCCATCTCCAGGAACTGATTGAAAAGCCATTCACATTCCCAAACCTCCACACCGCTTTGAAGGTGGAAGCCGAGTTAAGTAATATTGTTTGCTTCTGCTCCCCAAAGGGAACAGCATGATTTAAAAACAGCAATCGAGCTTTTCCGCATCAAACTCCATTTGGCCACTTGTCTCCGTTTACATTCCTTGCCCAAATCCTCCACCAGCCTTTCCATGATGCCGCAGCAGATGCCAGACATTGAAGTAGAAAGCGAGCAGCTGTTTCCATTACTCCATTGCTGGATTATCCTCCACAATCGGTTTGCCTTCTCTCTTCACCGCCCCCCCCACCCCCCCACCCCCATCTCCGACTTCTAAAAGAAAGAGCCTTTCTCTCCCTCCGACTTTTGCATGCTCCCGTTTATCAGTCTGTAGGTTTTCTATCTTATCAGGACCACTGCTTTGCTCTGAAGGCCGGTTTATTGTTCCAGGCGGCAGCAGATGGGAGTGCCAGGGCCCGGGGGCGTGGCCGCTCGCGCCGCTGCCGGCGCGCGCTCCCGTGGGGGGGGGCGCGGGAACGCGCACCGCCGGGGGCGCGCCCTCCTTCCCGCCCAGCACCCGTTTATAGCCCTGAGCGCTGTAAATCTGTCAGCTCTTCCCGACGCCCTCACCTCTTTCTTCATTTGCTCCGGCTTCTAGTTTGACAACGTTCCCCCGAGGCGGAATTCTAATCTGCTTCCAATTAGTTGCAAAATGTGACTGAAATTTCCACATTATGACTGCTGTTTTACTTGCACGCACACATCTAGAAACAAATTAATGCTCTTGAATATTTATTTTTTGAGCCCTTGGATTTACTTTAAGAGGAAGAGTTTCCAACTGTTCGGAATGGCTTCCAGGATTTGCGTTTTTTCCCCCCAGTCTTATATATTGGGTTTATTTAAAAAAACAATAAAAAACCAGAGAACACAACAATTATGGCGTGGTCTCCCCATCTCTTAACAAACCTTTTCCATCTTTTCAAGATTTCTTCAAATGTATTACATATGTTTGTTATGCAAATAAATTTTGCAGTATTTCTAAAGTAAACAAAACAAGCCTGCTGGCCTAAGTTTTCATGGAGGGGTCCCAGTGTGGTGTTTTAATACAACACAGATACACACAAATTTAATCCTAAATATCGCTTGTGTGTTTGGCCACAACGCAAAAGACTTGTTACACACTTTTAATTTTTTTTCCTTTGATATTCAAAAGCTATAAACCCCAGATAAACAAATTGGGTGATTCATAGGCTTAGCAAATACATTAAAGATGTCACTCTGGGCAGTAACGTTAACCTACAGGTTTGTGCCTGGATCCTGAGCCTGCCCTCTGGAAGCTTTTGGAACCGGGGCTGCAGTAGGCATAGTCATTGGCTAACCCTAACCCCTTCTCCCTGTACATAATCCACTGTTAGACCGTCTGCTGGATTTGGGGGTTTGGAATGGTTCTCCTTTGAAGGAGATCATTACTACCAATTCCATTTACTCAAAGGAGTAACTAAAAAGTTAGTGGCTTTTTTTTTTTTTAAAGGGAACTATTGATTCACCTGGCTATATGTAAATATTAGAGGTGTTTAGATCTTGATTGCTGAGAAGGTCACGTTTAGCTTTATTACTTGCTTTTAAAACTACTTTCTCATATATTAGTGAATTAGCGCCAAGGCATTGGGTCGCTGGCTTTGGATGTCCAGAAAGCTGGTACTGTTAAATAATGGAAACTGGTGTATTTCACAGACGTCAGCATCTTGGCAGGTTGATATCAACAGTAATAATGAGCTTTGAAGAGGTGTGGAGAATTTTAACGACGGTAAAGTGGCTATGTTGATCACATTACTTTGTATTAGTTTTAAGCAACACCTTCACATACAAATAGAGCAGCTGGGTTTTTTTTACCCCCCCCCCCCCAACATGGTCACGTATAATCGTAAAAGCCCTACGTGCATTTATAATGTCGTTTTTGTACATGCTGTTTTCAATCTTTGCAGTCAGGAGTCGGGCATTTGTTTCGCTTTGTCTAAAACAGAATGTATTTTAATATTTCTCATATATGGAGTATACATTATTGAAGTTACTTTATTCAAAAACTTTTTAGCTCTGCCAGAATTCCGCAAAAGAGGTAGGAGCGCTCTTTGTAATGCTTCTTTTCTTCCTACTCTGTGACTGGTAGTAGAAAACGGCCAGATTGAAACCCTTAAAAATGTAAAATGTGGGCCTTTCAGATTGCAGAGACCTCCTGGGTTAAAAAAAAGAAAAGAAAAGAAATTAGTGGCCCCGCAGTGAAATGCTCACAATAGACACGATTGTGCTAGCCCCTCAAGTCCCAGGGTTCACTAATTACCCATTAATGAGGTCAGTCTGCCCCGGCTTTTTCCCCTACCTTGGGAGGAAAAGCACACAAGACAGTTGGAGTTCAAGTGGATCTTGCTGTATTTGCAACTTAGCACAACTGCTTTGAAGGCCCCCAGGGCGCTTAATTGGGGCCGGGCATTTTTGTTTTGGGGGAGACTACACACAGCTCCCCATTGTGCCTCTAGAAGCCACTGTGCTTCTTGGAAGCATTACATGCTTTTGTTGATGGTGCGTAGTTTTATAAACTCCAAATGAGCTTATTGCCTTTTAACCATTGGGAGCACTAAATAATGGAGGAACCTAGAAGTCTCTGGATTGGGTAGCCGCCAAGCAGTTAAAAAAAAAACCACCACCACCACCACCACCACCACCACCACAACAACAAAAGAATGAATGGTTTAATTGTAGGGCACACCATTTGTTTACAGATTAAGATTTATTAGGTCAGCCAATCCTGTGGACCAGGAAGTGAAAGAACGAGGCTGTAAGGTGTAAGGCTTGAATGCCCAGCGTTCTGTTTTGTGATCATGCTCAGCTGTTTTTACCCCTGTTTTGCTCAAAAGGAGAATGAACTGTTTAACGGTGAGAACTGCCTGCCCAAGTGTACTTTGTAGGCCGTAAAGAGATGGGAGGAAGGTCGAAGCGGCTCGTCCTTTCTTGGCTGCCTCGTCCCGAAGCTAAAAACCTTGAGGTTCTTCCAACTGAGAGAGGGACAGTGGCTCTTGGTGAATTTTCCTGTTTGTTCAGATGGGGGGTGGGGGGGAACCACCAGGTTTACAGAGCGGTGGTGATGGAGGTAGAGAGTAAACGTTAGAAAGAAGGTGTGTGGGAAAACGGGTAGTGAGTGGAAAGCCTTTGTGAAAACAGCCCCAGACAATGCATTCTCTTGAATAATTGCGACCGTTTTACAGAAATTCCCCACTATTTCATTAGTTCGTGGCCATGCTACTAAATGGAAAGTAACTCCAGCAATGGCAGTGAAACGGTATAGGAGTTTGGGAGGGGGGACAGGCTGTTTGTCTGGCAGCCAGAATTTCAGGATGTCTTTTTCGTTTTTAAGACTAGACGATATCCAACAGTAGAAGACCAGAAATCATGGCATTTGTTCCCATTGTGGTTGTAGATTGCCCTTCTAATCCTTGTATGAATCACTTAAGGTAAATCCCTAGTAAAGTGTTGTTTTCTAGAAGTATCCTTTTGAACGCTCTTCAGTTCACTGTTTTTATTTTTGCGTTCGTTTTTCTGGAGTGAAACCTTTTAGCTCCAAGTGCTCTTTTGTGTATAAACTGTCACCATAATAACAACTCGGAATACTCACAGGTATTGTTGCTATATGATGTCTTTGGATCCTACCTGGCCATGAAAAAGCCCACTCCTTCTGGAACGTTAAAATGATAGGTTATTTGACGCACACACGAAAATTTGAACTTTACATATGCCAGATTGGCTTAACCGTGACCTTGTGGGTTTTGTTTTGTTTTGTGTTTTGTTTTTGTTTTTGTTTTTCCCCCGTTTTTCTCCTTACTACGTTCTGGTCCTACTATTTTGGTATCATGATCGTTTTAAAAAAGGGTTGATTTCTGAGTCAAAATCATGGCTGATCGCTTCATTTTACACATCTTTCTCTTGCTGGGGGGCGGTAAGCAACAGGATGGAAAAGAGGGCATAATGATTACTAAGTTCTACGTGGTTTCAGTCTTGTCAAACTAGCGACTTGTCATTGTGCTTTGTTTATTCTGGATGCTTTCCTATTAATATTTTCTATATTAGTGAAACTGGATTTTACTTCTGCGAGCATCCAAGATAATTTTTAAAACTTTAAACTTTGAAATCTCACAAAATTTAGCACTGCTACAGTCACCAAGTTGAGTACATTGGTGTAAAGATATTTTTTTTAAAAATCATGCAAAAAAAATATAAATAAATAAAAAAATCATGCCCCCCAAAACGATGTTTTACCAAAGAGGGTAAATCCCTGCAAATGCTCACCTAAATGTAATTTCTTTGGGTGATGTTTGACGGTTAATACGTGCTCAACCTAGGTTTACTTAGCAAACCAAACCAAAAGTGCTGAGATAAAAAAAAAACAAAACATGATGCGTGTTAATATTTATGACAGCCTAGAGGCTCTGCAAACTTTGAAGTCTCTTTACAGCCTCAATCCCTCCTGGAAAGGTAGATTTTTTTATTTTTATTTTTTTAATACCAAATGGTCAGCGCCTCCACAATGTGAATGCTTGTGAGGGTTTTAAAAACCACCTGCGTATACTTGTGAGTTTAGTCCACGTTCACGTGTACTTAAATGGGGAGTCGGTGCTGAGATCCTGCGTAGTAACAAGGGTTTCCCTTGTCTCTGGTTCCTCCTTTCTGACCTGTTCTGTGTACCGTTTTTTTTGCCCATTAAAATGTGAAAGGGAGAATGCCAACCTTTTTAAGATGCTCCGAAAATGACTTTTATGCCAAAGTCTAGTACTTTCTATGTAGCTCATATTAAAGGCTTAAAGTCTTCTTTGAAAGCCTGGCATAGGAGTCCAGAAGCCTAGTATAAATTCAAGCGCCTTATTTCCTTGTGGAAATCAGTGTTTTTCACTTAGCTGGAGTTAGACAGCTGCCGACTTAGATGGACAGACAGACAGCTGGGTAGACCATGCTGTCTGTCCCTTGTTAGATGGATTGAAGTTCTGTCATGTCTATAGGTATTTACCAGGGATGGAATGACAGCACGCACTCAGTGGCCTTTTCTGGATTTCTGCTAAGTATACTGGATTTTTTTTTTAATGTTTATTTTGTTTTTGAGGGGGAGAGCGAGCATGAGTGGAGGGGGGCAGAGGGAGAGGGAGACAGAATCTGAAGCGGGCCTCATGCTGTCAGCACAGAGCCAGACGTGGGGCTCGAACTCACGAACCGCGAGATGGTGACCTCAGCTGAAGTCAGATTCCTCACTGATTGAGCCATCCAGGTGCCCCTGAGTGTACTGAGTCTTAAACACCTAGAGTTTTCTTTTCCTGACACTTTGGGTGAAACCTGAAGGGGTGTGAAGACTTTCACTCTTGAAGGAACTCTAGAGAAAATGCCCGATGTGGTCACATCCGATTTTGGGTGGTGTTCCCGTCCGAGGTACAGATCTTTTCAGATCACCTCTGAGTTGGGTAAGCAGCTTGCTTGTCAGCAAGCACGGGTAGCGGGAAGGGAATTCAGGGGTGGGTGGAAAAGTAGGCGCTGTCTTCTCTTTCTGTCTGGACAGTGAATTCTGACAGTTTTTCTGGTTTTTGTTTTTTTTAAAGCATCTCATTTTGGATGTGTTGTAAGTCGCTTCGTGACCCAAAGAGCAATGCTCACTGTGCAAAGGTTCTGTGCAGCGAGGTATGGTCGCCGCTGTGTTATTTGAGCCTGACTGTGCGTGCATAATTGGGGAGATTATTGCAGAGTGTTTTGCTCTGGTGGATGTGGTTTAAATCCTAGCACTGAGCGCAGCGTTTACTTTCTCAGCTTACCCACAAAATCTGTGACTAATTTAGTGAATGTGAAGATTTTCGTCCAGATGGTTAGGTTTAATTGTAAAAACTGGAAAGATTTCAAAGTCCCCTTTGTGGGAGTGCAGGAAACAACAGCCGAGCAACAAAAGGAGAGGGGAAAGTAACGATAAGTCACTAAATATAGCGTATTTGTGCATTGCGTATTTTTCGGCACCTACAGTACACGGCTCTGTGTATACACAGGCAAGGAGGAGTGTGGAGGACTTACTATGTTAGTCAGCACAAACACGTAGGAGCAGGAAATGGCTTTTAATGTCTCATGGCTTCGCGTGTCCTGCTTAAAGTATTTGCTCATGTGCATCTGTTTGGCCTTTCCTGGGCTCCAAGCAGGTTTCCTCTCAGGTGTGTTGAGAATATAAGGGCTTTCCCATCGCCTTCCATTCTTGGCGAAAGAGAGGTGGCAGTTACCTCATCAGACCTGAGGGAAATGCTGCTCATCTTGCCCAGGCCTTGGCGGGTGTCCCCCCCCTCCCCCCCCGCCTCGCTGTGGTGCTCTCTGACGCCTGGGTCCTCCTGCCCTTCCAGAAGTGCCACTGTGCAGCTCCCAGAGGGGGCCCGGGCAGGAAGGGGTGGTTAGATGGTGGCCAGGGCAGGGGCCGGAGGCGGCCCCTTGTGTGCGCCCATTTAGCCTTCACAGTTCTTGTGATTGATGGCTGGGAGCCAAAGCTCTTCAAGCTACTCAAGACCTTCTTCTGGTTGCTCCAGATCGGAGCTGAAAGCATAGACATTGGCCCCTTCTTCTGTTACAGTTGGGACACCACTGACCTAACTGTTGGGTCAATAAATTGGCTTTAAAGTTGTTAGGCTGATAGGGCTCTATATTGAACTTTATTTATATGACCTGGAATCGTAAGGGGACAGAGGGGCAAGTAGATTAACGTATCACGGACAGGAGAAGGTTAGGCCATGGGGCTACTGAAAGGATCTGCTTTGTTCCAGGGGGATGGCTGGGGTTTATGGCGTAGTGATCTCTAAGGCAAGCAGGTGAACGCATTTCTGTTGCAAGAATGGAAATATGCCCATATATTTATATATAAACACATTAAATAACATTCAGGAAATAAGGAGAAGTGAGGCAAATTTATATGTGCTACGTTTACTGTATATCTGCTGTTTTAACATCTGATTACTATTGTTTTTTTTTTAAGTTTATTTATTTGGAGAGAGAGACAGCACGAGTGGGAGAGAGAGCGAGAGAGAGGGAGGGAGCATTCCAGGCAGGCTCCGTGCTGCCAGTATAGAGTCGACTTGGGGCTCGAACTCACAAAGACGCTAGATGATAACCTGAGCCGAAACCAAAACTAAGAGTCGGATGTTTAACCAACTGAGCCCCCCAGGTGCCCCCAACATTTGATTATTTTTAAAGTTGTTTCTTTGCTTATTTATTTATTTTTAGAGGGAGAGCGTGAGTGGGGAGGACGGCACAGGGGAAGAGAGAGAGAGAGAGAGAGAGAGAGAGAGAGAAGGAATCTTAAGCACACTCGATGCTCAGCACCGAGCCTGAGGCATGGCTAGATCACATGACCCCGGGATCATGACCTGAGCTGAAATCAAGAGTCGGACACTCAACCGACCGTGCCACCCAGGCACCCCTCAGTATTTGACAATTGAGCCCTTAGTGTCAGTGGCACAAGGAATGAGCATGAGGTTATCTTCCACCGTAAGGAAGATAAGCAAAAGACCAGCTGTGTTGGGCCAGTGATTTTCAGATGATGGAAAGCCTGTGTTCCAGAGGCCAAGAGAAGGTGCTTCCCAAGGAGGAGTGAGTGTAGATCTTTGAGGCCATTACCATCCATAGCATGGGAGAGCAAGATCAACAAAAAGTCAAGGCCCCCACAGCAGAAGTGGTCTTTGCCTTGATCTCCTTGGTGAAGTCCCTGCTATAAAATCATCCTTCTTTTGCCTTCTGGTATCTCCTCGTTTACAGCCTGATTTTTCTCCATTTATCAACAGCTTCTCCCTCTGCTAGCAGTCCATTGAATGACCCTTCAGGTGATTTTATGGTGGTGCCACACTCCCTCATTTGTGAGCAGACTTGTGAAACCCCAAGGGATAGAATTCACATGTAGGGACTTTCTGGTAGGAGGAGAGGGCAGGAGAGCTTTCCTGGTTTCTTAATTACATCGTACCTTTGGGGCCAGTTATCTTTTCTGCCCCCAAAGCTGGTTTCGGAGAGAACCTCTTCTGTAGATGTTTCTTAGTGCATTTGAAGCCGGCAGCAAGGTGTAAGTGATGATGTTGAAGCAGGGTCTGACATGGCTCCCCCCATACCCCCTGCCTTGATTTCACAATGGATATTTTAGGGAAGTTTTGTAACTAATGTAAGGAGTGTTTTTCAAACAGGAACCTGATAGGCATGGGAGATCCCAAGCATCGATACTGCTATTAAGTTACGGAGCCAAGGACTTGAGAGTATATAAGTGTCCTATATTTCTATTTTCCACGTTAATATATTTTACATATACATACACATTTTTATAAGCTGTAGTTTCTTAGTCTGTGTGTTTCTAGTATGTCTGATGAATTTGATTTTAGGAATGGGAATAGCGGAAATGACGTACGTACCTGCAAAGGTTCTGTGAGGGCAGCCCTACAAGGTCAAGGTCAAAGCTACTGGAATTCTAGGGACAGTGGACAGAAAGATAAACTCACCAGCATACCTCTCAACCCCTCTCAATTCACCCCAGGACGGGGGTCCTCATGGTGCAGGCACTATAAAGGTTCCTCTGAAGCTTTGACGTGGAAATGCACAGTTAGGTATTCTTTCCAGTGGAAACCATGACACATCTTAGAAAAACCGAGATTTGCCTCTTTGTTGAGAATCTCTTCTGTTGACATTTCTTTGTGATCTTTGATGATGGGAACCGTGTGTTTAAGAGGTGAGGCTGAAGCTGCTCTGATGCAGCTATGGTTTTGCAGCCCAATTACAGGGTAGAGGGCTATGTCAAGTACAAGCTTGAGATGGGAGAAAAAGAACAGATTCAGCGCCTGATGGTGACTTGAGGGGAACCAAAGCATGTTCTCCCAGAGATTGGATGTTTGCACTTTTTTTTTCTGGATGTGCTTCCTGGTCTCGCTCTTGGCTGACTGCACGTGCTGTTAAATCCACCCAGATAATAACACATAGAATGTGTTCCAGGCAGACCGTGCCCAGATTGGATCGGGAGTTGGGCGCGGGCCAGATCCTGCAGGGCTTTGTAGGTCATGGTGGAGAGTTTGGATTTTAGTTTGAATACGTTGAGAAACCTTCATAGAATTTTGAGCAAGGGGGTGACATGATTTGGTTTGTTTCTGAAAAATGGCTTTCGACCGCTGTGTGGAGAATGGACTATACAGAGGCAAAAAGAGGAACAGGGTTACAAGGCTTTTTCAAGTGGCCCCGGCCAGACAGGTTGGGATGGACTTGGCCATGGAGGTGGGGAGAAGCGCTCACGTTGTCTTTGGCAGTGAGGGTTGAGTGGATGAGAATTACAAACTAACATGTAGGGGCGTCTGGGTGGCTCAGCTGGTGAAGCGACTGACTTCAGCTCAGGTCATGATCCTTGCACTCCGTGAGTTCCAAGCCCCGCACTGGGCTGTCTGCTGTCCTCCTGGAGCCCGCTTTGGATCCTCTGTCCCCCATCTCTTTGCCCCTCCTTCCTCGTGCTCTGTCTCTCTCTCTCTCTCTTCAAAAATAAGTAAACATTTAAAAAAGAATAACATCTAGAATTTTGGGGGTGGGTGGAATCAAGATTTGGGACACACTGTGGATGTCCCTTATGGCTGCCAAGTGATGATGCTCAGTGGGGTGACCAGTGCTTGGAGGCACAGATTGGGGGAAGTGGGTGGCGTTTAAGTGGGCTTTTACAGTTGGGGGGCTGGAAAAGGTCCCCTAGTGAGTGTCACTGGGAACGATGAGGCCAGGGCGGAGCCGTGGAGCATCAGTTAGAGAAGCTGGGACCGTGTCCATTGAGGGGGAAGAGAACCCATCCGGTCTGGTGTTTTGGAAAGCCAGCGAAGGCACTCTAACAAGGATGTAAGGATGTGTCAAAAGCTGCCAGGCGGTCAGGTTAAGATGAGACTCAGAAGTCAGAGCTGCCTTTGGAAAGAGGGCTGTTGTTGGTGACCTTAGTACACGCGGTCCCGGGTGAGGGTGGGGGTGGGGACGGAGGGGATCCAAGTCCGGTTGGAGGGCTTGGGTTTTGTGTGGAAGGTGAAGAAAACAGAATGTGGTCAGTGTATCGCACACTTTTCTATGAAAAGGACAGCATGGAGTCGGGGAATATTCTATGTGTCCTTTTTTAAAGCAGGGCACTCGGTTAAATAGCTTTTTTGTCTGTTTAATAGCTTGTTTGCTGATGGGAATGATACAGGGGAGGTAGAGGAGAGGAGCTAATCCACCAGAGAGAGAGGGGATGAGGTGCCCTGGAACCGAGGTAGGGACGGTGGTGGAAAAGACCTGGTGCAGGGGGTACATCCGTGGCTTCTGGAGCCTGAGACAGGTCCTCCAGCGCAACAGGAGGAAAGTCAGAAAACATGTATAGATGCAGGGGGTTGGGTAGGTTTTGTGCTGCAAAAATTAGGAAGTTGTTTTTTTTTTTTTTTTATCGTTTGTCCGGGATATTTTTGCCGTGTTAAGGAATTCTTTTATTTTTTCTTTTAGAGACAGAGCACAAGCCAGAGGGTGGGGGTGGGGGTGGGGTGGTGGGGGGGGTGGTGGGTTTGGGGGGCCTAGGTGGGGAAGGGCAGAGAGAGGGAAAGAATCCCAATCAGGATCCGCGCCCTCAGCGCAGAGCCTCTTGCGGGGTTCAAACTCCTGAACTGTGAGATCATGACCTGAGCTGAAATCAAGAGGGGGATGCTTAAGCCACTGAGCCACCCAGGCGCCCCGGGAATTCTTTTGCATACAAACTGTGGACAACAGTGACAACAGTTTTCGTTCCCTGCCTCCTCCCAGAGGTCGCGATCTTGGACTGTGTTGTGTTCTGACGGTAGAAATACTAGAAATCTGGGAGGTGTCAGTGCGATCTCTGTTTATTCCTTCCTTCATTCCTTCACTGGGCGAACAGTGTTTGAACGCTGACCGTATGCCAAGCCCAAGCTGGGTCCTGGAGATACAGGAGTGAACAAAGTTTCTGCTTTCAGGAAGCTTCTATTCTAGTTCATTCTGGACAAGTGAGTGTGTGTTGGTAGGTGTTAGGTGCTTCAAGGGGGAATTGAGAAGGGAGGAGGTGCTGGGGAGGGATGGGGGGAAAGGAGAGTTTATACTTTTTGTGTTTGAGGAGGGACCTGATACCCAGTGAGGGGAGCCATTGAAGGCCCTGAGAAGTTGCTGGGCGAAGGGATCAGCCTGTTCACAAGCCCTGAAGGAGGGAGTGTGTTTGGTTGATCTAGTAGACTCCAGGGTGGCTGGAGCGGAGTGAGGGAAAGCTGAGGTGCTAGGAGAGGAAATTCAAGAGGGAGCCTGGGGCCAGGCTCCAGGGAGCCGTGGGGAACCGAGTAAGAGTCAGAGATGGGAAGGGGTGGGGCTTTGTGAGGGGGAGGGAGGGCCGGGCTGTGACTCTAAAGAAGGATCTCAGGGTTTGGGAACCTACTCTCAGCTTAATTTCTGCCTCCACTCCTCCGGCAAGATCCTGAAGTGTTTTTGTTTGGTTGTGTGTTTTCTCAGAGAGTGGACCAGGTAGTAGCTTCCTCAGAGGCTCCCTTCCTCACTCAAAAGAGACCAGTCCTTTCCTCAGAGCGAATGTTTTCCAGGTGTCTCTAGTTGTGTGCAGACCCACAGAGCCTCTCTTGTGTGTCATTTGTTAATACAATCGATCATTATTAAACTTGGAAACGAGACCGTTGTAAGATTTTTTTATTTTTTATTTATTTTCATTTTTTTAATTTTTTTTTTTTAACATTTATTTATTTTTGAGACAGAGGGAGACAGAGCATGAATGGGGGAGGGTCAGAGAGAGGGAGAAACAGAATCCGAAACAGGCTCCAGGCTCTAAGCTGTCAGCACAGAGCCCGACGCGGGGCTTGAACTCACGGACCGCGACATCATGACCTGAGCCGAAGTCGGCTGCTTAACTGACTGAGCCACCCAGGCGCCCCGTAAGATTTTTTAAAATGCGTATTTGTGAGAGTGAGCGAGAGAACAGGGAGGGTCAGAGAGAGAGAGGGAGAGAGAGAAAGAGAGAGGGAGACAGAGGATCCAAGGCCGGCTCTGTGCTGACCGCAGAGAGCCCCATGTGGGGCTTGAACTCTCGAACTGTGAGATCACGACGTAAGCTGAAGTCAGACGCTTCACCGACTGAGCCACCCAGGTGCCCCAAACAATAAAATCTTAAAATGACGGGGTAATAGTATAAATAGAAATTCTATTCTGTGTTGTTGTTGTTGGTTTTTTTTTTTTTTTTTTCGCCCCAGTGGATACCTCTTCCATACCTGCTGGGTATTTAATATGCCTCCAATTTGGGAGACTGGTCTAGAGCCTCGAGAAACTAGTTGCATTTATTAAAATTCCATTTAATTGACTTAAAGAAATTAAGTAGTACATGAATCTATAAAAGTTTAAACTGCACTAAAATATTATATAATGGAAAGTAGGTTTTACTTCCCCCTTAGACCTGCTCCCCGGAGCCCAGAGCCAACTACTTTGAACAGTTTTGTATGTCTTTCCTGAAATAGTCTCCATATGTTCAAGCGTATATATTTGTATTTCTTGTCTCCTTATGCAGATCGGAGCGTAAGTAAAGAAACAGCTCTGCACCTTGCTCTTTTCACATAACTGGGTATCTTGGATAGCCTATGTTTTCTTTCTGCCTTTGATTCCCTAATTTATTTAGCCAGTTCTCCCCTAATAGCCCATAGGTGTTTACAGTCTTTTTCAGCTACGGAATGCTGTAGTGGACATCTTTGTACACATATGTCTCAGAATTTGTCTCCCAACTTGATGGCATGACTTCCATTCCCACCGACAGTGGGACATGAAATGCCTGTATTTCTACCAAGGTAACTCATACTGTGAATTATAATAATTTGGCTTTAATATGTGCTAATCCAACAGTAACTTGTTAATTTCCCCTTTTCATGTTAACAAACCATTATCTCTTTATTTTCCTATGTATTGACAATTCATAACCTCTGACTCATTTTCTAGTGAGTTGTTGGCCATTTCTTACTGACTTAAAGTATTTCAAGGTGTATTAATTAAATACGCTTTTTTTTTTTACATTTTGCAAATTTTCTCGTGTGCTGGCAAAGTAGTTTTTCCATCTCTTCATTTGCGTTTTGATTCTGTTTATGCAAGTTTTTTCTTTTCCTCTGTGTGTCTTCAGTTGTGTAGTCAGGTTTATTATTCATTTCCTCTGTGGCTTCTGGGCCCTGTATAGGTGTAAGAAGACCTTTTTTTCTCTTGAGATGATGAAAAAATTTTTTTCTTTTACTGCTTTGGTGGTCATTAGCTCTCCTTATAGTTTTCAACTGGAAGGTGAGTATGATATTTACCTTATTGGCTTTTGGGGTCATGCTTTTATAATAAATGGTATTAATGAATCCTCTATAATAAATAGTAAAACATAATGTTTGATCAAATATCCAGAATCCTTAAACCCTTCATTTAAACCGTCATTTCTTCATCAAAGCTGTGCATCTCAATCACCTAAAGAGTGCTTAATTTTTTTCCTTTCCCCAGACCACCCGGTTCTAGGCTGCCTACTTCTGTTCTGATTCTCTGGCTCTACAGGGGTGCTCCTTTGTGTGCATTTAGAAAAAGCTTCAGATAGCTTATTTGAAGATGTCTTTTTTTTTCCTCTCTCAAAAGCAAATGTGAGGAATGGTTATTAGAATCTCCTGTTTTTCTTTTCTTTTTTCTTTTCTTTTCTTTTTTCTTTTCTTTTCTCTTCTCTTCTCTTCTCTTCTCTTCTCTTCTCTTCTTTTCAGGTTCTTTATGGAAAAATTCCCAGGGGGGGCCTGGGTGGCTCAGTTGGCGAAGCTCTGTCTTGATTTGAGCTCAGGTCATGATCTCGCGATTCCTATGTTCGAGCTCCTAGTCTGGCTCCGTTGGCAGTGCAGGGCCTGCTTGGGATTCTCTCTCTCCTCTCTGCCCCTCCCTCGTTCTCTCTCTTCTCTTTCTCTCTTCCAAAAATAAGTAAACCTAAAAATAAAGTATTAAAAATCCCCACACTGTTGCTTGAAATACAACTTCGGTAAGTGTCTTTACAGGTGGTTAATTAGTGTAGTTGGTCCAATGGGAGGCAGGGCAGAAAGGATTAAGGATTTGCAGCAGCGGCCCTAGGAATATTCACAGCCGGGTCCGTACCCTCCCCAGTGTTTCCTGTAGGCCTAGAGCAGAGACTTCTTGCACAGCCAACTGCTTAAGCAGTAAAGATGAACCACGGTTTTGCTTAGGTAGCCATTTTCGTTTAGTAGCGTGTAGGTAATTTCCAGGCAGGCTGGAGGAAATGTTTTGGGAGCGTGTAAAGCCTGCAGTTGTGTTACTGCCGTGGGTCTGATCTATGGGGGTCATCTCTTCTGGTCAGCTGAGCTTCAGAAAACTGCCAGTTTGCTGTCCTGTCCTCTGAGTCAGCAGAGCACAGCCAATTAATCCTGCTGGTGGTGGCCACATGTGGTCTGCAGGTAGCGGGTTCTCTGGAGCGGAGCCCTTTGCTCCGATTTCTGCCCGGCTCATTCATGATCCAGGTGGATCAGGAAATCTGGGATGGGAATGGGGAGACCGGGTTCCATTGGACGCTTTGGCTTTGACTTCTTTTATGATCCTAGGTAAATGTCACTCTATCCCTGGGCCTCAGTGTTTTCTTGGATTACGTTTTCTGAATGCCCTTCGAGTTCAGCCACTCCCCCTCTTGCCCTGGAGACGGAATCTTTAATTCGAGCCTCTCCCTGTAATTGGTGTTTTCTGTTCCTGTGCCGTGCGTTTCTCCTGCCAGCCTGAGACCTTGGAGGGGATGGATGCCTTCTCGTGCACTTGGATCTTCTCAGCACCCAGCACTGTGCCTGATTGCGAGGCATGCTCAGTAAATGCTTGCTCGACTGGGTCTGCTTTTTGTAGGGTTGCAGAAGCAGGAGGGCCTCAAGGCTGGCTCCACCGGGTCTTCATCTTTTTTCTTCCTTCCATGTAGAGATCACAGGCAAAAAAGCATTGCTGGGAATTATCCGGATCTTTTTATATCTCACATTCATGTGGCATTTTTAATTCTTTAAAGCACCGTCATCTGAAAAGTCGGCTACATTGCACCTGTTTTGCTGGGTCTGGTAGAGCTTGTCTGTTGAATTCTAAAGAATAAAGATAAAGATGCTTTACCCAGAAGGGTTATGCTGTGTCAGAATAACAGATTGCACTGGCATCCTGGTTGCTGGCTGATTTTTGTCTGACGGTTTTTTTGTCACTCACAAAACCCTCAGGGTTAAAATGGAGGGCTACTCTTAAGAGAAAAAAAAAAGAAGGTCATTATTCAAGTAAGAGAGAAGTGCCAATTACAGCTTAAAGCTTAGGTGTGACCATGGGAAAATTGTTTAAACCCAGTTAACAATCTCATTTGCAAAAGAAAAAAACAAAAAAAAACCAGCCCAGGAGTTTGGAGTGTAGTAAGATCTTAGGAACTCAAAGATGAATTTGGCCCCTTTATCTTTGGTGAAATTTGTATAAGAAATTGGAGCACGGCCCATTTGGACGGCTTTGGTATATAATCATTGATTACAGTGTCGGTCATTAATAGTCATAACTTGTTAAATGGAACAGTGGTTTGATATTTTTAGCCTTGAAGTTGGCTATTGAAACTCAACATGTTATTAACAAATATTTTTCAAAAAAATACACTTGCCAATATACATTTTAATAGGTTGAAACTCTACGTGTTTATTCTGAGAGCCATTTTCACCCGAACAAGTTCTGATATATTGCTGTGTTTCGTAGCCAAGGCACGCCCATGGTTCCCGTGCCGACCGAGTCATGTGCTTTTCTGACATTAAGAGCTTTTGCTAGAAAAGTTGTGAAAAATACTCTAATCGGATGTATTATTAGAAGATGTTGTCGATGATGCCCATCAGTGAAAACTTTGCATCTTTTGGGGTGAGTTTCTAGTATAGATTCAACAAGGTCTAGGAATAATTTCCTTTTGAGTCCCCCCTCCCCCAACTAAGTAAGTTTCCCAGATAAGTTATTTACTCAAAAGGCTCTATCCTTTCTAATGTCAAAATTGCAATCAGTAATCACTCATCTTTATACAACCACTAGCATTTAGCTTCTGAAGCCATAGCCTGTTTGTTTGTTTGTTTGTTTTAAGTTTATTTTTAGAGGGGGGGAGGAGGGAGAGAGAGAGAGAGGGCACGTGCACGCCCAAGTGAGGGGAGGGGCCGAGAGCGAGAGAGAGAATCCAAGCAGGCTCCACTCCGTCAGTGCAGAGCCCAGTGCGGGGCTCGAACTCAAGAACTGTGCAGTCACGACCTGAGCCAAAATCCGGAGTTGGATGTTTAACCGACTGAGCCACCCAGTCACCTCTCCTGTTGGTTTTATGACGGGCTTCAAGGTTGTTGGCGAGCATGTTCTCGCTCTGGTTTAACAGGTGAAGAAACGCTGATGACTAGTATGCAGTGGAATGAGAAAGAAGCCCTGCTCTTGCCCTTGACTTTACAAACACTAGCTTATTGCTTCTTAAGTCTGTTTTGAACCGTTAACACTTTTATTGAGCATCTATGAGCTCTCTCTCCTGGGGAGAGGAAGAATAGAAAGCGCACCAGTGTATAAATATGCAAACCTTTGCTGCTGTAATTACGTGGGGTCTCAGACTCCGTGAGGCGTTTGAACCCTAGGTAAAGAGTTTGTGATTTAACAGTTGCTTGTCAGCAAGCCCTTGAATTAAGTGACTTAGTTAGGGGCCAAACAGCTTGACTACTGAGAAGCAACAGAAACCCCATGCTTCTTTTTCCTCCCCTCGTGTGTCTCCCACTATGCCATGCTGATTTTGAAATGATGAACAGCAATTGAAATATTAGGAAAACACCATGTAAATGTGGAGTGTTCTACGAATGAAAATAGCAAACCAGTTTCTTGGTGGCAGAGGAAACTCAGGCCATGCATTTTGTAGTGGGGCTTACGTTCATTTATTAGGGAGCCTGCTGGAACCCCACTGAAGTGTTAGTTGCCAGCTGTTTGGTTTAATCTGATCGTTTACAAAAATACAGCCATCCTCACTGGTGCGTATGTCGAATACTGATACCACGGAAGTAAACGCTAGGCCTGTGGCATGGTTTTTTTTGCAGATGCTTTCGGTGTATGGGCTGGGAGAGCTGGTTTTATTCTTAACTGCAGAGATATCAGTGAGATTTATATCTGCGGTCCAGAGATAGTCGGAAAGAAGGAATTTCAATCCCCGAAGTCAGAGACCACACATTTTGGTTCTTGTCCTACTCTGGGAAGAACCATGTGTCTTTGAGGGAACTCGTTCCGGTCCAGGTTGGTACTCGTAGTGTCTTTCAGTCAATTAAATTTTGGCGGATGGTGGAAGTCTATGAAATACGTGAGGTTTTCCAACATTTTTTCGGTTTTGAGGGCAGAGGAAGAGCTACTGGGTGTTTGTGCCGCGCGTATTGATTTAAAAATAATTGAGGAATAACCCCACTCGTTTGGTTTCCAGCATTAAAAAAGGGCTGCGAAGACGGCTTGCCTGTCTTTCTTCACCGAATAGCAGTTTTGCAGACCCTTGCAAGTTCCCATATGTTCGTGAAAAACATTTTCCAAGAAATTGGCAGCGTCGTACTTTGTAACGGATGCCAGCTTCTTCCTTGGGCCAATTCGACAGAGAGGCGAAGGGAAAAAAAATGCCTTGTTTTAGTGGCTGAATTACTCTGACAAGCTTTCACATCGCCCCTCCTCTTATTAATATTCTTTTTGATGTGAGCTTGTAAAACAGAGGATTGGCTGTTAATCTCCAAGATCTCAAGGGCTTTTGGCAGTGGGGCCCATAATTGATGTGTTCACATGGCTGTTGTCTGACTACTAATGATTAGGCTGCAGTGTTCTTTACCAGCTACATCAGTGTTGCTTATAAATCACACTTGATAAACTGCAGTTTCATTTCTTCAAAGAGTCCGTACATGTCTACATACTTTGATAGAACTGCCAGAGGCATTTCATGATTCTGTGACAGCTTAGATTAGGTTTATTTTTCATTTCTGTTTGACAAAATATTAGACTTTCTGACGCATGTGCAAGAGAATTTTTTTTTTTGTTCCTCTAACAAGGCACTTGGAGAATGAGAGGCAGAGAAGGATGACCTGCTCTCCCTGGGAAGATGGACAGGGTGGGGTGGCAGGTTGTAGTTTTGCCTTTTCTGCTCTCCCTAAGGTGCACCTAGTGGGGCCGTGCTGTTTGCCGCCGTGTCTCTCTGGAAGAAAAAGAGAAGGGCCACGGCGGGGAGGAGGTTCTCAGAATAGTGGGCTTATATTCAGATTGGGGCCAGCCACTTAGAATCGTGAGGTTGTCCTCATGGTTCAGTCGTAGTGCGTACTGAACCCAGGCGTCAAGGTACGACGCTGCTTTATAGAAGGGCAAGAGAAAGCAAGAAGGTGTTACAAGAAGAGGTACCCTACACAGGAATCGTATCTGTTGTCCTCCTTCACTGCCCATGTGGGGATACATTGCTTGCCCCAGACACACCCAGAGCCCCCCATCTGCCCAGACGTCTGGACAGTGCAGAAATGCAACCAGGTTGCACTTTGCACACATATGCTGGGCTTTGACTGGGAGCTTCTGCTACCGTAAACTCCGGTGTCCTTGAGCGAAAATAATTTCCAAGATCAGTTTGCTCTTCTCCTTCTGTACTTTTGCATATCCTTGGGCTGTGTTATTCCAGAGCCCCTCAAAGTCTTTTTGCTAACAGTAGTCAATTCATCTTCACTTATTTTTTTGAGATCAAATATTCGATTTCAAAGGAGTAGCTATATCATAATTATTTGATTTTAAGAAATAGAATTACTGGGTTTAAAAACATACTGCATTTAAGAGATACTCGTTTTTTAAGGTGTGACAGACGTTAAATATTTTATCAGAATGTATAACTTGAATTCAGAATGAAGTTAAATGGCAAAGTGTTTTTGTTAATAACCTGTTTACAGTTTAAGGAGTTACTAGAGCTCTAGGATATAAGAATGCAGGAAAATGTACTTAACACCAAAGCTACCTGAAACAAATTTCCCTTAGCCCAGCCAAACAGAACAAAATACACGGAAGTTTGATAAGCTGTCCGAGTGCTTCAGAGTTATTATTAAAGATACTTAAAATTGCTAGTTGGAGGCTGGACGGGTGTGCCTTTATATAATATTTGGGATTTTTACGTACATGAAATGTTTTCTTCATTTTTGTTTCTAACTTGTGCCCTCACTTCTGGGTTCCACGTTTAATCCTTAACTGCTTGGGAGTGGCTTTGACATGAGTACTTACCCCTACCCCCCTGTATTTTAGCGCTGTCATTAAAATAAACACTATCGTCAAGGAATAATGTTTATTGATTCAATAATGTTTATTGAAGCATAAAGATACTTAACTAAACTTCTTATTTTAAAATGACTTGTAGTTGAAGAAGATTACCCCTACCCTTTTTTACTGAAGAAAACAGTTGTTTATAAGTTTATAAGTTGTTTTGATTGTGCGTTTTTAATACACTGTGGAAAAATACTCATGACTAACTTAGAGAAGAAAGTCTTTTCCTGATGTGAATGGATTCTGCATTTAGTTTTGATATATATAGTAGCTGTATTGGAATTCCTGATGTAGCTGCAAAGTATGAAAAAAATCTGTCGAAAGAGTATGGTTTTGAGGCTGTAAAATACATGTGCGTATGTAAAGGCTGGATGGTAATAGTAAAGATAAAAATAATTGGAATATTTTAACGTTTTTTCTGCCATCTTTAAATGATGTTTTCTTTAAACAAGTAGTGTGTGTATATATATCTCTGAGTTTTATGAAGCGTAGTACTATTATGGCAAAAAATAAATATGCATTCTTTAATTTTAAAACAGATACCAGTTCTCCTTGGCTGATTTAAATCATGATTCAAATGAACTTGATTTAAATTTAGCTTGGTCTTATGCTAACACTGTCTGCAGGTGTTTGTGGACTAACTGGAAATTACTGTAACATTAAGGAGAGCATAACAGAAATACAGTTTAACATAAATACATTTAATATAAATTTTAATATAAATACATTGTTCACAGGGTGCTATAGTTGGACATAGTATATGGAGTATGTATACTGTTTTCTGCTTTTTCTTTTTTTTGGCTACATTATACAAAATGTCTTATTGGTTAAGAAATCTTGGACAGGTTATAGCATCCACTTTAAAAGTTGTAGTGTTCCATTTATTTTGGATCTGCTATCTTACGGTTTTATATGACCAAGATTTAGAGCAGGTGTTATTTGATAGGTATGAGTTTGAGTGATTGGTCTTAAAATTATTCTCAATGATTTGTTGTAGTCATCTGAAACCTGTTCCGAAATAAGACACATGTAAAATTAAATATTCTGGAAATACAGATGCTAAGATAGTGTGACCCTGTCTCCTACTCCCCATTAGCCCTCATCCCTTTTCGACTCTAAAGAGGAAATAACTATGTTTGGGCCCTGTTTGGGCTCCTGGCCTTCGCTTGCCAACACTTGTACCAGACTGTGGACTGATGTCCCAAGCTAGGCAATATGCCCTTTATACTGTTCCTCTCCAAGGGCTCGTTGCACCAAGACTGAAAAGGGAAGGTGTTTGCATTGGAGACCATGGGATTTATAGTTGGGGGTAGGAACATAAGGACAAGGTACAACCAGGTACAAGGGAAGGAAGAGAAAGCAAAGGAGAGTTTATCTCTGCCAATGGCTGGGCAGTGATTCTCAAGAGGAGGTGCCTGGGACGCTTCAGAGCATCACTCTGGGAGCGGCACGATTAGGTGAGGACAGTTTGAAAAAGCATGTTCAGGATATGCATTGGTTTTGCAATAAAGCCCTCGTGAAGGGAAGGTCTCTTTATATTCTTGGCTGCAGGAATAAGGAAAGATGGAGGGCAGTGGTATTCGGTGGTCGAGTCTGGGTTCTCAAAGACCGAGAATCATTAAATGGGGGGCACCTGTGAGGCTCAGTTGGCTAAGTGTCCCACTGGATTTCGGCTCAGGTCTGGTCTGGTGGTGGGATCGAGCCCTCCGTCGGGTTGCACGCTGAGCAGAGCCTGCCCGAGATTCTCTTTCCCTCTCTCTCTCTGCCCCTCCCCCGTTCACACTTTCTCTCAAAATACACTTAAAAAAAGAATCCAATGGAAAAGAGGTGGCAGCAGCCATGTTGTGTCATCATTTCGTGACACTTCAAACTGCCAGTTATTTTACCAGCAAAAATGGGATTATTCGGGAATAGCAGGACAATTGCAACCTTGGACCAGCAAGCCACAGGGAGAGTCATAGGCAACTCTGGAGAACAAAGGAGGTGACAGCCCCTTTATAGAAGATAGGGGGACCGCCCACAGGGCTGTTAGAAACAAAGAGTCCATTGGAGGAAACTGGAAGCTGGAAGTATGGTGGCTTCTCATTGGCCGAGTCGTGATTGTCTCTCATTGGCTGGGCTGTTGCTGGGGTGTGGAGGAAAGCCTTTCTTCCTCCTGCTGGGGTGGGGGCAGTAAAGTAGTATTCACCTGCAAGGTCCTGCCTTCCTTTGGGTCTGCAATTGATGACAAGTAATAGGGCACCAGAGCTCCACCTGCCGAATTTCTCGACTTACTTTTAAGAAACGAGATTTCCTTTTATTAATTTTCACAATTTCTTCAGCTGGATTGAGACAAAGTTCCAAGGGGGCATTGGAGCCATCCCATGTGGCCGTTAGTGGCTGTTGGGTTGAAATTAAGGACTCTATTGAGAGTCACTAGCCTTTAAAAAGCTAGCAGTCTTGCTTTTCTGGGAGGAGTGGGGGTAGGACGTGGGCCAGCTCCTCAGGGGTGGGCACGGCCGTCTCTTGACCGGTGCACAGTGTTGGACACCCGACCTCTCTGACCGCTCTGATCTTAGCCCCTTGCCCGCATCTAGTGGGGCATGGCCTGTCCTCAACACCAAGGCCACTATCTCTTCCCTGGACTCCTGTTACGGCGTCCTAACTGCCCTCCTTCCTCCAGCTTCCTTTGTCCTCCGTTCTCCCCACACCACCTTTTGTGCTTTTTACCAGAGGAACAACCCGATCCTCCCATGCCCCTACTTGAAATCCTTAGTGCTCTCTTCCAGCTTGGCCATAACCCCCCAGTCCTTAGCGATATCCAGGCTCACCATGAGGCCTGCTTTTCCAACGTTGATTCTGCTTTGTCTTTCTTACCTCCAGGGCTTCGAGGCCCTTAATCAACTGTGATGTCTAGAATGGACCAGCTCCGCCCTCGTCTCCTGTCTCCTCCCCAGGCTGCACTTTGCACTTCCTTAAGACCCATCTTTCACCCCCCCCCCCCCCGCCCCCGCCCCATGGTGACACCACCTCTCCCCGCGTGCTGCCGGTCTCCCCTGTGGCCTTGGGGCCCCCGGAGGGCTCCTGCAGCAGTGCTAGGCACATAGTGGTACCTGGCCAAAATTTGCTGGATAAAGGAATGACTTTGTCAGAAGGAGGTAGGTTTAAACGGCAGCCTTTTTTATACAGGGGGAGGACATGGGGTCAATATACGGTCCTCCTGTCACATCCCACCTTCGGCTTGTTGGTTTCAGGACCTTTGCACAAGGACTTGAAATAACAGTCTTAAAAATAGGCCCTCCCCCCTCTGCGTTGGCATTTGCTTACTTTGATCCTGAAGTAGAAAGGCTTAGCATCTTTTTATTAAAAGGTTAGTTTTTTTAAATAAATTGTGAACGTAGTACAGGTTCGTGTTAAAATTCATGCAGAAGGCTGTAAAATAAAAAGTGACCCCCCCCCCCCAATTTCACATTTTTATACGGGTCACATTTTTAGAAGGATGCCTAAGAAACTGTTAGGAGAAAGCCTCTCCCTAGAGAGTGACCTGTTGGCTTCTAGAATCTTTGTTCTCAGGAGGGAAAACAGAATTCTGGTCCTGTGAGCAGCTCTTTCTGTGTGGGGCTTTGTGAGAAGAAACTTTTGAAAGCAGTAGTTAGGGTAGGTACTTAGTAGAGGTCAGAGCAGCCCCCCCTGGGATAGTGATGGCCTCTGGTTTGCTTCCTGACCCTGAGAGGTCGAACTTATCTCTTAAGACTTCAGATGAGAAAACATACCCTTGCCTTTCTTTAGAGCCGTAATAAGAGTGAATGTGTCACTGAAGTGTCCTTGAGAGTAAGTGTGTAGGTGATCGTAGGAGCTATGGTGATTCTCCCTCCTCTCTCTCTCTCTCTCTCTCTCTCTCTCTCTCTCTCTCTCTCTCTCTCCCCCTCTCCCCAAGCCCTGCATCTCCGTGACAAACCATGGAAAGCCCTACCAAGTCATTTATTCTGGTTCACTGTGAAATTAAGATTTCAGAGCTTTCATGAATTCACTGAAATTGATCAGTTTTTTGGATCAGCATTTGGGAAGTATAGAGGAGAGAGGTGAGATGGTCACACACTGCCTCTTAGGCATGCAATGGGTTTAAGTGGGCAGAGTTTAGATTTTGCAGGGGGGAGGGTGAATGACACCAGGTGGTATCCTGGGCAGGAAGTCTAGGTTGTCCCCTTCTGTGGGTGACCTGCCATGCTTGGGAGAAGCAGATTTTTGACCCAGGCCAAGGTGCCATCTTGGTTCCCATACAGCGTGACTCAGGAGCTTCCTTACTATTGAATTTGTTGTGATGAGCATGTATTGCATTTGCAACTCAAATGCCTCAAATTTCAATTGAAGACACTCTTTTTAGCAGTTGCAAGTGAGATTCCATAATATAAGGTGAAGAAAAGAACCACTCTTGGTTGAGAATAAGAATAAAGTGATTTTTCCAAATAGGCCCTTCTTTCCTTTTATTCCTCCCTTCCTTTTTCCCTTAAAGTCATGTCTGTGTCCAGTAGGATGAGAGGCCTGTGACTTTTCCGTCATTTCGACCTACTTTCAAGAAGTCAGGGTCATACAAAGATGGATAGTGTAAAGATAGCCATTGTCTGCTAAGATATTCAGGTATTTTGAACTTGATTTGTTTAGTACGATAGTTGCACCCATGTTAATCAAGGTCCAGAGTTAGACATGCAGAGTTTTATCACTGAGCTGCTTTTTTCACTCCTAGGGGATTGGGAACCAGGTTGAATTGATGCAAATGGGATTTGTGTGGAAATGTTCAGGAATGCAGCTTTCTGCAAAGGCCAGGAACTCGTGAAAAGAATTAGTGAAAGAAGACAGACTTTTAAGTACCTGTATGATGGTCTCCTTTCTTTGCGGCTTATTTTTGTGTTTTAAGTAACTACTTTGGAAATGAGCAGGATGAGAGAAAATCAGAGAACCCTTAGGGACAACATAGAAAAACAAACGCTGGTCCCTTAGTGTTCCTGTTTGAGCACAGCCAGTTCTCTGAGCAGCTGAAGATGTCAGTGGCACTTTTAAAACAGAAGAGGCAGGGGCGCCTGGGTGGCTCAGTTGGTTGGGCGGCCGACTTCACCTCAGGTCATGATCTCGCGGTCCGTGAGTTCGAGCCCTGTGTCGGGCTCTGTGCTGACAGCTCAGAGCCTGGAGCCTGTTTCGGATTCTGTGTCTCCCTCTCTCTGACCCTCCCCTGTTCATGCTCTGTCTCTCTCTGTCTCAAAAACAAATAAATGTTAAAAAAAAAAAATTAAAAAAAAAAAACCAGAAGAGGCATCTGTGGCTCAGCAGTAGGACCCGTTTTGTTTGCAGAGGTCACAAATGAAGCTTAAGGGTATGACAGCTGATGTGGGCTGGTGGGGTCGGCCCACCTCCAAGACCGAGTCCCTGTGCCCCCTGCACCTGCCCTTGAAGCCCCTGCTCTGGAGCCTACCCGGTTGAGAACCTTCTGCAGGAGAATTCCATTTGGCTTCAAAACAAAAACAAAAACTCGACCCTGAATCCAGGAGTTGAATTCTACTCTGTACCTTCTGTTGGGCTTTGAAAACTGTCCCGTCTGGAGAATGAAGTTAAACCTGGTCACTGTTGTTCAAAGTCCTGTCGCTAGCCTTTATGTGTCTGTGCTTTGTGACCTGCACACAGGGACACTTCTGAGGTGACTCATCAGTCCAGTGACCTCCTCCTGGTGCTGCTTGCCATCACCCAAGCAGCCCCGTAGAGAGACCCTGGATTGGCGTTCTGTGATTTTGGCATGATTGGAAATGGAAGCAGCTGTCCTGGGGCCAGGGCCCTGGTCCAACCCTACCAGGCCCGTAAAAGCCCTTTAGCAGCTTAATCTGTGGCTTTTTATTTAGGGTGGCCTCTGGTCTTCACGAAATGAGAAAGTGAAAATGATGGTGTCATTCCCAGCCTTCGTATGTAGTTGGAGCTTTTAGAATTGGTTGATTTAAAATAACAAAACTAACCCTGAGCTTTGGTTTCCGTGAGGCCTTTGAGGGAGTTTTCCGGAAGGGACTGCAGTATTTGCTTATGAGATGCCCCCAGAGGCATGCTCTGAACTCTGTGCAAAAAAAAAAAAAAATGATTCAGGTGTGTGAGTTCTAACCTACAGGGAAGGGTCAGAAATTACCCTAGGAGGAAGGTTTCCTTCCATCTTTTCATGTTGTATTTGATATTTAGGAGAGTTTGCTTTTCCTCTTAGACCACTGTGGGTTCAAGTTCTGGCTGGGCCACCAACCCTGAGTGACCTTTTAAAGTTTCTTTTCCCATGGGGCTCCTGGGTGGCTCAGTCGGTTAAGCGTCCGACTTCGGCTCAGGTCACGATCTCGCGGTTTGTGAGTTCGAGCCCCGCGTCGGGCGCTGTGCTGACAGCCAGGAGCCTGGAGCCGGCTTCGGATTCTGTGTCTCCCTCTCTCTCTGTTCCTCCCCTGCTCGCATTCTGTCTCTCTCTCAAAAAGAAATAAAGATTAAAAAAAAACAAATTTTTTTTAAAGTTTCTTTTCCCAAATTTCCTCTTCCCCGTATGTAAATACTTGGCTTTTCATAATCTTGCGAAGATTTAGCATGAGCACGTGGAGTATAATCCCTCCTCCGTAAGAGAGGTGAAAGGGTGTCTCCCTCTGTTGCTAGTATTTTTACAGGAAAGCCCATGGATTTTAAAATTTTGGCCTTGAACCAGTTGTCCATCCTCAGTGTTCACCTCTATAAAATGGGGATGTCGGGACGTAAAGGAGATAGGAAATGTCTGCAGTGTGGTGTACAGTAGACCGTGAACTGGGAACTCACCCGTGTTGTTTGAGAACCAAGCTGTGGAGCGGAGGTTGCTTTGATCGTGGATCCGAAAGGAAAAGTCTCCACCCCGTTTAGGAAAGACACCGTTAGGAGTGACCGGCATACGTTTGTTCAGGTTTCTGTATCGGGGGTGGAAATTCACCCTTGACAGTTCATTTCGGAGAAGAGATCCTTTTTTTTTTTTTTTTTAAGCTTCCCTTCTTCGCTAATGAAGCAGCAGCCATGTCCGGCACCAAGGGTGGTTAACATGCAGAGTGAGAGACGGTGGCAGTGGTCACCCTCAAAGAGCTGTGATTTCCCCTGCATGAAGTGCAGTGTCCGTCTAATGCGTTTTAAATTAAAGAGGTGACTGTGGGCAACCTCGTAAAACAGCCAAATGCCACGATAGGGAGAAAACGTGAGCATGAAGTAATTGTGCCCCAGCACGCCCACAGAATGTAAAAATATTGACCGAGCAAAATAAAACCCCGTTTCCGCCCTGGTTGTTGTTGATCCGAGAATCCCAGGATTGAGGGGTTAAGAGCCAGATGAGCGTGGAGACTTTTGCAAGAGATGGAAGCAGCCAGAAGGGCAAGCTCCCCAGTCAGGGTTCAGACCTTCCGCTGGGGCTTGCCTGTCTCTGCCCCTGACCCCGGACGCCCCTTCTCCCTCTGCCTGGCTACACCGCATCCCGCTGCAGATCACCCGTCTCTTTGCACCTCTTTGGCTGCAGGAGTGCCGGCCAGGGTGCCCCCCAGCACCCTTCCTCGTTGGCTGTCAGTTTCCGGTATTGGAACCCATCACTGGCTGACACAGTGCTTGAGTGAAGCAAAGCTGTTACTGTGAACACTCCTGCTTCGTAGCCTTCCTTGCTCATCAGCGCTCAAGAAGCCCTTGAAATGAGGTGAACTGAGAAAATATTGCCAGAATCTCTCTGCGGATTTTTTCCCCCCCAGCCCTCTGATTACACACGCTAAGTGCCGCTATCTGTGTAAATAACCTTTTCTTCCCCGCCTCTCTGCCTCCCCTACTCCCCCACTCCCTTGCTCTTCGGCTCTCTCGAGTGATAAATAGCCAGGCTACTGCTCAGCGTGCACCAACACCTGGGAATAATCATGCAAAAATAACAGTGAGAGACTGCCGCGCGTCTGTTCTTGACATTAACTTTCCTCAGTTTGACAGGCTGCCACCACCAGCTGTTAGACTTATGGGTCTCTTTCTCCCCCCCCCCACTGGAGATGGCTGTTTTCCTGCTTCTATTTTTTGGGCTCTAATAGGTTACATCAGTGTCCCATCAAGAAGACAGAAAAGAGCTGTGACAAAGGAACCATTGCTAATGCTGGCCAGTTCTCTATTCTGGTCTTTTCTCCTGCGTGTTAGTATTATTAGACTAATAATTCCCCACTGACTTTTACCTGGAATATCTGATTAGTACTATTGTAGAGTACCTTCCCCCTGCAAAGGGTATTCATAATTGCCTCCGGTGAGTTGTCGTTGAATGTAGCAAATCCTACATTGATTTCTTTTTTAGTTCAGATCTCAATTATATTTGTAATAATGATGATAATATTGGCCGTGGCAACAGCTCTTATTTATTGAGCGCTGCTCCATACCCAGACCTGGACTAGGATTGTTTGGGCTCATGTAGTAGTCCCTTTAGGCACGGGTTATTTCCATTTTACAGATGAAGCCATTGAGTCCCAGAGAGATCAGGTGACTTTGCCTAAAGGTTATGTAACTGAAGGAGGTGGGATTCGAGCTCTGAAGACTGATCCCTGCACTGCCTTGCCTTTCACTACATGCTGTGTTTTGCGCTCAGGTCCTACAGACGGCCCCTTGATTGTGGTTCTGCAATTACAGGTGGAATTTTGCTGTACTTGCGTGAGTATTTGATGATGAGTGCCACAGTCCTGCTGATTAGGCAGTAAGCCCAGGACAGCACGGACCCGTTCGGGTTGTACCTGCTCTCGTCCTGCTAGCAGCCTGCGCGGGGTGCCTGGCACGTAGCGGGTGTGTAGGCGTTATTTATTGGGGGGCTATGTGATCAAGTTGTGACGACTCAGAGACGACTTTTGGGGGAGCAGCAGCACATGAAAAAGAGGTGCGGCTAGAGATTAGTAGGAGATTTTGTAGAGGTCTAGGGCTCATCAGAATCTGCTGTAAAATTGGGGGGCGATTAGGCTGGGCCGACTGCTGCCAGATGCCAACGTATGAAAGGAGCAGTATTTTCCCCCAGGCTGAGCTTCTCAGGGTTAAGCCCTTTTTCTTATACTTTTAACACACTTTAACCGCACTTAACCATGCATTTGGAGGGGATTATAGATTTATGTTAAATATAGTAGGATATAAAAAGGAGCTTTGTAAGGTTGCATGCAGGGTTAGAGAACTGTAATATCAGACCAGGGACTTTTTTTTTTTTTTTCTTTCTCTTTTTCCAAGCCACCATTTACTGAGCTAAGCACTTTGCTGAGCCTTCACTTTATGTGAATCATCTCATTGAGTCTTCACTGTGACCCTGTGGGCGTATTTGTTATTCTTACTCCCATTTCTGAGATGCAGACGTTGAGCCTCTGAGTAGCCAGGTTATTTGCTCAGGGGTCCCCCACAGCGAGTAACAGGGAGGTAAGGATTTGAACCTATCGCAACCTGAGGTCTGCCACTACCACGTCCAAGTGTATGCCCCTTGGAGGGGCTTCTCCTAGGGACCATTGCTTCTCTCTGTCTCCACGAGCCTCATTGGTTGAAGAAGGTACGGTTCCGTCTATGGATCAGTGACCTGGAAATCGGCGCAGTGGAGTTGATCTTTGGTAGGAGGTAAAAACACTACTGAAAATCCTTCCAGATCCTGCTTTACACATGGTGCATGTGGCTTTGTGTTAGATGCTGTAAGACAAGAGAACTGAAACCTTTTGTAGGGGGGCATCTCTTACTGGGGGCATTCGCTGGCAGAAAGAATTAGCGACTCTGTACACTGTATTATTTAATTTTATTATTTTTAAAATACTTATTTTTGAGAGACGGTAAGAGAGAGCACAAGTGGGGAGGGGCAGAGAGAGAGAGAGGGAGACACGGAATCCGAAGCAGGCTCCAGGCTCTGAGCTGTCAGCACAGAGCCTGACGCGGGGTTTGAACCCAGGAACCCCGAGATCGTGACCTGAGCCAAAATTGGATGCTTAACCGACTGAGCCACCCAGGCGCCCTCAGACACTGAATTATTTCCCTTCCGCCTCTCTCTTGGCTCCTCGTGTGTGTACTTGAACTCCTACTGCTTATAGGATGCTGTTTTATTTTCACTTGGGCTGCCCCCAGAGGTACCTTACTTATTGCCTTTGTGTAAATATAGGCCAAGTTTCTCTCTAGAATGAGGAGGCTGGCTACGTGGTCTTCTAGGGGCAGACATTCTGTGATTGTCTCAGGGGAGGGCTGCAAATGCAAACTCAGCTGGTCACTGCAAGGCCTAAGCCCTGTCAGTTGATGCCGCAAGGAATCGCTGGCCGAGCCCCGTACGTTATCTCGTTATTATTTTAAGAGATAGTAGACATTCATACTTGTCCCTAAGTTTTTGTGTTTGTGAAAATTTGTAATGTTTGAAAAAGTAGCATACCTCCCAGTGTAAAACACCTCTGGGAGTGGCTGTGATTCCTTACCCTCCTCTGTGGTTGGTGACCTCTGGGGAAGAGGGGCTTCTAATGGAAGCCATTAGACCACTGGGGTGTGGTCTTGTATTGGGGGACTGTTTATGATTAAGTTCATGTTTATAGTCAGACTGTCCGAACCTTAGCTTCTCACTGTAAGCCTTGGGGACGGGGTTCCAAGGTCTGCTCGATAAATGCTATCAACTGAGCTTTGTTCACTGCCCTTGGATTGTGTGAATGGAAATAAACACCGTTAAGTTGCTCGAAGGCTCAGGATACCATCGCCTCTCCCCTCAAGTCTTCTAGATTCTTTAGAAATTTGATCTTTGGAGTCACTTACATATCCCAAGGAGTAGGTTCATGTGTGTGTGTATCTGTGTGCAGATATATTCGTAGTTGGAGTTATGTTGAAATAGGGATTTAGCCCAGGAATTCTATTGTAATAGGATTTGTTATCAGTAGGCGGCTGGAGGATGCATTTTCCAGTTGCGAGGAAAATGGTCCTTAGTGAGGTTAAGTGACTCTCCAAAGTCACATGCTAATTATCGTCAGAGTTAGAGCCAAAATACTAGCATCCAACATGCCCTGTCCTTAAAACTTTGTATTGCAGGCTTTGCCTCATTGTATCCTGATCTCCCAAAGGGAATTCATGCTCTCTTAGCTGCCTTCCCTCCTTTTATTTCATCCTATTTTCTTGTTTCTCCGATTGAAACTGTATTTTCTGGGAATTAACGTAGGCTGTCAATCACGTGATATAAAGAGTATTTTGAGAGTATCGTTCTGTTTTGTCTTTTCAGTTTCTGTGCGTAGCAATCATTAAACCCATTTTACAACTAACTGTACAGATTAAGAATTTGTTGGCAAACATGCAAAAAAGAAAAAAAAAAACAAACAAACCCCAGTAGCCGGTTTGTAGTTTTTCTTGGCCTTTTTTTTTTTCTTTTTAAATTCTGGAAAGTGGTTCTAAATGTTTTAGTTTAATACAGACTACAAGGTAGCAATGGATTTTTTGCATGCCCCCCACCCCCGCATTTCCTCCCTTGGAACCCCTTTCTTCATTTGTCAGCTCAGTGTTAAAATAGGAACTATCAGTGTGAACTTTGATCCACATTAAGCTGCGTTTACGCGGAAGCATAAATCACTAGATCTGGGGTTTGGGACCGTTAAATGCTTTTCTTTCTTGGGCTCTGTGATCAAGAATGCAGAACAATAAAAAGCATGGAGCAAAAGAAGTTTTATGGCAGCTTGGAGAGCAGGAAATTAAGTTTCTTTAGCATGCAGATGGGCGAAGGGCTGTTCTAGTGCATCTTGGATCATTCAGGCAAGTGAACGTCACTTGATCATTTTAGCGAAAGGCAAACTGTAGGAATAGTTCCTACAGTCATATGAACAAGGAGCCCACACACATGACTGCTTCAGCTGTTCACCCAGGAGCACGCCTCCTCCCATAACTTGTCTTGAAATGCACTCTGTGTGTGTATGTGTGTATGTGTGTTTTAAACAACAAAGACTATGTCATAGCACGTCTAATAGCCAAGCTTTGGTTTCTTACAAAGGTTAATTGGGCATATAGGAACTACAGACCAGGATGGCGTTTTACCAGAAATAGTTTCTGTGTGTCCTTTGCACACATAAGATTTGTTAACTCAGCGGATAAAGCACACAAGATGGCATCCCTTATAGGTAGGTGATATCTGTGTGTAACTTGAGGACCCAGGCAAGTGATCTGGAGTCGTGGTGTAGATGGGCTTTGCATTGGGCTCTTCTCCATCTGACCACCCGTCAGCAGGGCTAAAAACTGTTCTGTACCGGTCATAACTGTAATTGAAATGGGTCTGATGAGAGAGTGGGTTGGTTGGAGATGTGCCTACTTAGTACATGCATAGCCTTTGGTTTTCGTCACGGCCAGGCTCCTGAAGGTTGTATGGTTCAAGATCTCCTTTCCTGCTCTCTAGGATAGGGGTGCGAAGGACATGTTATTGCACCGTATGCTCTTATATTGACTGTCATGTCTATGTCCTGGGATTTTGAGGGTGGAATCCTGGGACTTGGTCAGACTCATCAGGGATCTTTCCAAGTCGAACCACTAAAGGACATGTGGCACTGGAGAAACCCCCAGTTCTGCTGACGTTGGGCACAGGCCTTTATTTCCCCACGTATGTGAATTCTGCTAAACTTTGCAGTAGAACACTTAATTAGGAGTCGATGCTTAATACATGCTAATAATATCCAGTTTATGTGTTTGAGTGTGTATAATCAAGTTTATGTATTTTACATATTCAGCAGAGTCAGTTAATGTATTTTCGTAGTGATTTAATTCATTACGGTTTATAAAGTACTTTGGAGACAATTTTACCCCATCTCCCACGCTGAAGTGCCCAGTGATGCCTCTGTGGCGTTTACTGGAGCTTCTCCTTTGGAAAATACCGTAGTTTTGAACGTAAGATTTCATTACAAGGGGGCAAGAGTCCTAATTTTGCGGAGCGGAGTTCACGCACATCGACTGAGGCTGACGGTTCTCCATCGGTGAATTTAGGACGTTGGGAGTCCTGCCTGTCTATTCTGGAAGCAGGATCCCTAGGGTTGGCCCTGTCGGGCGTGAAAAACCTCAAACGCTCATTTCTCTTCTTTACGTGGTGGCCCCCCGAAAACACCTGAAGCCTGTTCTGCTTGCAAATGGAATTTGGAATGGTGATGTGTTCTAGAAGTGATATAAACAGATTGCATTATAAGGAGCTCGGAGAATGCAGCACCCTGCAGTAAGCCTGTCTGTCTTTCAGGTTGACCCCCTGTTTACAGTGCCAGCACCACCACCGCCGATTTCCAGCAGCCTCACGCCTCAGATTCTGCCCTCCTACTTTTCCCCATCTTCATCCAATATTGCAGCACCGGTTGAACAGCTTTTGGTTCGGACTCGTTCCGTGGGTGTCAATACATGTGAAGTTGGAGTAGTGACAGAGCCAGAGTGTCTGGGGCCCTGTGAACCTGGGACCAGTGTGAATTTGGAAGGGATCGTGTGGCATGAAACAGAAGAAGGTAAATACACTTTACTTTTATCTATTTTCCCCCTGATGTATTGCGTTATGGCCACCGGTAAGGGGACTTGGTTTGGTGGTAATCGGAGAGGAGAGAAAAGTGGTTTTGATACTGTCTGGGGATTTTTGTTGACATCAGAACCGTGTTTCTCTTTCCTGTTCACGGCGGCTTTGACATTCAGGATGGATGAGGTGGCCCTGAAAGTGGCCTGCGTTTCGAGTGCCAGTACGGAAAGACAGGGAAGCAGGGGTGAGGGTTACCCTTTCCCCTGAGGGGGGGATCATGGGCATGGGGAAGACGGACTGATCTCAAGTTCACTTTCTTCTCGGTGTGCCAGCCGATCTCTCGGTCTTGATGTGGTTGTTCTTGGGTTGTTGAGGTTTAAATTGACCTGCTGATTGGGGTTCTTGCGTTTAGCCAGCGGCCATGGCCATGACACGGCTGTGGCTGCTTGGTGCTCGGGGCTAACGAACCCAAGGTCAGAGGCTTCAGCCCGAGTTGAACCAGTCATTTCTCTTCTTTGACGGGGGACATAGCACCTTCCCTGCCCCTAAGCTCAGCAGGCCATCTGGCAAGTAAAACCCAATAGTCACAAGAGAAATGGATTAGGATTAGTCTGTCATTGCTGTTAGAAACATAACTGTGGCGTATGCCATACCTACCGTGGACCCAGACTCTGGTTGGCCACATCTCCTAGCACACGATCATCAGGTACAGTGTGTTTCAGATGGCCAGTGTCATTGATAGTAGAAGCCAACAGGTCATTAAAAACTAAATACCAAGGAGAGAGCCGCGTTGAGGAAGGTATGTGCCCCAGGTGAACAAAGGAAAGTGAGGAACACAGGGGAAGCCTTTTCTTTGCCTCAAAGCTAGATTGGTCAAGGAGACGGGAGATGGTAGGTGTCAGTATCACGGACAGATGGGACAGGACTAAGGGCAAAGACGAGGGTAACCAGAAAGGTCTGAGACCCAGAGTCACAGTTCAGGGCCCTCTGTATCAAGGGGGAAAAAATTGAGGGCTCAAACTCCCGGGGGAGAAAGGAAACCTATATGCCAAGGAGACTGCCTGGATGGGAAGGGGGAATAATTGGAGATCATTGCTGGGAAGGAAGTAGTTGAGAGAAAAGAATTGAGAATAGGACCGCACGAGGGAACGAAAGCAGAGAACGACAACGAAGAATGAGTATCCGGTGACAGGTGTGAGTGTAATTGTCAGAAGGCGGAAAGGAGCGCGCACCGTTTCAAGGAAGAAAAGCAAAAATTGTAGAAAAATCTTCGAGGCCTTGAAAGATGTATTTTGCAATCGGGTACAAAATTTCGTAGACCGCATCAGTCAGGAAAACTAATTATTTAAGAAGGAACCAGAGAAGGTGAATGAAAGCAGCAGATACGAAGGGCTCGCTCTCTTTCTTTCACCCGAAAGTGCTAGTTAAAATTTACTTTTAGCTTTAGAAACGCTTGGTGTTTTGGGACCCCATCCTCTTTGTACTTTTAACGGGGAAGTCTTGGCCCCCTGCAACCAGATTAGGAGGAGCTGGAATGAAAGTTTTCCTCTCTTGCTTACCTGTTGAAACACCCTCTCTGGGCAAGGGCTTCTGTGTGGGGAGCAACTCTTCTCCTCTTGCCTCTCTTTGCATTGCACACCCTCTGTCTTCTCGGGGTTTCCCTAGAAAAGTGGTGGCTAAGGGCGTCCGACTGGTATCTTGGTGAGAAAAGTACAGAGAAGGAATCGACACAGGAATCTGATGTTGTAGTTAATTATGAGTCTGGGTACCGAGGATTCAGGAACAGAAAAAGATTTGGGAAGGCTAAGGGTTAATTTCCATAAACTTGAAAGAAAGATTTTTCTTGGACTTGAATCACTCGCTCATTTGGGTGAGGTGCCACCTCCCATTTATTTCTCAGCTACGACTTAGCGCCCTTTGGTTTATTGCTTGTCATTATTTTATTTATTCCTGTGTGCGACAGGACCGACTTCCTGCAGTGTGACCTCACTGGGCGGTGCATGTTGTAAAATTAGCCACAAACTTTCTGGCATGCCTATAAGTCTCGGGTTATTTTTCCCGTGGCTTGGAAGTCTGCTTGGTTTTGACTTGCACCTTAGCGTCTAATAAGAGATGAGGTTACTGAGAAAAAAGCCAATTGTATTCAAAACCTGTAGTAACTCTGGGCAAACGGTCAAAGAGCTTTGTGGTGTTTCATTATTACGATTATTATTTTTTATTAGTTTTATTGGGTGGTGATGCAGGTACAGCCTCCCCAGTTGTGCTCTGTTCTCTGAGAAATCCGTCTCCTGCGTCTGTGCACCTGCTTCTGTGTGCTGTGACCCATCCGTCCCCAAGGTTGTCTTCCGTCCCCATGGGGCACGCTGGCAGCTTTAGGTGCTTTTTGGACACGGGAATGGAACCTTCTGCAGCCCCAGCCTTCTTGTTACTCCCTCACATTTCCCAGGGTTTGGAATGTGTGGATGTTGATGGTGGTGACAAGAAGGAGCTGCAGCAGTGAACAGAGTTATTCTTGCTGAATAAACTAAACTTCAGACCTCCAACAGAATTTAAGAACTCTCCTTATTTAAAAAACAAAACAAACAAAAAAAATCCCTCCTTAGCCTGGACAGTAAGATATGTGTTTAATGTGTAACCATTTTCAAGAGAGTTCCATTTGCTTTTTTTTTTTTTTTTCTCCTTCTCAGTACAGCCTCTTTAAACCTCTTGGACCAATTTAAAAATTAAACCCACTCGACCATTAATTTTTCCCTTTGGGGAAAAACAAAGAGAGAAACAGAACAAACACATTTGGAGCCGGTTATTGGGCAGAGTTAAAAGAGAATGGGTTTGGGAAGAAGGAGAGGGGAAAGGAAGCCGGATTAGTTTTCCAGAATGGGGGTTTCATTAACAGAAGGCAAACTGAGCACTTAGGAAACAGGCAGGAAACTGTCAGTTGCCTGGGACTCATGTCCTGTAGATTGAGCTGAAAAAAATTTCTTCCCTTGTAGTTTCATTTTGAGGTTATTGTGTACCTGGTGGTGTTTTTAACAAACCTAATTTGTTAGGTGCATTCATAGGTGTGTGTATGCGTGTGTGTGTGTGTGTGTGTGTGTGTGTGTGTGTGCACGCGCACATCTATATTGAAGATCCTAGAAGTGTTAAGAGCTCGTATCTGCAGTCTTTGGGGGAACATTGAGTGTTCTTACGATTTTTTTCTAGTTTTTGGGAAGGTAGTGGGGAACAGCAAGACTGAACTATGAAATCCCCACTAAATATTAATTATTTCTTGTGCTGGGAATCTCTCATTTCTGGAGGGTTCTTTGAGTCACAGACTTTCCCCTTAGTGTTACTGCCAGTACATGGAGTCCTGGTTGCCTGAGAACCAAATTGTCCTCCGGAGTACCATGTTACAAGAGAAGTTCCCTCTGGAAATAATTAGTGGGTTTCAGAGCGTGCTTAATAGGAGAGAAAAACTATTACTGCATTTGGATGTTTAGTTATTTTACTCTGCTCTTGCTTCTTTAAGGTGAGCACATAGGAGCAATGAGGTATTGTACAAAATTACTCTCAGATGTTGGAAAGAATTTCCTTAGCGTTTCACTCCTGACATTTGGGACGCACATGCCTGTGTATAGTTATTTGTTGGGAAATTTGCTCTTCTGGGGGGTGGGGATGGGCGTGGGGGACATAAAACCAGAAAAAATGTGGAGTGTAAATACCTACCTGTTGAGCTTGGCTCTTTAGCTCTTATGAACGCATTTTCCTTTGGAATTTTATTAAATCGTATTTCTTATTGGACTTTTTCTCCCCCCCTGTTTTTGTTTTTGTTTTTTTTTTTTTTTGCCCTCTCTGAGAACGTACTCGGTTCAGCTACACAGCTGTGTTTCCTTGTTACAACTGTCATTTACTGTGGCCTTTAAAGCATCTAGAGGTAGAGGCCTGGGGTTCTCAACCCTGTGGCTTTGAACCACCCGGAGAGCTATTCAAACACGCCCGGGCACCACTTCTAGGCTTGGTCTGGGATGGCACTTTGCTCTGGTTTGCTGACCTGGCCTTGGTGGGTTTTTTTGTCTGATTATTTTTTTCCAGTACTCCCCAGGGGATTCTAATGTGCAAACAAGATGGAGAACCACTGTCTCGGGGGAGAGAGGGGATGTCCTCGCCCTTCGCAAGCTGCTTGACCTTTTCCCTTTAAGGAAGTCACTGTGTTACTGCCTCATTTTCTCAGGGATGAAGTGGACAGGCACCCTCGCCCTGTTTACCTTGCAGGGTAGATAATGTCTGTCCAGATGCTGTAGTGTGGCTGGTGCACATCACCATTTCATCCCTGTGCTAATGACAAAGGGAGTCCGGCGTTTGATCATGAACCTGGACTTCACAGAGGTTTTGGGGTGTAATGAACCTCCAATTGGTACCACTCTTCCTGATTTATTAATATGGTGGTGTGGACCTTCCTACGTGGTTCTTCACTGAGCCAGAAATGGTGCCTTCGTTTCTGTGTGGTTTCTGCTGAATCATTTTTGAAAGAGTTCAGAAACCCAGAGTATTAAAGAAAAGTTAATAATAAAGCAGCAAATAAAAGACTGGACTCCCAGCATCACTGGGAGCTTTCAGAGGGGACAGTGAAAATGCAACTGGCAGCTTATTAAAGTGAGTAAGTGTGTTTTTTTTAGAGAAGACTTAGTAGCATCTGGTGTAAAAGGAAGAATCGTTCTTTGAGTTTCTCCATCTGAAGTTCTGTGTGTTTTCCAAGAACAGCAGTCTTGGGAATTAATGTTTTAAATTTTTTTTTTTGATGTTTATTTATTTTTGAGAGAGAGACGGAATGTGAGTGGGGGAGGAGCAGAGAGAGAGGGAGACACAGAATCTGAAGCAGGCTCCAGGCTGTGAGCTGTCAGCACAGAGCGCCACGCGGGGCTTGAACTCACGAACCATGAGATCATGACCTGAACTGAAGTCGGACGCTTACCGACTGAGCCACCCAGGCGCCCCAAGAATGAATGTTTAAAATTTTTTTTTTTGGTAACGTTTCTTTATTTTTGAGACAGAGAGAGACAGAGCATGCACAGGGGAGGGTCAGAGAGAGAGGGAGACATGGAATCTGAAACAGGCTCCAGGCTCTGAGCTGTCAGCACAGAGCCTGACGCGGGGCTCGAACTCACGGACCATGAGATCATGACCTGAGCTGAAGTCGGCCGCTTAACCGACTGAGCCACCCAGGCGCCCCATGAATGAATGTTTTAAAGGTGACCAGTTGGGGAAGCCAGTGATTGTCTTCAATTCTTCAATTCTTCTGCTTCTCCCGCATCTCCAAAGTCACAAAGAGGATAGCGTTTACATGGGAAGCAGAGGGGTTTCAAGTTAAGTCCTTAACTTGATCCCGTATAAATTGACGACAGATCTGACGTACGGTGTTGTTACTCCTATTCTGCGGTATTGACTGCCCAAACTTGTTCCTGGACCTGGGACTTCCTTTTTCAATTTTGATTGGAGAAGAGATTAAATACAAATCCCGGCTTGCTTTGTGTTTTCGGTAGTGGAGCACGGGGTTGGTGCGTTAACCTTTTTTTTCACCAAGTGAAATGTTATTACTTATTGAGGTATTTCCCAGTGATTTCATAAATTCAGCTTTGACTCACAAGGCGAGTCAGATGCCCGCTTTCGCTTCTCATTTCGTTACCTGCCACGCCAGGGAGGATTAAGAGCTATGCAGCCACGGGGAATGTGAAGATGGCTCACGGACGCCCTTCTCCTATCAGTGATGTGCTAAGTGGAGCTAAAGCAGCCTCTGGTCTGTGGGTTTCGCAGGTGGTCCCAGCCGGCTAATCAATCACTGAGCCAGTGGAAAAAAAGCGTCCGGCCTTGCTGTTCAACGTGAACTCAACAGAGGGTTGGAGGGCCGGAGGAACTCCTAGTCAGTGCCGCTCTGTGTATTGGCCAACGTTGTATCTTCGCCCTGCTGGGCACGCTTGCCGTGGCAGTTGCCAATGAAAAGCGGACGTTCGTCACCCTTGGTGGCGAGCAGCTCCAGGCTGGGCCTCCAGAGTGCACAAGTCCCACACGTTTTCACGTGCGAAAGGCAACCCCGACGGCAAACCCTCTCCGTATATTTGCTGGACCGCACACCATCCTGGGTATCTGATCGTTCTGGGTTCAGTGGCGAGAAACTTCTTTTCTAATGAAAACGAGCTTGGTCTAAGGATGTAGATTAGAAACGGTGACGATGCACATCAAAGTTACTTGGTTTTTTTTTTTTTAACAGCACAGAAACTCACGTTACCAGTTTCACCAAAAAATCAGAAATTAAACATGGGGGCCAGGTGCTTGCAGTGTGCACTCTGTAAAGATTTATGAATGAAGGGGAGTATAAGGAAGGGACCCAGGGAGGGCTTGCCTGGGCCGTCTTCCTGGGTTTTCCTTTCCTCTGGACCTACCTGTTTTATGCTTTCCTGATGAGGTAATGGGGCAACCATCTGCTAGGATGAGTGATGGCTCGTTTTGCTGGAAAGCAATACCACAGTCACATCACCGCTTGTCGGCGTGAAAAATAAGCTGCTGTTAGGATTCAGCTTCATGTTTTTAGACCAAACATTTGTTCTTTTTGTGTCACTTGTGTGTATATTTTGGTGTTGACATTATGTGTTAAGTAATGAAGCAGTCAGCTTTAAACTCCCCGTGTAAAGGCCTTTTGTGAACCTTTGGTTGGTTGATACGGTAGCGAAACTTTTAGATGTGAATACAGAATGTAAGACCTGTAAAATTGAACTTCCCTTAGGACTTGAGTATAATAGCAAAAGATTTAAGAAGCTGTGTTCTAAGATTCGCGTGTATAGTGTTGTCCTCCTTTGCTTTGCTTTTCCCTATAAAGAAGTTGGTAAGAAAATCTTGAGCCTTAATATTATAGTGACTTTGAACTGAAGACATATTTTCTTTTTCTTTTTATGTTTTTGTTTTTTTTTTTTTTTTGAGAGAGAGGGAGTGCACGGGGGAGGGGCAGAGGGAGGGGGAGAGAGAGAGAATCTTAAGCAAGCTCCATCCGGATCTCAAGACCATGAGATCATGACCTGAGCCAAAATCAAGAGTCGGATGCTTAACTGACTGAGCCACCCAGGCGCCCCTGAAGGCCTGTTTGTTTTCTAATCACAAAAATGAAGATACTCTCATTAGTTGCAGAGAATCGTTTTTGGCCCCCCTGGGAATGTTGATGGCAAGTATTTCATTAACTTTTTACATACAGTGTTTATAGCAACTTTATTGAGATCTAATTCACACAGCATACAATCCATCCATTTAAAGTGGATAATTCAGCGGGGTTTTTTTTGTTTTTTTTTTTTTGAATGTATTAAGGAGTCCCGCAACCATCACCACAGTTCATTTTCGAACAATTTCATTACCTCAAGGAATCCCTCTATCCCACCAGCAGTCACTCCCGCTTACCCCAGCCCCCATTTCATTGGCATCTTTGTCTTTGACTCTTCGTTGCTTTAATATGTATTTTATGGATGAGAGAAAGGATTGATTTGTTGAGTGTTTGTACCAGGCATTGTGCTAGACATGCCTCCTAGATAATAATTTCCTTTAATCCTTAGAACAGAATGCAAAGTACACTGTTATTATCTGTATGTTTATGAAGGAGACTTAGAAAGGGATTTCTCTGTGCAAGGCAGCAAGACTTGGAGACCCCTTGCTCTCTTTTTTTTTTAATGTTTATTTTTGAGAGGGAGGGAGAGAGAGAGAGACAGACAGAGAGAGAGGGAGATACAGAATCCGAAGCAGGCTCCAGGCTCTGAGCTGTCAGCACAGAGCCCGGCGCGGGGCGCAAGCTTATGAACCACGAGATCATGACCTGAGCCGAAGTTGGACACTTAACTAATTGAACCACCCAGGTGCCTTGGAGTCCCCTTACTCTTCACAGCTACTCCTGCCTAGGTGTTCGGGATTTCCACTGCACAAAAGTGCCCATGTATTTCACACAGCACTCTTTGGGAAGAGGGCGTAAAATGTGATGTAGTAACTGGCGTCTTTATTTTTAAGCACAGAATGATAGGAAATTCTTTATAAGGGTAGCGTCTGATTTTGGCAGGAGTCACTGAATCAGCTTCAGCTGGGTTGATGTATACAAACCATCCCTTTCTGCCCCACTAAGCTGGAAGCTTCTTTAGTCCACAGATCCCATCTGTTTTGTTCACTGTTGGATCCCCAGCGCCTGGCACAGAGTAAGTGTGCCATACATATTTGTTGAATGTTGAATAAATTCACGGAACAAAGTGGTATGGTCTTGATACCTGCGTGGTGTAGCTTTCTAGTCAAGAATATGTTACTTTTAAATTAAGTTTGGCCTAGACAATCTGGAAAATAGAGCTCTGCAAATCTACTTTGTCACTGATTTTTTTTGGGGGGGGGGGAGGAAGCCATTATAAAATGTGATTACATTGTATTATAATTCACCTTCCCATCTTGCTCTTCCTAGACCCATCTCCAAAAAAAGGGGCAACAAAATAATTCGGTTTGCTTTTTCCCCTCAGTCATTCATACCCTCAGTAGGGTTTTAATTTTCTGGTGATAAAAGGAATACCTGGTCATTTTAGGACCCCCGCAGAGGGGAAACACCCAAAAGGTAGAAGGAAAACCAAATCACCTTTAATCTCACTATTCAGGCAACCACTTTAATTTGTTGGTTTACCCCTTAGCTGTTTATTTTATTTTACTTTTTAAAAGTTTATCCATTTATTCTGAGAGAGAGAGAGAGAGAGCGTGCGTGTTTGTGCGCAAAAGTGGGGGAGGGGCAGAGAGAGAGGGAGAGAGAATCCTAAGCAGGCTCCAGACTGTCAGCGCAGAGCCCGACGTGACGGTGCAACTCAGGAGCCAGGAGATCATGACCTGAGCTGAAATCAAGAGTCAAAGGCTCAACTGACTGAGCCATCCAGGCGCCCCTCCTTAGCTTTTTAAATATGCGTTTAAAAAAAAAAAAAAAATGTATTTGAGATCATTTGGTAAATACGCTTTTGAATATTGCTTTCTCTTTTAATCTTAACATTAAACCATAAGCATTTCTGATGTTATGAAACCGCTTTCTAAGACGTTCTTTCCGTTGATATAAAACATTTTATGGCACGGACACACAAAATTTAATGCAAGTTCCTCTAAGGATGGATATTTACATTGCCTTCAGCCTCTGAGATAAGTATCACCCTGCATGGTATATGTTTGTGTGTGAAGTATTTGTATCGTTTTATGACTTTGCGGTTACTATCGTAGGGTCAGCGTTTCGGAAACAATCGCCGAGTCAAAGGACGCGAACAGTTTTAATAGGCGTTACTAAATACTTGTGCGTAACTGCTTTCCCAAAATGTTGTACCTGTGTATCTGGCCCTGGTTGCGAATGCCCTTCTCATCTAACCTTCCTGACTTTGGGCTCACTGACACGTTGTCATGACAACAGGGATGAGGTTGTAAGTCAAATGCATAGTCTTGGGTTCTGCTCCTTCAGAAGAAGGATGGGCGAAGGACAGAACCTTTACGGAAATCCTTTGCACCTTGTGATTTGTTGATAATCTGTAATTTGTCACTTGACATACTCAGGCTTTGTGCAGGTTCTGCCCTAGCACACCCCAGCCTCCCCTTGCCGCCCCCCCCCCCGCCCCCCCTGCTTCCAACATTTATTTTCTTTTTCCTTTATTTAATTTTTAACATTTATTTATTTTTGAGACAGAGAGAGAGAGAGAGAGAGCATGAACAGGGGAGGGTCAGAGGAAGAGGGAGACATAGAATCCAAAACAGGCTCCAGGCTCCGAGCTGTCAGCACAGAGCCCGACGCGGGGCTCGAACCCACGGACCATGAGATCATGACCTGAGCCAAAGTCGGATGCTTAACCGACTGAGCCACCAAGGCGCCCCTATTTTCTTTTTCCTTTAGCCTCTTTCTTTGGCTGCTTCCATGTATAGCTGCAGTGAGTGGAACTGTCCAGGTAGATTTTAAAAGTAATATCTACTAGGGGGGCCTGGGTGGCTCAGTCGGTTGAGCGTCCGGCTCTTGATCTTGGCCCAGGTCATGATCTCTTAGTTCATGAGTTTGAGCCCCGTGCCGGGCTCTGTGCTGACAGTGGGGAGCCTGTTTGGGATCCCCTCTCTCCCGCTGTCTCTGGCTCTCACCTGCTCTCTCCCTGTCTCTCAAAAACAAACAAACAAACAAACTTAACAAAAGTAATATCTACTAACGTGTTCTCACCTGTACCCTTCTTCACCCCTTCTGTGCTCAGATAAGATTGGCTGATATTTTTCTGGCCAAAGGAGAGTAGACTACAATCCAGGGGAAGGCCTGTCCGAAGTTGCGGAAATCTGTTCTCACCCAAGAAGCTTGCAGAATTAGGCTCGTGGGCACAACTGCAGAGTCTCTAGCAAAGTCCGATATAACAGTCAGAAGACCCAAGACAGGTCTGATAAAAGGTGATGTGCGTTAGGCAAGACCCATGCCGCCCATTTGATAATCGCTTGTAACTGCGTAGTAAGTGGAACAGGTATAAATACGCCACACCCGTGTATGTGGCATTCATTTCAAGTGAAGCCTTCTGACTCAAATACGTATCTGAAACACTTGCGCGGTGTTTTCGCTCCCTGGGTGTTAGAAACGCGGCCCTTTCCTTTACGTGACGCGTGGCACATTTGGCCATGTTCAGTCAGAACAACTGAATGCTTTTGCCTGGAGAACTTCACCGTGCTCTGCCAACACCGTCTAATTAACCAGCATTTTCTCCCCTCATGAGCTCTTTTACTCTTGCGGGGAAACTGAGGCACAGGCGATCTGAGTCTCATGGCTCTGTGTCCTTCCTGGACTGGATGTCTTGTTTGTACCTGATGTGATCAGCCTTTCCTCGTGTTTAAATCTGTGTGCGCGCGCGTATGAATGTATGAATGCAACCAATTACTTTAAAAATATGCTAAGAGGCAAATAAACATTTGCTTGTCAATTGGAGGTTTTGACTGAAATGTGGGAACTTAATTCGGCGTATAGAGTGAGATGTGTTGTTGTTTTTTTTTTTTAATTTAATATTCACCAAATATTTTTGCAGAAATACCCAAAATGTTGTTTTTTGACTACACGTTTCATAACAAGAGGAAAAATGGCCAACCACTTCCCGTACATCAGAGGCAGTGGCACGCATTCTCTGGCTCGGCGGGCAGCCTGTGTCCTGCCAGCTCCTCGGGGAGTCACTTGTACATCTGCACAGTTTGTATGTTGTCATGTATATGTCTTCCCGATAGCCACGTTGACAGACAACTTTTGAAGTAGGTCGAGTCGCAAGAGCTGACTGAGAACATTTCATGTGTCTTATTTTGCTTGAGTAACACCACAAAGCCTGCTCTCCACCACCTTCCTCGGCTTCTCCAGAATACCTCGCAGCTTTTGCAGATTTGAAGAGCCAGCCGGTCCCAGGCGGGACTCACAGAGAGTGATTCTTCTAGCACCTCGAGCGTCCACTTATTGTTTCTTACCCAAACAAACGTACCAGGGGCAGGGGTGAATACTGGAAGCGCAGAAGAACCATCGTTGGGGTTGGAAGCCTTGGTTTCGCACTCCGAGCCTGGAACCGAGCTGGCGGCAGGAAGCGAGCAACGAGAGGTGTTTTGAGCTCCATGGGTCTTTGAATACCCAAGGGCGGGCAAGTGAGGAGGCCATAGACTGGAACGATGACGGTCGTCTTCTTTTTTTTTTTTTTTTTTTTATTTAAAAATTTTTTTAATGTTGACTTTTGAGAGAGAGAGACAGAGCATGAGCAGGGGAGGGGCAGAGACAGAGGGATACACAGAATCCAAAGCAGGTTCTGCGCTCCAAGCCGTCAGCGCAGAGCCGTACGCGGGGCTCGAACTCACGAACCGCGAGATCATGACCTGAGCTGAAGTCGGATGCTCAACGGACCGAGCCACCCCGGCGCCCTGATGACAGCCTTCTTTATATTGAGCCTGTCTCTTCCATGATGCCTCTGTTTGGGAAAGGTGACCACAAAAGCGGTATCCTGTTCCCAGGGAGTTCTAAAAAAGTGGCAGGTTCTACTGGGACAGATGACCCCAGTAGGATTAGGGGAACGGAGGGTCAGCTTGCACAGAGGCAGAATGCGGTGAGGGACTTAGGCTTATATTGACTACGTGTTAAGTCTTGAGTGATTCAGGCGGAGAGCATTGACCACAAAATCCTCAGTCAGTTACTAGAGAATCCAAAGTATACTGCCTCTAGGACGTCTCCCTTTATATCTGACTTCTGAATTAAATACCGGCTTGAAATAGATATCGTCCGCCCCACCAGTCCTCCTGAGCTTGAAATTCCTCGCAGTAGCACATTTCCAAGTATGGAATTTCAACCAGGCATGACATGTTGAGTGTGACTGTGGTTAACATCGCTGTCTGCATTTTCTCGAAGGGAGGAAAATAACCTGTGGGGAATTTATGACTTGAGTGGAAATCGAGACAGGGTCTGAAGGAGAATCTAATACCACAGAGTTGCAGTAGCTTCGGTGACGGCTTGGGAAGGGTCTCGTGAGCCACAAAGGCTTACCTCAAGGTTTCATTAGAGGGCGGGCTGGACCACCCTGGGGTTCTCTTCTGGAGAATAATCCAGGCCTGGCAGCTAACCCAAATCCCCTGGGGTCTGAGTTCTGGCTCGATGGGAAGTTATCCCCCCCCCCGCCACCATTTGATTCTTCTAGACCCAGGCTTTGACGCTCCACTTTACTCACGGGAGATGCAGATACCATGCCTGGACTGTGCACCCTTCACTGTCGTGTATTTTTTTTTTTTTTTTTTAACATTTATTTATTTTTGAGACGGAGAGAGACAGAGCATGAACGGGGGAGGGTCAGAGAGAGAGGGAGACACAGAATCCGAAACAGGCTCCAGGCTCTGAGCTGTCAGCACAGAGCCCGACGCGGGGCTCGAACTCACGGACCGCGAGATCGTGACCTGAGCCGAAGTCGGACGCTTAACCCACCGAGCCACCCAGGCGCCCCCACTGTCGTGTATTTACACAGTGTAAACCGTTGCGTACTTTGGAAAGTAGAAAAACGTGTTTGCGCAGGAAGGGGATCGTCAGGGAGTCTCAATTTGTGTGATTCTGTCCGTAAATTCTGGCAGCTTCAACTTGTATAGTTCAGTGTTTGGTGTCATGGCCCCATTTATTTCCTTCTGATAATTAATGCCAAGTGACAAAGGGGCGGTGGGAGGACCAGGCCAGTCGGTAAGCGTAAGATGCTTGATCAGAAGCCAACATCAAAACAGTGAAATTGCTTGAAGGCAGCCAAAGCCTGTCTTCTGTGCACATGAACTTCTTAATTTTTGGTTACTTGATTTGGGAAAAGCAACTTGAGTGACAATACTTGACTAAAAAAAAGCACGTGAGACCCAATGCACCTTCACAGCCCCCCCCATGAGAAGGGAGCAAGGGAAGCATTTTATATTTCATACAAAATGCTGTGTTTCTTAAGATCCTGGAAGGGCATGAGCTCACACAGCGAGAAGCGCATGGAATTGTTTTGTTAAACATTCTCCTTTATCTTTTTGGCTGCAGTGTTCTAAATCTATCCCTGTAGCAGATTAAAAAAAAAAAAATGTTTTATTTATGTTTTTGAGAGAGAGAGAGTTTGGGCGCCTGTGCACAAGCAGGGGAGGGGCAGAGAGAGACAGGGAGAGAGAATCCCAAGCAGGCTCCCTGCTGTCAGCGCAGAGACAGTTGTGGGGCTTGAACTCCAGAACGCTGAGATCATGGCCTGAGCCCAAATCGAGTCGGATCCTTAACTGACTGAGCCACCCGGGCCCCCTGCATTTAGCAGATCTTGTGTTTTTTTTTTGTTTTTTGTTTTTTGTTTTTTTTTTAAAAAAAAAGTACCGTGGCAGAATCCTCCAGAGTTCTCGGTACTCCAAAGACGTGTGGCTCAACCATGAGAAAAACCAAATTAAAACAAAAGGATGTGATTGCTGTGACGCTGTGGTTACTACAGCGTGCTGGCCTTAAGAGAAAACGGAGACTAGTTGAAAGGAAAATGGAAAACCATGCAGCTGTTCAGCTAGCGTTGGTAAGTCCCGCTTCCTCCCATCCCATTTGTTGTAAAAATACACGCATGTACGATGACCGAATGAGGTTCTGTTAGAGCGTGTCTGTTGCTTCCTCTGCTTTGGCAGACGTTATCCCTTGCCCACTGTGAAAGCCAGGTGCGTTTCCTCGGCTCTGGGCCTCGCTTTCCTCCTCTGCAAAATGGGAGGGTTTAGAAAGAAGGTACCAGAGGTGTGCAGAACGAGGGAATGTGACGCCCGTAGAGTGTTCTTGCTCGAATCGTTTCAGACTCACAGGATTCTGAAGAGAATTGTTAGCGACCAGCCCACCTCGATGGCCATGACCCTTAAGTCACCCTCTGGGTTCATGCCAAATCCCGTCAAACAGCAGGTGGCCATGCCTCAAGTGTCCCACAGTGGATCTACTTCTAGAGCTCTTTATTTACTGAAACCATTCTTGAACTGTTAGCAGTTGGGCAGGTAGAGTGGAGTCTGGGGTGAGGAGGCCGACATATATTTTATGCCCTGGTACATTCCAAGGAGGAACGAGCACACGGAAGACATTATCTGAAAAGACTCCCGAAAGGTCGCATCATCAGTTGCATTGGAAGGGCCTGCTCTACACTGACATTGTTGGAGCCTGCTTGACATTCTGTCTGTCTGTCTCTCTCTCTCTCTCTGTCCCTGTCTCAAAATAAAATAAATAAATGTTTAAAAAAACAAAAACAGTCCTTAAAGTGTCCAGGGGTGCCTGGTCGGCTCAGTCGGTAGAGCGTGCAAGTCTTGATCTCAGGGTTGTGAGTTCGAGCCCCACATTGGGTGTAGAGATTATTTTAAGATAAAATCTTAAAAAAATCCTTAAAGTGTCCAAAAGACGGCTGCAAAATAGAGAATTTATAGGCTGCCTGAGCGTGAACACATGAAGGTAGTATAATTTTCTTTTTAACTTTCCTTCGGCTTATATGTGTTGATGATAGAAAAAGCCAGAGTTCTTCTAGTTCTGTAACAACAACAGAAAACCTCCACTTTTGCCTTCACCTGCTCCTGCTTGCCAGAGGCAATAAACTGCTTTAAACTCTGTTAGCTTGTATTTTCTTTACAGTTTGAAAACACCTGTTTCTGTGGCTGTTTCTTGATGTAAGTTTTTAGTCTTAGGCATTTTATCTTAACTTCATGTGGAAGCTGGGGAGTTAGCTCATACTCCCCTCTCCCCATTCAGATTTTCCTGCCTCCTGTTCTCCCAAATAGTTAGTTGTATTATCCCTTGCTGCGTAACAAATGATTCCAAAACCGAGTGCCTCCGAGTCGCAAACATTGATTATCTCGCGGTTCCTGTGGGCAGGAATCACAGGAGCCTCCCCATCGGGCTGAGCATGACTTCGTACATTGCTTCGCCAGCAAGAGACAACAAGTCCAAGATAGACTCAAGAGCCTTTGCGTAATGTCATGTCTGAGAGAACAACAGCCTGTTACTTTTGCCACTTACTCTGTTCCTTAGAAGTCAGTAAGTCCAGCCCAGACTCCAGGAAGGGAGGGTATCACATAAGGGTATCAACTCCAAGAAGCAGGGATTATTTGGGACCATCTTGGAGACTGCCTACCGTAGGTGATTTTTTTCTCAGGTCAGCATTCAGTGTTGACGTGACTGTACCTGTGGACATACTATTCACACACCGTGTGTTACGATTATTTTCTTTTCTCACCCAACTGGCTCTCTGGAGTTAATCGTCTTGTTTTTTTATTTGCTTAGTGTTCTATGTACCCATCACTAATTCACCAGGAACTGTCCTGCCAGAATTAGAAATTGCTTCGAAGCTGGTAAAATACCTCCAGCATTCTGTGCCTTTTATCTTTTGGAGTAGTCTCTCCAGAGTCTTTGGATCTGCTCCCATTGGGACCAGTAGTTTAGGGATTATGCAGAGGCCTCGTGAAATGGTTTTAAAAACTGAGCTCTCTCTCCTCCACCCTGAAGATTCCATTCTTGTGTTGGACGCCCTACTGCCTGGATCTGTGTATGTTTCGCTCGTGTGTCTGTCTTTCGTTTTGGTGAAGCCCATCTTTTCCATTAGTTTTCTAAGAAAGCATTCATGGGAAGTAAAATTTTTCAAATGTCAGATGTTTGCACGTGTTTTCCTTCAACCCTCATAGTTGACTGATGAAGTGGCTAGATGAAGAATGGGGGGAAAATCATTTTCTGTCTGACTTGAAGGCATTACTCCATGCTCTGAGCTCTCCTGAGTGTTGTCCCTGAGAAGTTCAATGCCATCCTGATTTGAAGTCTTGAGTGTGATGGCTGTTTGTCCCCACCGATCTGCCAGGCCTTCCTCTCTTCTTTGTCCTCAGCATTCTGATATCTTTCAGTGACATCCTTTGGCAAGAGTCTTTCTTATGTCTTGTGTTGAGCTCAGCTCTCTCACTGGGAACTCAGGCGTTAGAGATTTTCTAGATGTCTTTCTTTGGAGGGGGTGTATTTTCTGTTTCCACGTTCTCTCTTTCTGGAGCTGCTTTTAGTTACACATTGAACAACCTCTTATATCGGTCTACTTTTCTGACCTTTTCTTTCCTTGTTCAGATCTCTGGCATATGGTTTTTAATGTATTTTGTGATTTGGGAACTTTTCTCATTCATTATCTTTAAATGTTTTCATTGAAAAAAAAATCTCTTAAATTTTTCATTTCTGAAAGCTCCTTTTTGTTGTTGTCAGGGGATTTAAAGCCTCCTGCTGTAGTTTCGTGAATACCGTGTCTCATTTCCCTGAGGATGAACTTTCCTTCTTCCCTTCCTTCTCCCCTTCCTCCTGCCTTCCTTTCCTTTCTCTCCCCCTTTCCCTCTTTCTCCTCCCTTCCCTCTTTCTCCTCCCTCCCTCCTTCCCCTTCCTCCCTCCCTCCCTCCCTCCCTCTCTTGTTTCCTCCCTCCCTTCCTTCCTTTCCTCCTTTTCTCAGCCTTGTTTCTAAGTTCCTTTGTGTGTTTGCTTTGTCCTCGGTCTTTCCTGTTGGAGACATTCCTCAAATGCCCCATGATCCTTGACTGTCTGCGTGTGGACAGTATGCTTTCAGAAGCTGGTTTGAAGTCCCATGTATGTGGGAGGGCATTTTGATGGTATAGGAAGATGTGAGTGGATTATCTCTCTAGGGGATCTCCCAGCTGGGGGTTTCCATATGGCTTTTCTCTTGCTTTGATCAGTTTCCCCAGAAAAGCCTTCTTTAATTCCCTGGTCATCAACTTTTTTGGGTGCCAATTTCAGGATAAAACACGGGTGAAGGTTTTACTCTCCATTCTGTAAAAACTTAATCTTACTTTTTTTTTTTTTTTTTAAGTAACTTGAGTATTTTCCACATTATACAGATGAGAAAACTCTGAGTCTAAAGTTCCTTTATTGAGTTTTCTTGGTAGCTACCATTTATTTCATGATCTGAAATTGAGATCGTTTTCGTTGATGAGGAACGTGCCATCATCATGATCCCTTCACCTCTATAGGGACATCAAGTCATTTAGTGTATCTTTGCCATGGCTTACTTGCCACCCTCTCCCTCACGTGGTTTTAGCTATACTTCGTTTTCAGATGGTCTGTAAATTTGGGAGCTTAAAACAGAGGCATATAAATGAAACAAACTTTCTTCTTGTTGTCGTTGCTTGGCTATTGGTCAGCTAAACAGAAGAAATTTAGTGGCTTCTAAAACAGACTCTCCTAATCCCATCCCTACCTGCTGCCCTCATGGGTCCTGGCCAGGTCATTATTTTGGGCTTGAGCTCTGTTCTTTTTATCTCTATTTAGCAACACAAGTTGTTCACCAAACTGCCCTGTCACGGATTCCTTTCAGTGTTTCTAGCAAAAGTCACATTCGTTTGGGTTTTGACTAGCCCTTCAACACCTGCACCTCCAAGACACTGAAGTTGAGACAGGTCTAACAGCTCTTCCTTCTGCAACGGACAGGTGCATTGAAGACACCTTGTTAGAACCCAGTTCCCTTCCTTGGGCTTCTCTGGTGGCCCCAGGCCCTGGGGGGTAGGGTGTATCTGGAAGCACTCTGCTCATTTATCCCAAGCACATGTAATTGTGTCTTCAGGTTTTCCTTCTCAGCCTGGAAAGGGGCTTTTTTTCATTTAGTCCATCTACTTTAGCGTCATCTGGGACACTTCCTTCTTAAGTAGAACAGCTGTAAAAGATGATTGTAAATATCACGTTGGTATCTGATGAGGCGCCCATATTTGCCCGTCTGGTTCACGCACGTGTCCCCAGTGCCAAGCACATGGGCAAACCAACCCCCCCCCGCCCTCCGCTCCACAATCAGTGTCCTCTGGATGAATAAATAAATGAGTGAATGAATGGTGAAGAGAAAGGTGGTCAGGTCGGGTGTGACTTTAAAAGCCACCTGCTCTCCTTCCCTCTCCCCGTGTTGGCGCTCCGATGGAGCTGGTGTGGGTTTCGTGCTGTTCTGCCAGTCGAGTCGATAGGTGACAGGCGGTAAGCCGAAGGAAACGTTTTTATATCCTTAAAAGTGTTATCTTTGAGGAGCAGTTTGTAATGCCGGAGTGAAAAAAAAAAAAGCCTCTTTCTGATGGCCGGCTTGATGCAGGCAAAGCCGCTCATTTGTTTTCAGCTTCGAGGAGATTTGGAGCCGTGGCCTCCCTGGCAGTGGCTCACAGTGGAATTGTTTTCCTGCTCCTTTCTCTTAGGCTCCTGCCCGGCAGTAGGAACAGCCCGGGTGGCTGTTTGCAGAACTGGCAGCCCCAGATTCTTCTTTTGCAGACAGATCCGGACTTTTCTGACTTAATGGTGCGCTCTTGAGAAAATCACACTGGCCCCTTTTCACCCCTGAGGGCAACCGCAGAACCACAGCATCCAGTCCCTTGGCTGCCGGGAAGGGGAGTGTCAGAGTGAAAGTACGAGCCCACGCCCCTGGGCAAAGCCCTGCCTGACGCAGGCCGCAGACAGAAGAGAGCCACATGGCACCTAACGCATAGCCTCCGAACATGCCGGTCGGATGCACACCTGCCTGCGTCAGGTCGTAACGCCGGCCTTGCCCCCCAGTTCGAGATCGGGTCGTGAGCACCAAGATGGCAGCCCATCGTGGGGGGGATGGCGGTTCCCGGACGTCCTTTCTGGCCTCCGGTTAAGCCCCCAGCGTGTTCAGGCCACATTTACAGGAACCTGCCAGCGGCCACTTCTAAGAGGAATATAGAAAAAGAAACCGGAGCAGGTGGCTGTGTTCTCGGTCAGAACTTTCATTATTATGTAGATTTCCACAGTCAATCAGATTAATTTTAGTCGTTTACACTTCACAGAGATTTTGCCCCAAAGTGGAGGTGTTTGGGTACTGAGAGCTGAAGTTTTAAGATTTCTGAGTAGTGCCTAGATCAACACTCTAGGAATTGCTCCTTTGCCAGCTTTCCTCTTTTTTGGCAGTGGCAAATGCATGAATAATGCCTTCTTTGAAGCTTTGAGGCACACAATAGGCTAAGAACTCTCTAATTGAACTTTACAAGCTGGAGGGGCTGACTTATGTGCAGCATTTGAGCAAACTTCGAGTCACCGTAATTTAGTGAGGGGTTAGCTGCCAAAAGCCATGTAAGGCTTTATTTGATTCCATTTATGAATAAAGAGCCTGCAGTAAATTAATTACCATATATTGGGGCTAATAAAATCCAGCAGGATGAGAACGCCTTTGGGTCCATCCGTGGAGGGGAGTGAGGACGTAGCTGATTCCCGGTATCTGAGCGTGTGCTGGCCCAGGGCCTTCCGCAGGGCCGGGGAAGGATGGCATTCATGCCCTGTGTCCACCGAAGACGCGTTTGAGCCAGCTTTCGGCTCTGCAACTCCTGGAAGCCTTTGCTTTATTGATCATAATAAGCTGTTCTATCTTATTAAAGTTGCATCATGGAGTCTGGCTTTTAGGAGCCCTGTTGAGAATTAGTTGCAGAAGAAGTGATTTGCTTGTATTTGCCGACCGTCAGCAGGCCAAGCAGACCTGGAGTAGTTGGGTTGGCTGCCTGCCACTCTTCTATGAATTTTGATTTTCACGAATGTGTAATAGTTTTACTTTTTCCCTTTTGTGGAAGTTCTTGCCTGGGAGCCTTGAGAACATCAGTCCTTGGTTTCCTGCACAATGCACCCTCGTAAGCAAATGTTGCCTCGTGTGCCTCGTGGACTGTTGTGTCCCTTAGGTCAGGAGCTCGTGGACCCCAGGTCGGGTGCAAGAGGAGAGCGGGAGCTCCATTTCCCCTCAGCTTTTCAGGGAACATGGATCTCATGGGCAGTTTTCCCGGCATTTTTTAGGTGCTTCTCTTTTCTTCGGGCTGCGCCCAGCAACATATTGGCTACATGGAAGAAAGAGCGTTCAGCTTCTGTTTCTAAAAAGGCATTTGTATACACATGTGAAATAAGCCAGAGCAGCATTTGGGTGAAGAGCTGAGTTCCTCCTCCAAGGCAGTTCTGAACACTGGCTTTGCCAAATATTAAATATATGCAGAATGCGAAACAAATATGTGTGTAAAATGCGATTTCAAACTTGCGTACGGTATAAAGAACGACGTGAAAACAAATGTGTATTTCCCACCACTTTGGTGAAGAAATAGAAAACTCTCAGTTTCGGGACCTTTGAGAACCCCTGGGGTGCCCCTGCCTTTACCCCACTCTGCTTCTTACCTAACTCTCTGAGAAGCCACTGACCTGAATCTCGTGGGGCTTTTCTCCCCCATGTTGTACTGCATCCCTGTAAATTCCTAGGTAAACACATTGTTTGTTCTGCATGTTTTTGAACTTCATATAAATGGAATCATACACAGTAATTCTCTTTCACTCAACATTTCGCCCAACATTAAGCTCTGGTTCATTTTCACTGCTGTGTCAGGTTGTTTGAATATACCTTTATTATTTATCCATTCTTGTGCCTGTGGACTTTTGGATCGTGGCCAGTTCTTTGCTATTTCAAACATTGTCCCCGTGAACATTTTTGTACATGTCTTCTGGTATCTAAGGCAGTTCTTAAACAAACCAATCTACTTTAAACACTATGCTGGTGGTTTTTTGTGTTTCTTTTTTTTTAAATGATTTATTTTGCCAAGAGGGTAGGCCACAGAATATTTCAGGTATCTTAGATCGTAAAATGACCATTGATTACACACTTCAAAGAAAGGCCCATATTTGCACAGCATTATGAAAGAACAGTAGCTTTGTGTTTCCACCCTTCATAGTGGTCCAGATAAAAGTCATTGCTGCTGCAAAAGGCATTTCATTAATGTTTGTTAACTGCAGCTTGAAGAGTCCAATGGAATTTTAAGATCAAAAAGATAACCGGTAGGAAGAGAAAACCTCCCACAAGAAATACCTGCTTCATTTACATGTGCTGCGTTCACCTCTCCTTCCTCGGTTAATAGAGCGTTTCTTGTCTACACTTGCCACCAGTTGTTCTGGTCGTGTCTCCATTGGCATCGACTAAAGGCCTTGGATGGCATCTCCACTGACGTCATTGAACGTCGAGAATACACTAGCTTCTCCAAAACTGAGTACCACTCTTCAAACATATCTTCCAAGATGAGCCGAGTTGCATAAGTAGGACCCTGCCTGTCCTCTGTGGCCTCGTCTTGCTGCCTGTGGGGCTTTGCTTTGCTTTGCTTTGCTTTCTGCCCGTAGCTGCCACACAGCCGCTTTCTCACACCTTTGCAGTCTTGCATCAGCTACCTCCCCAAAAAAGACGTTCCTTGACTCCCATCCTCAAACTAGCTTTTCTCCGATCACTTCCTAAACTCTTCTATTTTATTTTTTTCAAGAACTTAGTACCTAAAACTATAGTTGCTTCCTTGACTATTACCTGTCCTTTTTTTTTTTTTTTTTAATGTTTATTTATTTTGAGAGAGAGAGAGAGAGAGAGAATATGCACGAGCAGAGTAGGGGCAGAGGAAGAGAGGGAGAGGGAGAGAATCCCAAACAGGCTCCATGCCGTCAGCACAGAGCCCCAGTGCAGGGCTTGATCTCATGAACCGTGAAATCATGACCTGAGCCAAAATCGAGGGTCAGACGCTTAGCCCACTGGGCCACCCAGACACCACGGCCATTACCTGTCTCATTCCATGTGTCAGATGGGCACAGAGTCTTATCTCTAGTGCCTAGTACATGGGAAAGGGTAAAAATGGATAGAGGAGATAAATTTTTCTGAAATAACAGCTAGATTAAGAATGCTTCTTTTTGGTTTTTTTTTTAATGTTTATTTATTTTTTTGAGGGGGGGGAGGGGCAGAGAGAGAGGGAGACAGAGGATCGGAAGCAGGCTCCAGGCTATCAGCGCAGAGCCCAGTGCAGGGCTTGAACTCACAAAGCTGTGAGATCATGACCTGAACTGAAGTCGGATGCTGAACCCACTGAGCCACCCAGGCGCCCCAAGGATATTTCTAAGTAAAGGATGTCATCCACATCCTACTGGAGACTTGAACGTGAGTCATCAGACTCTTGAGGCCCTGGTTTTCTCATCTGTGAAATGGGGTTATGGACGTAGTAAGTAGAAAACATTAGTAGATACAAATTCCCTTTAAACAAGGAGAAAGGTGTATTTTTGTTATTATAGGTGTTGCTGACATTATATAAACTGCTGCTGACTGTATACGAGCCCCAAGGTTGGTGAAAGGAACTTGGATTGAAAAGCTTTCAGAATTTTTTTTAATCTTTAAAGATAAAAGTATCAGTCAGGGGGGAAGGCTCCAAAAGACTTTGTTTCTGTCCAACCTCTGACTCCCCAGTCAATGTCAGTAATTTTTCATCGAGAATCTGCACACTTTTGAATGATAAGTGCATCTAGCTGACACGAACTGGAAACTTACCACGAACATTTTTGTTTTCCTTTCCACGTGTGGGTTTTCAGAGTTCTGTAAACTTTACCCTTGCTGATACTTTGTGCTATTCTCTTGTTCTTTCATCTAGGTAGATTATTCCTCTGACCAGCTGAGTTGCAGTAGCCTTCAGAGGAGAGACTGTTTTGTCTTGTAATTTTATTCTATTGGACAAACACAGTCATGTGCCAGGCAGAGAAAGCGTTTTTCGATAAAAGCTTATTAAGTTGTTTAAATACTTGGTACTAACCTCGGAATCTACTAGGCTCGTTCTCTTCAACGCAGACTGCACACTAAGATCATCTTAGGAACCTGGGGGCACCTGGGTGGCTCAGTCGGTTAAGCGTCTGACTTCGGCTGAGGTCATGATCTTGCAGTCCGTGAGTTTGAGCCCCGCATCGGGCTCTGTGCTGACAGCTCCGAGTCTGGAGCCTGTTTCAGATTCTGTGTCTCCCCCTCTCTCTCTGCCCCTCTCCCGCTCATGCTCTGTCTCTCTGCCTCTGAGAAATGAATAAACTTTAAAAAAAAAATTAAAAAAAAAAATCATCTTAGGAACCTAGAAAACAAATGGCATGGATCGAGGCCTCACATCCATCTAGTCCAATTCAGTTGGTTTAAGATGGAAGCTAGGCTTGTTTTTTTGTTTGGTAGCGTCTTTGTAACTCTTGAGGTGACTCTGACCAGCAGTGAGGGTCGAGAAGCCCTGGAAGAGATAATTCGTTTACAAACATAGCTGTCTATTGGAATCACCCTGGTAAGTGAGGAGATGCTGACGCCGGGGGCCTGCTCTCAGTGGTCTGGATTTAAAGTAGGATGGGCCCCAGGATTTTGTGAAAGGTTTCTTCTGTGATCCTTAACGCGCCCCAGTTTTTGAACCACTGGGCTCACGTGTGAGCTGCGTGAGCCCAGAGCTGACTCAGAAAGGCGTGCGTGGTTTTGCCAGTTGGTACAACTTACCTGGAATGCCTCCTCAAATGCAGATTCCCTGGCCCCTCCCCAGAATCTCCAGAGGGGTGGTTGGGTTTATGATCATGCAGGTTTGGGGGACATGGGCCCAATTCCAGGAAATAACTGCTTTTTACCAAATTCTGGTCGCGGGTAAATTTTCTCAAAATGTACTTGGTTTGCCTCGGAGCAAAGGAGCCACATAAAACAAAAGCCTTTCAGATTTAGGAAAATTGTATATAACCAAAAGCTGTCAATTATGTCATTTTGGTGGACAGTTATAATTGCTTAGTTTTCTCTAGTTAAATGATAATAAACTACAGGTTGAAATAGAAAGTCTGGGCAGAGATAAGCATTTGATCATTGGAATATGACACATGGTCAGCTGTTTATTATAACATGTAGGGATGTCCTGGGTAATTAAAAGCCAAAACCAATGGGGGGTGGGGGGAAAGGTTTTACTGTACTTGAAGGTCTTACTCTCTACCCTGTACGCAGACTTTAAAATTAAAAAAAATTTTTTAAATGTTTATTTATTTTTTGAGAGAGAGGTTGACAGAGTGTGAGCAGGGGAGGGGCAGAGAGAGAGGGAGACACAGAATCGGAAGCAGGCTCCAGGCTCTGAGCTGTCAGCACAGAGGCTGACTGGGGGCCTGAACTCACGAACCGTGAGATCATGACCTGAGCTGAAGTGGGGTGCTCAACCGACTGAGCCACCCAGGCGCCCCATGGACTTTTTAAAATTTTAAAACCTGGTTTGTGTTTCGCTCTGTTGTCATGATTTCGGTCTTGTGGAGATTCTCGAATGGAGCTTTCTGGGAAAAACAGGTCAAGGAGCAAAAGTGAAAAGACAGGAGTGTTGGGATAGCATTGATTGGATTCTGTTAAGTGCCTAGCATTGTGTGAGCCAGTAGGAAGGAGATTAAAAGTGTAAGATTGTGTCTTGGGGTTTGTGGATGAATAGAAATGTTTTGCACTGGCTGGATAACGTATGGCCTGTTCAATCTACCAACTGGTTCGTCACTTGCGCCATCATGAAGAGTAGCAGCTGTGTGTAACATACCACGTCGTACTGGCCCGTGTCTCTAGTCATTTGTAAGAGGTTTTCCATCGCTCATAGGCCCAAGATCCCCATCCCTCCTGTGAATTAAGAGATTGAGTTTAATAAGGACAGGCTTTTCCAACTTGGTGCTGAATTCACTGGAAAGGGTGTGTAAGGACGAAGGAACCGTGCTGCCTGCCGGTGAGCACAGGGGGGGATGTCGTGACGTCCGGGTGCAGCAGTCGGGTCCCCATCATTGGACAGGGGCACCAGAAATCTATTAATTGCATGTGCCCAGTCGCTCATATTTTTTTCTGTCGTGTGAGAAGCCAGTTCGTTGTACTTTGCCATTCTTCTTAGTGTCACTGAAATTTAGTTGGACCTTGTCACCATGTTACCACAAGCCCATGATAAACAACTTGGGTTCCTACTTCTTTCTGATGAAAGAACTTTTGGGAGCCACGTTTGTTTTCTCTGGGTTGGAAGACAATGAACGATGTTTAAGATCTGAGATTTTTTTTTTGGCTTTTACCATTAGAGATGCTAACATCAAAAGGCTGTTCCTTCAAAGAACTTCATGTTGCTATTTAAATGGTAATTACTTTTCTCCTGGGTTAGCTTTGGGCTTGGTGAATTTAACAGGCTCAAGTATTTTCATTTTATATTGTTGGTACTAGGGGGTGAGGGTCTGAATGAAAAAAAAACTATTGAATTCTGAATAGGAAGTCAGTTGAATACATACGTAGAGTACGTGTTCCAGTGTTACTTGGGAAAAATCATAAACTAATGCTCCATGTTAAATAAGTAAATATTTTGCTTTTTGTGACTCTTTTGGACACATTTTTCCTTTAGTACCTGGAGACAGTTTTTTTTCCAGTGAGTAGAGCCTCCTGATATAATGGAGTGCAGTCTGACTTGTTGTTTAGAGAATTATTGTTTTCATGGAGGAAGAGTATTAAAATCATGTTTTTTGAAAAGCACTAGGAAGCCGAATCATAATATTCAGGGGTGTGGGTATGGTGTAGTTATATGAAAAACAAACAAAAAGGCTTTTCCCCTGTACTTCTGATGTAGGTTTGGGAACCATTGACACAGACCAGTTCTGCATTTTATTTAGGTGGGAAAGAATTACATCAAGCTTATTTAATGAGGTCCCTATTAATATTTTATGTTATATTTCTCAGTAGAGTGTTTAGGGAGAGAAAATGTCTTTTGGCTCTTGAATAATTTCACCGGGCACTTTCCTGATTGATTATTCGATCCTTTCTTTCTCTCTAGAATTGGGTCTCTCTGAGGACCGTTACCTATTCTGTGCGCTCCATGAGGACGCAGGTATCAGGGTCCAAGGACAATATCGTGTGTCTGTTTCTTAACAACAAAAATAAAACCCAATTTCTGTCTCCTCATAAAATGCTTTTGGTTCAGGAAAAAAAAGATAAAATTTGCCTCTTGAGATAGTGTGTGTGGAGACATTGAGAAGGTTGGAAATGAGATGTGTTGTGCTCACTGTCAGCTGCAGCCCTTATTAGAAACTTAATGTGGAATGGGATTTGTTTTTGTGGTTTCAAATGACTCTTCGGTTATGGCAACTTATTTAAAACCCCAGGCGGCAAGGTGCATCTTGGCACGTCCCCAATCCAAGAATCGCGCAAGAGACCTACAGGTGGAAAAAAGACTTTATCAGGCTTCTCTTTGTATTGCCCATCTCCTTTTCCCGGCCATTTAGTCAGAGCTTCCTTTGAATATTTTATTATCTCCTTGGTCTATAATCGAGACCACCCACCTGATTTTCGCCTGCTGACTTTTCTCCCTGCCTTTTTATTCCTTCAAGCCCACAGTGCATGTGTATTCATGTTTTTGCTTTCCATTCACGGAGATCTCCAGCTGGGAAAATATAGCGTGTACAATACTCTCTGCCTTCAACTGACATTGCTCATAAATTGCAACAGAAACACTGCTATCAGCAGCTTAATAGCAGGTAGAATACAGCTCCACATATCAAGTCTCAGCAGGGTACAGAAACTATGGTTACCAAATTTCCAAAGGAGAAGGAGAGGGGGTAGCAAGTTTTCTATCTAAGAATAACCGAAACAACACTGAAAATTGATTCACTGAAAGCAGCTTTTTGAAGAGGAGTTACAAGAGCTGACTCAGTGGTTGCTCTGCCTGTCACTTTTTGCTGAATTGTTAGTTTTGAAGACCTCACAAGAGGTTTTTGTGGTGCAGCAGCGTGGAAGCAGCAGGCTGGTTTGCTTCTCGCTCTTTCTGCCTTTCTGTCTGTCCAGCTCGCCTTTGGCAAGCCTCACGAAAAGCACTGGTTAACTCTAATTCTATGGTAGGGTGATTAGACGAGTTAGAAGTTACCCTTAGGCACTCACCCACCCTCCCGGAGGAGGCCGGTGTCCCTGGCAGAAGGGTCCTCCTGCCTGTAACAATGGAGAGGCTAGCCTTGCTATTAATCTTGCCTCAGAGCTACAATTTATTTCTTTAAAAGACTTTTTTTTTTTTTTAACATGTATTTATTTTTTGAGAGACAGAGCGCGAGCAGGGGAGGGGCAGAGAGCGAGGGAGACACAGAATCGCAAGCAGGCTCCAGGCTCCCGAGCTGTCAGCACAGAGCCCGATGTGGGGCTTGAACTCCTGAACCGCGAGATCACGACCTGAGCCAAAGTTGGATGCTTAACCGACTGAGCCCCCTAGGCGGCCCTGAACGGCAATTTATTTGATCTTGCCCGACGACCTGTTCAATTATTTGACTTCTGGTAAAAAGAGCACACGATTACATGGCATATCAAGATGTTCATATTTTAGGATGTGATGGGAAAAACGGACACTCTGATTTAGGATTTATAGATCCTTTCTGTTAAAAGGAGAAGGGAAAAAAAGTCAAAGAAAATGTATAGCGGCTCCAGTGGGAGAATTTCCAGTGCTTTAGCACATCGTTTTATCTTAATAAGTGAGATTATATTAATATTTTGAAAAGCCCCCAATTCCTGTCTATGAAGAAAGGATTGCGGGGCTCCATCATCTTTTGTGAGTGGCCATAGCGGAGCCTGCCTCTTCCCAGAAGCGATTATTGCCGATGGCGAAATAATCCTTTCTTTAAACCAAGTTAAGCTATTGTATTAATACTACTGTCCGAGGGCTCAGCAGATAAAAAGTCCTCAGCCTCGTTCCAGGCTCCTTGGCAACTTTTCCTAAAGGAATCGCATAATGCCTTCCCCTCCCCACCTGCCGCCCCATCCCCCAAGATGCTGGAAAGTAATTAATCAAAATCCTTGTTCCCCATTTCTGTCCTTGAAAGACTCAACGTGGTGTGTGTGTGTCTTACTTTGTATGGTGTACATTTTTCTTTAAAGTCTGTTAACCCAGTTGCTCCGCTAAGAATCACCTTAGATGTTTGGAGTAGAGCTAAGCATCAGTAGTTCTAATAAGGACTCAGGAGGATTTTTAGCCCCCACGGAGTTTGGGGAAACATAAGAGTCTGATAGGCCTGGGTTTGAAACCCATATGTGCCGTCTTCTAGGGGCGGGGTGTGCGTGTGTGCGCGCGTGTGTGTGTTTGAGTGAGACAAGAGTTTCACAGATTTCTCTGTAGTTCAGCCAGGAACCCACATCTGGAAAGCTGCTCTATATTTTGTTCAAAAATGGAGCCCTGATTCTTAACGTTTAGAAATAGCCAGAGCCTCGAAGCCTGTGGATTTTGCTGTCAGTAATGCTCCATTTGGACGGAGTGCTGCTCATTACCCTCCCAGTCCTGCCAGGTCCCTTGGCCGTGTCCTGTGGCCATTAGGCCAGAAGGGTGTGATGACCCCACTGCCATTCTGAGAACACCCCCTCTTCCAAAGCAAAGACCGTGAACACTGGGGATGTAGCCCCCACCTTTTAGGCATCAGTGGCTACTTTGTGAAGCAAACAGAGCAAGAGGCTGTCAGCGCAAGTTGATTGAAACTGTACTGTGTGATGTGATTTCCGCCAGCACAGAGATGCAGTCCTCTGGCAGGTCGTGGGTGTCGGCAGCAGTGGCGGGGGTCGAGGGGGGGGTGCGGTAGGACTCACCAGACTCCTCCTCTGCCACTTGTTGCCTCTCAACAGGACGCCGTCCCAGGAAGCCTGTGGTCGTAGTCACTGAAGGGAAACAGGGGACAGCTTCATCTGACCCCCCCCCCCCCCGGCCTTCAGTGCACTAAACGTGGCACTAAAGGAATCGAATTTTCGCAGTATGTCCTTTGCAACAAAGAGTCTTCCGATTCTTTCTTTTCAGTCGTTTCACGTGCCATAAACTTGAGACATGCACCTTCTGCCTTCCAAACCGGGCCAAGAAATTTAGGACTGATTAAATCCTGTGTCACCTCCCGTGGGACTTTGGTTATTGCCGGGTGGTCTGGCTCTGTCTTTATCCAGACCTCGAAGAAGCCTTTTCTTGACCTACCCTCCCTTCTCCAAAGCAACTCTTAACCATTTGGATGTGTGTTAGTTTCACTGGGGCAAAATCCTGCAAAGGCCTCGGGCTGTGAGTGCCTTTAAAGGGACCTCTTGGTCAGTGGAGAGTCATCGGGAGCCTATCACCTGACATCCTAGCTGCTACCTACCTACCTTGGGTGCTGCTGTATGGACCCACGGGATCACTGGAAGAAAAGAAAGCGAAAAGTCTAGCTGCGGTTTTGGCTCTTTTCTCCTTAGTCGTGGGGGCTACGATCGGCCACGTAACCTCTCTGGGCCTTGGTTTCTCTTTGATAAAGACAGCAAGTTTTGAATAAATGATCTCTAAGATTCCTTTGTGCTTGCAAATAACATGACTTTTTAAAAGTTTATTTAAGACAGAGAGAACGCGCACACGCGTGTGCCTGTGCGAGTGGGGGAGGGGCGGGGGGAGAGAGAGAGAGAGAGAGAGAGAGAGAGAGAGAGAATATCTCAAGCAGGCTCCACGCTGACAGTGCAGAGCCCGATGCGGGCTCGAACTCACAAACGACAAGATGATGACCCAAGCTGAAGTCGGACGCTTAACCGACTGAGCCATCCACACACCCCAAAATAACATGATTTCTTTCGTCTGTTCATTTGTTTGAACATTCAGGACATGGTAGGATGAAATTGAACGAGTAAATTGTGCACCTTGTCCTTTAGATCTGGCACCCCAACAAACCAGTGCAAGAGGAAAAACCCCTTGAATTGAGGGCCGGGTGTGTGTGTTCACCCTCTTTGCCCCGGCGTCTTCTACATGGTGATACTGGGTCCTTGTCACAAACCGGAGCCAGTCCCCTTGGGTTCCATCGCAGTGCCGCAGTTTACTGCCCCCATGACCTCGGGACGTGACTTACTGCCTCTGTGCATTGGCCCCATCATTTGTAAAATGGGGAGAATACAGTACCCTCCTCACTGGGTTGTTAGAAAGCTTACTCTAAGACATTCCAACGAGTGCCCAATAGCTAGCCCTAAATGCACTTTTAAACGGACAAACAAAAGTACAATTCTCAATGCTGTAGAATTTTGTTCTAGGCAGAGACAGGAATGCTTTTCATTAGCCTGCCAACATGTTCCCTGTATTTTGGGATTCCAGCCTCCACGATGGGCAGACCCTCATACCAGTAGGTATTCCTACACTACTGACCATGTGTTAACATGGCCACGTGTGTCCTTTACGACAGCCACATCAAGCTGTCAGGAGTCTTGACTGCAGGTCCTTCCAACAAAGATGACCATGAGGGGAGAGGGAAGCCGTGGTCAGGCAATGACCGCATTTAGGATCTGCAGCGAAGGAGCCCTCCTTCCTTGTCAGAAGCCACTTTTCTCTGGGGGTCACATAGAATGTAAACAACAGGAAGAGATGGTGGGGAACAGTACTTCATGTGGAAATGCCTTGTGAAAATATTTATTGCCTCCTCCCCGGCCCCCAAGTCTATCTTCGTAAATTTCTTTCTTTTATTTCCTTTATATCATGACGGCGGTTGGAAGTGTGTTTTAAGCAGAAGTTATTTTGAAGGATTGATCCTCTGTACCTCATGCATTCAGGGATCAGGCGATTCCTTTTTGCTTTCAATTGAATTGCTAATTTATAATAAGTCAGTGAAAATTTGCATCTGTATAATCTGTTCCAGAAGACACATGCTGCATCCGCATTGACCATACTTACCCCATGTATTGATGGCTGGTATTTACATTATTGCTGTTGAGGCCATGTTTTTTTTTTGTTTTTTAATTTTTTTTTTTTTTTTTTACGTTTATTTATTTTTGAGACAGAGAGAGACAGAGCATGAATGGGGGAGGGGCAGAGAGAGAGGGAGACACAGAATCCGAAGCAGGCTCCAGGCTCCGAGCCATCAGCCCAGGGCCCGACACGGGGCTCGAACTCACGGACCGCGAGATTGTGACCTGAGCCGAAGTCGGATGCTCAACCGACTGAGCCACCCAGGCGCCTCAAGGCCATGTTTTTTTTAACATGACTGGTTTTTTTTGTGTTGGTTTTTTTTTTTTTTTAATTAGTGTTCTTTTGTTCTACTCTGTAGCGTATTTACCAGCACACTGTGACTTCTGTATATTTACCAAGCTTCTATTTCAAAATATGCCTTCACCTAAAACTAGACTCACCCAATTAACTGGAATTAAACAACAAACACTGCAGTGCGTAGGACAGATTAAAACATGCACGACAACCCTGATTTGGAGTTTGGTCGTTCGAGTTGTAAAGAAACAAGTCAAAATGGGTTCCCGATCTTCTGGGGAAAAACGTTGCCTCTTTACCGCGGTAGGAAGGCAACAGGATTGAATGTTCTTGCCATGTCTTTCCCCTGTGTGAGGAGCCAGGTCCAAGATCCTAATAGCCTGAAGCCTTGACACTTGAAAGTAAACTAATGTACTTATATTATGGGCAGAGCACGAGGCACCAGAAAGCACAGTGGCACAGAAAATGCTCTGTCTCTGTCTCATCTGGCACCAAGAAAGTCCCTGTTAAAGGTCACGGGCCACTTGTTGAGGACCAGTGATGCGTGTATGCACTGCCAGTAATGTTAGCTTCCAGTTAGTACCAGTTCCGAGTACCGGCGCCCCTTCCAGCCGCACGCTACCCAGGGGGCAGGTGACATAATCCATGCCTGTAAGAACCACAACAGGGAAACATCACTCCCAGCGCCACCCGAGTTTTCCACGGTGGTTCGTCACAAACCTGTAGCCAGGGATCTGCACGGCTGGCCAATAAGTGAGATTATTTTCTGTCTCCTTGAAATCAGTGTCTGGTGATCACCCAGGCAGATTGAAAACCATGGCTTGAAGATTTACATTCAGCAACTAAAATTTACGTTCCCTGAAAGGCAAAGAAGGCTGTCATTTCATGCTTCCTAACCTTCATTGTCTGTTTCCCTTTGGTACACACAAGCAGCCCGGGACGCACCAGCATACGCGCCCATTATGGAGAGATAGCTTTCTGCTCTGTCAACTTTGTTTTATAAAAGCTCTGTTTTCTTTATTGCCTTTATCTATTACATCTGTAAAATTTATTTAAGCAATGACAAATCTCTCTTTGGGGCCCCAGAGTCTGGGAGAATAACCACTGGCAGCCCGTTGGGAGGAGATTTGTTGGATATGACTGTTCATTACATTACAAGGAGTGTAGTGGGAGAGGCCAACGGCCCGCATCTACGCGGCTGGGCGGTTATGGTCTGTGTTCAGAGCGTCTGCATCAGGTGAGCGACAAATGCACCTCATCAGTTGCTTTTGTAACAGTTCAGTAAAAGCGGATGGCTTTTGAAATCTTAAGAGGAGGGTCCCCGGTTTCTTTCCCTTGTAAGAGTACTTATTTCACAAAAATTTCCAACCAAAAACAGAAGAGCCCTCGAAACCAAATTGTTTACGTTGACATCATTATCAGTTATTTGAAAAGTGGAAAGAATCAACGGAGACGGGCTCCTTCGCTCGGGAGGTATCAGAATCAGGTGACCAATAATTGTCAGCATCGCAGTTCACTTCTGTGTTTTGATCTGTGTACATAATAACAACACAGGGGCTCTTTTGCACTTTGATTCATTTCAATTTTTCGTTTGCCCTAGGAAACAAAAAAAGACATTTATGGGGCTTCTGGTTTTTGCCAGGCAATTTGAAAGACATGGTGCTTATTACATGGTCTCTTACAGAGGTTGGCAGGGAGAAATCAGGCGTCCTGGATGTCACGTAAGTGCTGCGGTAGAAATAGCCGCAGGGGCACTCAGCCATTCTCAGGGCTGCCTGGAGTTCTGTGCACCAGGACTCAGACTGCGAAGGTGAAGGCAGCCCAGGCTCTCCCTGCAAAAGATAGGAGGTGAGCATGAAGCCTGAAGCAACTTTCTGTGTGCTGGGGACATTTAAAGGCAGTTGGAGGCGTTGCCAGGCGGGGGAGGGGTGAGTGGTAACAGGGGGAAGGGAACCATCCCCTGACTGTGGACAGTGGTCTGGAGGAAGAGGGAGGGGACAGAGCCTGGCAGCAAGGTAGTCATGACTTGGTGAGCAGTGAATTAGGTGTGAGTGCTTAACCAGGAGGGATCCAGGATTGTGCATTGTGACTCCTTGTGAAACAGCCAACATCCTAAGTGAGAACTGTAGTGGGTTCTAGAATCGTCCCTCAGTTCTGTCCTTCGGATACCTTCTAAGCAGCTACACGTAAATAGGGAAGGGTTTCCACATTCCCTCCTTTCCCCGGGCCCCTAGTTTCTCTGACACGTCACATGGTGGGAGAGAAGAATAGTATTTCAACAAAGTAAGGTTACTAACTGTCGGTGTGCTGGTTAACAGCCGGCCCTGGAGTCGGGGCTGTGTGGGGGGGAACCCTGAATTGCAGTGTTTGCTGTTTTCTTTGGTATATGCATTCTCCCCGTGGTCCGTTCCAAGCTTCCAGTGTGAGGTCACTGGTTTATCCACCGCACAAGCCTCCGAAGACACCCGTGTGTCACCTGCACGGACTCACTTACCTCATGGGGCCCCATCCACGCACATGCAGCGCCTTCATGAAATTGTGTTCTTTATAAACTTAGGTTTAAGTAACCTTACACCGTGCATTTAGGAGTATGGTATCAGAAGTCGGGCTGCCTGTGTTCAAATCTCTGACTTTCCCCTCTGAGGCAAGTCTGGCGGTTAAGCCATGTTGGAGTTCATTTGCTCATCAGTAAAAGAGGAACAGTGAAAGGACCTGGCTCGTAGGGCACTGATGGCCTACAGATAGTAAAGCGCTCCGTCAGAATTCCTCGTATTTATTTCCTGTCTTTACTCCCCGGGGACAGTAACACAAATGTTAACCACCTGTTGTGTAAAACGTATTAGTTGTGAATTGCCTTCATTGAAGCTTCAGCGGGAACCCCACGTTCAACTATGCCAAGATTCATTCGGTCTTGTGTTCAGCTTGTCTCTAGGTTTAAGAATTTTATTTATTTTTACTTTTTTAAATTTTATTTATTTATTTTTGCGGGAGGGGGGTGCAGAGGGAGGGAGAGAGAGAGAGAGAGAGAGAGAGAGAGAGAGAGAGAGAGAAAATCCCAAGCAGGCTCCACAGCGTGGAGCCTCATGCGGGGCTCGATCCCACAACCCCTGGGATTCTGACCTGAGCCAGAACCAAGAGTGGGATGCTCAACCAGCTGAGCCACACAGGTGCCCCTAGGTTTAAACATTTTTAGCTGATACCTGTTTTGTTCCCTTGAAACTTGTATCTTCGTTGGCTCAAGACTTAGCCTTCGTAATCGGTCTTTAGGAACAGCACTCGCTTGAATACTATAGTTGGTTTTTCTTTGCATCTTTTCCTAACTTACTTCTGGGCCGTAAGAAAGTAGGGCTACTGGAGGAAGTTTTCCTCTACAGGAACGGGCCGCATGTTCAGTTTTGTCTTGAAGGGTCTGCAAACATTTTTTGGCCTTGGTAGCACCTGGGATTCATGAGTTTAATGTGCTTTGACTGTGCATTCTTAATGAATGAGAAAACTGTAGTTTTCTTTAATATTGAAGTTGAGTTGAACTAATGGCACCAGAAAATGGAATCCTTTGCAGCAGGAGACTTTATCAGTGTGCTCTCTTAACTCCCGCCTTTTCGGAAAGCTTATCCAATCTAATATTTGAGTCATATATCTTGGAGTTAGTATACTGTCAAACACACAAATGGGGCAGACTTTAACTGAAAAATGGCTTCCTCTTCACTCATTTGGAAAAGTATGTACTCGTTTATCTGTGCTAATTCAGGTACCGGGATGTACTAAATAAAATAGCATGATCAGTCTCTTGGCTAAATGTAGGATTGTGTGGCTGAAAATTTCTTTTAAAAAATTTTTTTTAATGTATATTTATTTTTGAGAGAACAGAGTGCGGGCGGTGGAGGGACAGAGAGAGAGGGAGACACAGAATCTGAAGGAGGCTCCAGGCTCCGAGCTGTCGGCACAGAGCCCAACGCGTGCGTGGCTCGAACTCACAGACCGCAACATCATGACCTGAGTTGAAGTCAGATGCTTAACCGACTCAGCCACCCAGGCAGCCGGGTGGCTGAAAATTTCCAAAGCAAAAGCTAAGTGGAAAAAGAAAAAAAAAAAAGCCGTTTGGTTTTTGTGCTTCCCCGCCCCCATCCAAGAAATTTCGATTTCCAAAATGTCAACATGTGATTTCTCCTTCACAGCGTTCAGTGGGTAGCCTGTTGTTCAGTACTTTCAACAAGGGTTGTGGGGGAAGACCCTTGAAGTGTGGCTGGCTCGTCTGGGCACCCGTTGCCCAGGATTGTCGAGAAACAGACTGGATGCTCTGGTGGCCAACTTCTGTCTGGCCACCACCTTCCCCCTCCCTCTCTGTTGAGAGGCCTGTTTGGGTAGGAAGAGATAATGGTGTGCCTGGTTTTTCTTTCAAAGGGAAAGCCTTTGGGTCCAGTAATTCTGCAACCCCTTCAGAGGGCTGCTGCGTGCTTCAAACGAAGCCCGTGTGGGATTGTGTCCTCTCCCTGCCCAGGCCATGCAATCTGTTGCCGGCTGCTCACAGACCCAGCCCCCAGCTTCAGCTGAAAAAGATCTTCAGTTATTTCAGGCAGAGGCCACGAGAAGGAAATAACATGTTTCTATCTCCTTTCTCTAGCAGGCGTTTTCCTGCCCCATGGACTATAATCCCCACAGATATTTGCCATGAAAAAAAATATTTAACGCGCCGTATGCCAGCTCCCGAGTGGTGTCCCCATTGTCTGGCCCAACATCACGTGTTCGCATTGGTATTCAATTTAGTGATCCAAAGACTGTTATGGGTACAAATCAGATTTTTTGTCCAAAGTGTGTGTGCGTGTGTGTGTGTGTGTGTGTGTGTGTGTGTGTGTGTAATGCTTGGGAGAATTAGAAGGCAACCTGGAAAAGATGATGAAATGTTCGGCCAGGTCTCCTTTCAGTGAAGAGGGGTGTATAAAACATAACCTGCTGATGAGCACCAATTAACTGTGCATTACTTTCTGGAAAAGACTTCAAGCTGGTTGCCCTGCAGGTCAGAGTCAATAAAGACTGAGTTACTAACAATAGCCTTTCTCTCTCACCGAAGCCTTGGACTTAACCCTAACTTCATCAGACCAGAGAAGAAGAGAATAATGCGAACAATAGGAGTCTTGGAGGTTGACTTGGGCCTAATGCTCAGAGGCCGTAAAAGCTGTCAGGAGCTTGATTGATTGGCTCTCACGCCTTAGTCCCCAGTGCAAAGCACTAATGTTCCAGCCTCTTCGGAGAGGGTTGATGTGCCACCTGGGGTCAGAACTTATCAGCCTGCGGGGCTAATGTTTCAGATGAGGCCAAAGTGCGGTCAATAATTTATACGGAAATTTGTGCTTAGAGTCGCAAGGAAAGCAAGTTTTGACTCTCGAATTCCTGCCTGTTCGGAAGAGAAGCCCAGGTCAACTTTGGCCCTCCCTGCTAACATTGCTGGCGTGTGTGCATCGATAACATTTAAGACAAACTTGAACCGCAGAAGAGAATTAGAGCCATCATGGAACGTGTCTGTGGCAGTTACAAGGAGCCAAATGTCAGGAGTTTCAGAACTGCGAGGCGAAACGGGGAAAAGAAACACCAGCCGCTGTGAATGTATTGCAAAACAAAAGGAAATCCCCTCTAGAAGGTAGTAACTAGGTCAGGTTAAATCGTGGTGACTTTGGAAATGGTTAAGCGTCCGTGGGGCGTGTCGGTTTACAGGCTCGGAGGCAGAGGAGGTTCACGGTCCTGACAACATGGAGAGAAACGTTAGGTGATATCGAGGACAAGAAGACGCGCGAGTATCGGAGAGCCATTCGGTTTCAGCGAGAGGCCTGGAATACTTGATCCCTTCTGCGGAGAAATGTAGCCCAAAGTTAGCATGGTGGCTGCACGTGACTGTGTACGTGGGAGTGTGTGTGTGTGTGCGCGTGTGTACAGAACATCTCTGCGTCTACGGAAGCACATGTATTGCCTACACACACTATACAGAAATGGACAGCAGAGCGGTGACACCCGAGCGAGGCTGGTCAATCAATAACCAGCTAAGTTTTGTTCTGCTCCAGCAAAATGATGCCTTGCTCCAGTAAGTGCTAACAAAGGCCCTTTTCCCTGGCTCTGCTTACGGAGAGCACTATTAGTCATGCTTCATTAGGCTTGTTTACAGAAAAGAGCTGGTCTCTAAGCACATTATTGAAATACTTGTAACTCTGCTGGGCTTTATTCTTCCCTGAAAGATAGGGACTTCGGAATGGGGGGAGGGGGGATGCCTCTGACCATTGTGGAGAAATCTAGTCTGTTCCGATGGTAACTGGGAAAGATGAGTTTGCCTTTAACGCCTTCAGCATCCCAGGAGCCTGGCTGCTGGGGTTCTCCCCTCTGCTGTCACCATTTTGCCTTTGGTCGCAATGCCAGGCATCCAGTTCCAGTCGCCGTTTCTGAAACCCGGATGTGAGGTTTCCCTGTCCTACGTCCAGAGGGGAGACTTGAGGGATTTGGAACTGCATTTCTCTGTCGGCTGTACTATTGAGTGGTGGCACGAGGAGAGGTCTGTCAGGAAGGAGAACTTCGTGTCGGTTGAAACCGGTGTGGAAATCACACAACTCCTTAACGTTGGAATTGGCAGCTCGTGAGACTCGCCAGGATCGATGTGCCATATGCGCAAGGGCCTGGTCGCCAGGAGTCCAGGATAATCTTTGTGGACGCCCAGGTCCGAGGGTGTTTTGCCTGGAAGGAGCCCAGTGGCGCTTGCTGCTGACTGTATTTCTGAGTGCGGAATTCCTAGGATTTTGGCTTCTCCCTCTGCTCTCCTAGCTTGTGACCTGGGGCCCCAGGGGAGTTGGAAGATGAGGAAGCCAAAGTCCATTTGCGACGCGACTGCTTTGTGCCAGTGCCCGTGTTAAATGCTTTACAGAGATCACACCTTATTTGATACCCGTACGTATCCTCCCTGTGTTACAGATGAGGAAACTGAGGCACCGAGCGCTTTAGTTGAAGGTGAGGCAGCAGCTGCAGAGCCGGGCTTGGGAGCCAGGTGCGTCTGCCTCCAGAGACCTCTTCTCAGGCGCTCGGGATGCTGCGTGGGATTACCAATCACTCTTTTCTTCTGTCTTCCTCCCTAGTCCTCAAAATAAAATTGGCTGCAGACGGAGCTTGATTGGAGTTAATTCCTTCAGCTTTCCTTATTACATTCTGAACCTGAGCCATAATTATGTGGCCTCACTAGAGACTGTGTGAACCCCCTCCCACGCTGCCTTGGGGGCTTGGCCGCTTCCAGGTGAGACCAAGGAGGTCTACCCACGACACAGACCCCACTCACCCCACTGCCTTCAATTGTGAGGGTGCTGAGTCTGGTTCCTCTGACATTTACACCCCTTGTTTCCTTTTTAGATTCGCAGAGTTGCTGACTTGAAGGTGACACACAAAATGTGCCCCTTTGTATGCTGCAGACATGCACAGCCTTCCTGTTCTCTCTCTCTCTCTCTTTCTCTCATACACACACACACACACACACACACACACACACACACACACAAGTTCCCTGGTTTTCAGCTGCTGTTGTAAATTGCTATTTTAAATTTCAGCAAGTGGAATAATAGCAGAGTGATCATCTCCAGTAAATGCTGTTGGTCTTTGTAAAGAATGGCTTGTTCAGAGGATTTATGATTTATGGGGGACACAGCTGGTGGCCAGCAGAGCTGTAGGAATGTGTGCTCTCCTGGGCCGGGGAGAGCTCCAGATGAAAAGGGCCCAGAGCTGGCACAAAAGCAAATAAGCGCTCTGACTTTCAATAAAGCGTCATAATTTATATGAAGCCTGGCTCTTCGGTCCCAGGGAGATGCACGCATCAGTAGCAGCCTTTTGATGTGAGCATAATTGCCGATTGGTTCCCACCGTCTCCTTGTAGCTCAAGGATTGGGGATGGTAAGAAATCACTTGAAAACGCAGTCCTATAGTCTATAGTTGTATACACATATTTTGACAAGCAATTCACAAGCATTTAAACCAGGAACTCTGCTAATCACCCACCTAGACTGATCCACAGGAGGTTTGTGAGCTAAGGCTAGGACGCGGAGCCCTCCATATTCCCTTTGCTGAGTCTCCTCTCCTTCCCCAAAGTATATGAGTTTTTCCATTCTTCTGTTTTATTTCCTTGGCATCTTGCTATTTTATTCATCTCGGTGATGACTTGGCCTCCCCGCCTGCCCCTCCCTCCCCTGCTCCTGCCCGTGGAGAGCAGCGAGACAGCAGAGAAACAGACTGGTTTCCCCACCAGGAAATGGGGAGGCCGAGCTCCCTGTTAAGCGACCTTCCAAATTCTCATCACCTCACACCCTTCTCCCCACTTTCAGCCCTCGAGTGCTCTCTTTTAGGGGCACTGGTCCAGGGTGGGGCTTGTTGCCTGGAGGATTGTTAATTTTTTGCCTGGTCTTGCTGTTCTGTTCTCTTTACCTGTTTGTGAAGCTGACGTCAGGGCTTGTAGAGATCCTGGCCGCACAAGTTGTAAGCTGAAAAGATCCCGCGGTTAGCATTAAGTGCAGGAAACGAAAGGCCTGTCTTCTTTTCAGCTGCTTATCTTCTGTGGCAGGCAGGTCTCAAAGCGGGATTGTGTTGAGGCGGCGTCCTTTCCGTTGAGGTGGGGGGTTCTGGTTATGTGCTGTGGGCCTGGGCCCCTTGTACGCGGCTGCCTCCTAAAATGACACTCTTAAGGGAACACCATGTTAGGAGGTAATAATAGAATAAGAACCGTATCATTATCGTGGCTCATAGTAAGCCGACTTACTATGGGAAAGATACGTTTCCCAAATTTTGAATGCTTTTATGTGAAGGAAGGAAAAAAAAACAAAAAACCGATCTCCAGATGAGCTAATAATTCAAGCTTGTGAGACTGGATTGGGGGACAGGAGTCAATTCCGTTACATTTGGCATTGAATCCTGGTCTTCCCGTGAAGAAAGGGAGGAGGGGAATGAGAAATCCTTGCGCTACTCCAAGTGGGGAAACTGTGCCTTAAAAAAGGAGAGGGTTTGAAGAACTCCAAACCATGTATCTAAACTCCGCAGCTCTCAGAAATACTAACGCATGCCTGCAAAAGAGCAGGAGAGAATTCAGGCCTAGAACTTTGCACCAGAAATCGGGTTCCGTAGCTTTCTCTCCATGCCCACCAGCCTCAAGGCATTACTTGCTGGGAAGTTTGATCCTAGACAAGAAATGAAATCTCCTTATACAAGTGTATACCTACATACGTAGGCTCCATCTGTGTGCGCGTTGGCTTTGTGCATTTCAGTTATACTAAATGTCTGTCTCAGAAGACTTTGTATTTTTTTGCTGTCCTGTCTCCCCGTTTTTCCCTCTGCCATCATCCCCCGCACCCTGCCCTGGCCACTTCATCGTTTATCTTTTTTTTTTTTTTAATTTTTTTAATGTTTATTTATTTTTGAGACAGAGAGAGACAGAGCATGAATGGGGGAGGGTCAGAGAGAGAGGGAGACACAGAATCCCAAACAGGCTCCAGGCTCCGAGCTGTCAGCACAGAGCCCGACGCGGGGCTCAAACTCACAGACCGTGAGATCATGACCTGAGCCGAAGTCGGACGCTCAACTGACTGAGCCACCCAGGCGCCCCTTCATCGTTTATCTTGTACTTGAGCATATCACTTCAGTTTACTGTGTGTTGGCCGAACCTTAGGAGACCACAGCCTGAAGGGCATCGTCTTGGGATGCAGGGGTGGTTTTGGATGCAGCCTGACTGAGGGTCTGTGACTTGCCGCCCTGTGGAAGGAAGCTTAAGGGGATCGTGTCCTCCCCTCCTTAGCAACATGGTCACCTGAAACCTGTCCTCCTGCCTACCCTCAGGTGGGAGGACTTGTGGCACCTTAGCAGAAAGTGCTAGAGGAACTGCCTAAACGTTAAGGGCTATGTATTGTGGTGTGAGTGGTTGTAGTGTGTGTGTGTGTGTGTGTGTGTGTGTGTGTGTGTGTTTATATTTATGTATTTATATATATGTGTATATTTATACCTTTAAAAAGTAGCCTCAAGCCATCAAGGACAGTGTTTCTTTAGGCTGTGTATGCCTGTGTAACCTAAAATCAAGTGTTTTTTGTTCTCGTCATGTTTAAAGTTGCTTTGTAAAGATCTCCGTGTGATATATGTTATTTTTCTCTTATGCTCTTTGTTCCCCCCAAATGTCTATAATGACACTTAGGGCATCCTACAATGAGAAAACCTTGCTAAAATATATGTACCGATTATTAAAAGAAGTAAAACATCACTTTCTGCAGTTCACAGGAAGCTCTAATGATCTGTGTTGATTCGATATATATATATACACACACACACACACACACACACACATATATGTATGTGTATATATATGTGTGTGTGTATATATATATATACATATACATACGTATATATATACGTATACATATATATATATGTATACGTATATATATATATATATTTTTTTTTTGAGCTTTATCTTGGGCTCTCAAAGTTTCCATTAATGCCAGAACTTGTGCCTAACATTCGGTGAGTGAAAATCCTGTCACCAGCCGTGCATGTAGGGATGTAGTGTGGGCTCCCATGCAGATGTCTAGGACAGCCGTTCAGTGTTCCCGGAGGTGCCTTACAAAAGCCTTGTTTCTGCTCCCTCCTCTTACCCACAAGACTTTGGAACAGGCCATTGTGTTTTCCAGAAGTGGGAAAGGATAATGTTACTGGGGAGGCAAGAAAAGAAAAGCAGCAAGAGCCTCTTTTAGCTGACCAGTCAACTGGATATTGACCACCTGTCTTCATGGGAAAGAAATAGATGGCAGTGAATAAGTGAGAGTCTAGTTTTCCAAGAAGCTCAATGATTTTCCCAAATCAATACAGCTCATCAGGCCTCAGAACAAAGGCTGCGGGGGAGGTGACGGTGATGGAAAAACAGCTCTGTGTTCTTTTGTGTATTAACCCATAAGGCCCATGGGGAAACAGGGTTTCTTTAGCCATTTCCCCCCCCCCCCCCCTTCCCCTTTTAGGGCTTATTCAGTGTATTTAGGGGGGAAATCCTTTCAGGTTTTTTTTTTTTTTTTTTTTTCCATAGATGGCATCCCAGTGATCAAATGTACTTTTGAAAGAGATGAGGTCTGTTAAGGAAGAATACCATTTTTCAAAACATAGCTTAGAACAGCATTTTGCCATTGCTTTTTGCTTTTTGATGTTGGATTAGCACATTTATTTGGATGTTTGTTCTTGTTATTTGTGGATAGGGCTTGGATGAACCAAAAAGGAATGTCTCCCTGTTCAGATTAACCTCTGGCAAAGAAAGAATCACCACTATCCTCCCATAAATGAACCTTGTTCCCATTGCCCTGGAAATAACACCAGACCCTAAAAGGACTGCTGAATTGTCATCTGAGAGGTTATAATTAACGCAGATAGAGGGGTGCCAACATATTCCAGCGGCCGACAGAGAACGTCTATCCAAACCAGCAATTTTTAGCCCTGCATTCCTTTAATCTTTAAGCGCACTGTGCTTTCCTAAAGTAGTACATTAACACCAGAGCCGTGTGCGTCTGGGGTTTATGACTGGGGTGGCGACATACTAGGGCATAAAGTGTTTCATTACACTTCCCTTTGTTAGTACTGCCCTATCTCCCAAGCCCCGTTGCCGTTCGCTATTTGTTCAGATAAAGCCCAATGTTCAGGGTGACTAATCACAGCACTGTGTTCCAGATGGTTTGATTACAGGATGTGGTTAAAGTGACTCTTCAAACATTCAGCTCAGCAGTAGGGCTCTTTCTGGTCACGTGACCATACTTTTCTTGTCCTAGTGCCCCAGAGATACTTAGCATAGGGAATAGGAAAGTCCCTCTGTGTTTTGGCCGTCAGGTATTTCATTGGCAACCTCCGTTGGAAATTAAATATTTCCCCCAATAATTAGAAACTCAGCTGTGGCCTTTGAAGAGAGATGTTTCTGAAGATGAGATGCTCTGAAGCCAGAAAAAGGAAAGTGTACTATAAAGTGTACTAAAAAGCCAGTGTACTATACAAGACTCAGCTTTTTAAAAAGTACCAGGATTGGATAGAGCAAAACCACAACAATAAACTTCTGGAGGGGGAGGGCGTTTGGGTACAAAGGAATGGTGATAAATCCTACCTTGTACAATAGTCATGTATTGAAATAGGAGGTAATAGGATACTCGAAATGTCTGGACTTTATCCTGTGCGTAGAAACCAGCTTAGTGTGGCCCCTTTTTATTGTCACTGATGTTTCTACTGGAAAAAAACATAGGAAAGGAAAGAAATGTGTAAACTTAAAAAAAAAAAAAAAGGATTGCAGCACAAATGGGTTACATTTCGGTGTTATTAGAGTGAGGTTTCTGTTTTCTGCATGAGTGCACACGAAGTCCATCCAGATGTGGTAGTCTGAATAAGAGTTCCAAAAAAAAAAAAAGAAAAAAACGATGTCTGATTCCAAATTCGGCATTTGCAATGCTTGCCAGAGACTTCTGTCCCAGGGATGAGGCACTTTAAAGACTCTGAAACAGTCTTTAAACTGTAATACAAACAGAGTTATGCTGATCCACTGGGAAATCAGGCATTTGCCCAGTTCTTGAGGAAACATCTTCACAAATAACCAGCAACAGTTAATTCATAAACCATATTTATAACATCTTTGGAGTACAATCTCTCCGCAGAGAATTTCTATCGTCTCTAAGCGAGTGGGAGATGATGCTTATTGAAAAAGTATGGTAATAGTCAAAAGAAGGATCCAAATCTGGACTCCCTTCTGTCACCGTGCCACAGCTTACCAGGGGTTGTGCAAACTCTCTCTCTGTGCCGGGCACGGCGCTCACAGCTGCAGCAGGTGCAGACCCCACCCCCGTGTCCAGAGAGTGTAGTCTGGCCAGAAGAGAGGCATACCATGTATATGAGGAGTGGAATGTGAAGGGGGGCTGTGTGTGAGGGCAAGGCAGAGAGGCTCAACAGCGTTCAAACATGGGAGGAAATGATTCGCTGCTTCCTTAATGGACTGAGTGTGGTATTCTTTGGGTGGGCTCTCCTTGTCATTCAGGGTCCCAGGTGAAGGAGGCTCTGTGATTCTCAGCGGGCCTTCAAGGTCACTGCAGTCTCCATCCCAGCCAGACAGAAAGAGGAAGAAACTAGAAGAACATGAACAGGAGATTACTGTGAGCCAGGCCTGTAAGTGGCACGGGGCAGTTCAGTCGCTTAGCTGTCATACACCTGAGTGTGCCACAGACCCACGTCTAACTGGGCCGGAAGCTGAGCCGTGTCCAGCTCTGGGCCCAGACGGAAGCATGGATTCTGGTGAGTGTCCCTTGGCCAGAGGACCGGGCATGGAGTGCCGTGGGGACCCACGAGGGAGTGGCCGTGTTTTGGTGGTGCGCACCATCGGTGGGTGACTGGAGAGCACCCACAGAAGAGACGACATTTGCCCTGTGTCTGTCTTTGGTGCTAACTCATTAGGAATGTTAGCTTTCCTTGGAGGTTTGGACTAGAACAACTTCAGGGGACTAAAATTGTGACCTAAGTAGTGGGTGAAGAAACTCTTTTGGCTGGAGAGGGGAAAAAAAAACGTGTGAGCTGGAGGTGAGAATGTTACTGTGGTCATTGTGTTTGCCTGGGTGAGAGAGAGGCTGACAGGTGGAGGATGGGTAGACTGTCCCTGCAGGGACACCTCCAGGACCAAGCTATTCAAAGACAGAGTTAAGTTCAGAACCAGGAACACCTTTTGAACAAGATGGATGGAAAATAATAGGGCCGTCCTGGGTGCTGGTAAGCCCTTGTCACTGCTAAAAGATGGGAGGGGACACACACACACACACACACACACACACACACACACGTAAGCACTTAGGGCATTGCACCCATTGACTTCCTAATATCATAGCTATTGAGCCCTTGGGGCTTTGGCACACTGTAGTCCTCTCAGACTTTAGAGGCTTGTGACCTTGTGACCTTGAGGTTTCCCCTTCTCTTGTCAACTTGCCTTGTGACTAATTCAGATTCCCATTGTAAGTCGTGTTTGGTTGCCTCAGGTTCACGTACCCGTCCCTGCAACCGTCAGACGACGCTAAGGTTAGGATTACTGGCTCAGGAGCCTTGTCTCCTAGGACTACCATCTGAGCGGGGACTGTGGGCAGGGCAGGCCCTAGGAAAATCTCTTCCAGGGTCTAGTTTAATATAATGGATCAAGAGGCCTGTTCTGTAGGTGTAGGTGATACGTAAACTATACTTCCCTTTCTGGATTACAGGGTATGCCTGTGTTGGTTGTTACAAGTTTGCAGGCTCTTGAAGAATAGAGTTTGGATGGAGGTCCAGCCAGAACTATGGCTGATTCCATAGCACCAAATAAGTACCTAGTGTATACCCTAAGGATGCACTGTAAATGCTTCATGGGCCTGACCATCTCTCTGGGAGCCCTTAACTGCTAAGTATTGACAAGAGCAAATAATAGGACACTGTGACTGTGGAATCCTGATGAGATAACAGGGCTCTTTTGGCTTGTAGAGGCAACAGGCTTAGGTTTTACAACACAGACTGTGTTCTTCACTGCCCTATAGGTAATATGTTTTATGGGGTAGGGCAGTAGCTTAAATCCTGTATCATCAGTGTGTAGGACAGAGACAATATAAATAAGAAAACCCTGTGTGGTCAGTGAGCACATTCAAACCATCCATTGACGTCTTCAGCTCTCTTCTTACTTAATTGGTAATAATCTTCAGATATTTTCCAAATATAAAACATTACAGGGCAGGCATTATTTAGCATTTTGAGAATGACCGTGCCCAGTCAGTGGGGAAAAGGGGATGGTAAACCTGGCGGGACACTGGAGAATATAAAGACGAAAAAGGCTTGTGTAGAGTGTCCCCAGCACGTGGTTCATGGCTTAGACGTTTGGAAGAACAGATGTGCGTTAGATGAAATATTAAATCTTTGTGGAATAAATGTATATTTATTTCCAATTAATGTAAGGTAAATGAGAACCACAACTCTGCCCAGACTGATGAAAATTCAAAGTGGAACTTTGAAAGGCTTCATTTTCACTTCGGTTATTTAAAAAGTAGAGTCCGCTTTATATGCCCATGGGTTGCAAAGCGCTCAAGATGTCGAGACTTGAGCAAGACCATCAACCATCCGCAGGTTTTGGAGCCCAAACACCACCTTTCTACTTGGCCCCTCACGATAGGATGTTGCATAAACACACGCTCGCTTACAGAGAAACAATACGCTTTGTAGTTTATGCGAGAAGCATTCCTTAAGCCTCCTTGCCAGTTTGGCTGTGTAAACATGTGCCTGTGTACTCTTGCACGTGAATGCTAGGCTGATCGAAGTATACCGTGTGGCGGAAAGAAAAACAGACACCAGCACACGTATTCAATTAGCCCCGCTTGATGGAGACTCTTCAGAATCTCCCCGGGAGTTAGAGCATTTCTTCTGAGCGTGTCACAGACCCAGGGCTTCTAGAAAAACCAGGCTGGCTGATTGAGGTCCTTTTGAAGTTGGGGATGGACTTGACTGACGGCGTTTTCTTTCCCAGCGAGTGCTGATAACGAACGAACCACGCTGCTAGCAGTGTCGCTGTTGCCGCCACGCGAGATGTGCCGGGGCGGCTACTAGAAACAGCATCTGGCGGCGGGAACGGTTTTCACAGTGCGCCAGCCGCAGCGTGAGCCCAGCCTTTGTGACAGCTCCCAGCGGCAGCCCCACGTCGCCAGGGACTGCTTCCCCGGGTCCTGTCTGGGGACCACCGATCCTGTCCCGGGGGCCGCGAGCGAACGCGCGTGGGGCGCGGCGGGTAGCCCTGTCGGGGCCGCGCACGCGCCAAGGGTCCCCCCCACCCCGACCCCCACCCGCCCTTAGTCCCGTGGCGGCGGGCGGCCTCCCGCCGCCGCCGCCGGCCCCTCGGCCCCTGCCCTCGGCCAAGCCCCTTTATCCCCTGCCGCCGCCTCGAGGCTCCGGGCGGCCGCCCTCGGCCCAGCCAATCAGACGCGAGCGTTCCCTGCAGGCGCCGGCCAATCCACGGCCCGCGTTTGCTGGAAACGCGAAACCCTTGGGGGAAAAGCAATAACAAAAGCCTTTCACTGCAGACAAATGTTAAGTGTCTGTGCAGACTTTTCCTGTTTTTAATTTTATTACTGCAAGAATGGAGGGTTTGTTGTTTCTTTCATGTTTCCTTTCAAGCAATTTTAATTATACATTTGTGCTACATCAGGGACTCTGGAACGCAGTGCTTCAGCCTCTTGCGTCGCAAGCTAAAATGCGGCAACCTTCTGGCAATACAGATATATTCCTGCACTGTAAATATAGCTGACATGCTAAAGAATTTTAAGCAGCTGCAAAGGTCTTTGACACCACACACAGTGCCCCAGAGAGCACATGATGAGAAAACCAGCTCCGTCTTCCCCTTCGCCTTCCCTCCCACCCCTCCCTTTTCCTGGAGGGACGTGCTCATAAAGAATCCTTTCCTCCAATTGTTCTGTCTTGTGCAAATTTTGACCAAATGCCTAATTACCATTGATTCTCATCTCAATATGAATTTTTATACTCCGTGGTTTAAAAGAAAATTTTCCTGAGGGAATTAGAATGGAATCAACCGGATTTCAGGAAATGCTTGCTTTGCTTCATGCTCGTCCCCTCCCACCCCCGACTATTGCTACAGTGAGTAAATTCAGCTGTCACCTAATGGCAACATAGACCATATGGGAAACAATTTTTAAATCTCTTTTAGAGACTTTTGAAAGAAATCCTTCCTTCCCCACTGCTCGGGTCCCAGCCATTCAAATATTTTTACCTGCTGCTAAAACATTTCCCATGGAAATTAGTCTTACCTCGTGAGGTGTCTCTTACCATAAAGGAGTGCAATACAGGGTTTCTATAAAATTCAAAATGGCAGTGAGCAAGTGAGCAAACCAGTTAGAAGTAGACTGTGAGTGATGTCCCTAGGTGTTTGCAAAAGAGAATGGAGGGTAGGTAGGTACCGAAAAGAAACCAAAGGCTCACTTAAGTATTGCGTTGATTGACCCTCGTATTTTATGCGTGTCTCAAAAACCCAGGTCCTTTTAATATAGGCTGTAAAGGGGTGATTAAAAAAATATATGGCACTTGTCCTCTAGAGAAATCAAGAGGATGTTCTATTTTATTTTCCTGTGACATTTAGTATACTAAGTGCACTTAAGTTTAGTAATTCACAGATGCAGTGCTAAATTAAATTGTCTGTCTGCAGAGCAGTTGGGAAAAGCAGAATAGCTTGCAGGAAGCAAGTGTGTTGGTTTTGAGATTTTTGTCTTCTAATCCTCTGTGGCAAATGCTTACTAAAGTTGATTCTAAAGATAACCCCAAGAGCAAACCTATTGTGCACATTTATTTTCTTAAGAGGGCTATTTTAGGAGTCCTTAATATGAAACAAGACCAAACAGTGAAACAGATACCATACCCTGGCTGATTCTTGTCTCACAAAGCCAGAGAGGGGAGGATTAGGAAAGCGAAATCATAGCTGATTGTCCGCTATCTGGACTCTCAGCCCCTGCCCTCCCCTTCTCCTGTTTTTGTGCACCCACCTAATCTTTTCCTAAATAAAAATCACCATTATTTTATATTGTTGAATTGGAAACAAAGCCGATTCCTTTCAGTCACCTTCTGGTTTAAGCACTGGTAACTGGCGCTTAGTTTTTGTTGGCTGCTTGCCAAACGAAAGCAATTATGTGTAATAATAGAAAAATTAAGAGGTGAGTGTTGCTGTTTTACAGCAGGACATGGCAAAAACCATTTCCTTCTGTCAGCAGTATCTTGATTACACTCTCACACGCAGTCTTACCCTTTTGTACCGCATGCACACAGGCATGATCTCTCTCTCTCTCTCTCTCTCTCTCTCTCACACACACACACACACACACACACACACACACACACACACACACACAGTTTCCTGTGGGTTTTCACTTGAGGTCACTGAAACCAGAAAGAGGAACAGTGCAAACCACAGTTTTTGAAAGCGAATGAGAACAGAATTTTGCTGGTAAAATAACAACAATAGTAATAATAATAATAAACTAGAAACAGAGTAATCAGTGCTAACAGTGGTCCTCCTTCATTCCCCATTCCTGCAGGTGTTCTAGTGGTCAATGTCACGTGGAGGAACAAAACTTACGTAGGGACCCTCCTGGACTGCACCAAGCACGACTGGGCCCCTCCCAGGTATGTACGTACGGGGCCTTTTATTTCAGGCTCTGTTTGCTCTCCTCCTTCCTCCGCTTCGCCTCTCCTTCCGCCATCCTCTCTTTGCACAGAAACTATAGAGGTAGATTAATAATGCATAAAAGTCTGCCCGTAATTGAAACCAGGCAAAAGAGAAAGGAGCTGGTGAGGATTGCACACGGTGAAATGCACTCCCTGCCCCTTCGCCCCCTCTCCTTTGTTTTCTTTTCTCAAAATGGGAATTTGAACTGGATTCGAAGCTAGCTACCTGAGCCGTTTTCCTTTGGTGTTCTGAAGAAGAACATACGTCATTCGTTGCCAGTTCTGTGGCAGGGATTAAAACTGTCAGCGCAAGAACAGGGTGTCTTTTCCTTCTCTGGGCCCAGCCCTCGCGCCCCTGGGGTGTTGGCCGCTCTTGCCGGCATTGTGTGCCTCGCGCTGTCTCCCGGCTCTTTGGGGGATGCTCCTCTTGACGTCTGTCGCTTGTTTCCCTAGGTTCTGCGAGTCACCGACAAGCGACCTGGAGATGAGAGGGGGCCGGGGCCGAGGGAAGAGAGCGAGGTCTGCCGCGGCGGCTCCGGGCTCAGAGGCCAGCTTCACGGAGTCCAGAGGGCTGCAGAACAAGAACAGAGGGGGGGCCAATGGGAAAGGGAGGCGGGGCAGCCTCAACGCCAGCGGGCGAAGGACACCCCCAAATTGTGCTGCTGAGGACATCAAAGCCAGCCCCTCCTCCACCAACAAGAGGAAAAACAAGCCCCCGATGGAGCTGGACCTGAATTCCAGCTCCGAGGACAATAAGCCGGGGAAGCGCGTCCGCACCAACTCCAGAAGCACTCCGACCACTCCTCAAGGGAAACCAGAGGCGACTTTTTTGGACCAGGGCTGCTCCTCGCCAGTGTTGATCGACTGCCCCCACCCAAACTGCAACAAAAAGTACAAGCACATTAACGGCCTGAGGTACCACCAGGCTCACGCGCACCTAGACCCAGAGAACAAGCTGGAGTTCGAGCCCGACAGCGAGGACAAGATCTCGGACTGCGAGGAGGCGCTGAGTCACGTGGCGCTCGAATGCAGCGAGCCCAGCGCCAGTCTGGCGGCCTACGACCAGGTGAAGGCGCCGGTGTCGCCCGGCCCCGGGCACCCCCCTGGTACCCCCAAGGGGAAGAGAGAGCTGATGAGCAACGGTCCGGGCTCTGTCGTCGGGTCGAAAGCGGGGAAGAGTTCTGGCAAGAAGAAGGGCCTTCACGGCGAGCTGAACAACCTCCCAGTCATCTCCAACATGACGGCCACCCTAGACGCTTGCTCCGCAGCAGATGGCAGCTTGGCTTCCGAGATGCCCAAACTGGAAGCAGAAGGGCTAATCGACAAGAAGAACGCGGGAGAGAAAGAAAAGGGCAAGAAAGCCAACAACTGCAAAATGGACAAGAACCTCTCCAAACTGAAAACCGCGCGGCCCATCGCCCCCGCCCCGGCCCCCACCCCGCCGCAGCTCATCGCCATACCCACCGCGGCCTTCACGAGCACCACCACGGGGACCATCCCCGGACTGCCGTCCCTCACGACCACCGTGGTGCAGGCCACACCAAAGAGTCCTCCGTTGAAACCCATCCAGCCAAAGCCCACCATCATGGGGGAGCCCATCACCGTGAACCCAGCTCTCGTGTCCCTCAAAGACAAAAAGAAGAAGGAGAAGCGGAAGCTTAAGGACAAAGAAGGGAAGGAGTCGGGGAGCCCGAAAATGGATGCCAAGCTGGGCAAACTTGAGGACGCCAAGGGGGCCGGGAAAGACTTATCGGGGCATTTTTTAAAGGACCATCTCAACAAGAGTGAAGGGTTGGCCAACGGACTCTCAGAGTCTCAGGAGAGCCGGATGGCCAGCATCAAAGCCGAGGCCGACAAGGTTTACACTTTCACGGACAACGCGCCCAGCCCTTCCATAGGCAGCGCCTCGAGGATGGAGTGCAACCCGCTGGTGAACGGGCAGGCGCCCATGGCCCCGCTGCACGTGCTGACGCAGAACGGGGCCGAGACCGCGGCCAAGACCAGCAGCCCCGCCTATTCGGACATCTCTGACGCCGCCGACGACGGTGGGTCCGACAGCCGGTCGGAGGGCGTGAGGTCCAAGGCCGGTTCCCCGTCGGACATCATTTCCAGTAAGGAGGGCGTCGTCAAAGGGCATCCTGCAGCTACAGCACAGTCCTCTCAGATGAAAGAGTCCCATTCTCCCTATTACCATGGCTACGATCCTTACTATTCTCCAAGTTACATGCACCCTGGGCAGGTGGGGGCCCCTGCGGCCGGGAACGGCGGGAGCACGCAGGCGATGAAGATCAAGAAGGAGTCCGAGGAGGAGGCCGAAAGGAAAGACAAGGCAGAGCAGCTGGATGCCAAGAAAGCGGACCACAACCCGGCACCCTTACAGCCTCAGCACCAGTCGGTGATCACGCAGAGACACCCAGCGCTGGCGCAGTCGCTTTACTACGGCCAGTACGCCTACGGGCTCTATATGGACCAGAAGTCCCTGATGGCCACCAGCCCTGCCTATAGACAGCAGTATGAGAAGTACTATGAGGACCAGAGGCTGGCAGAGCAGAAAATGGCCCAAGCTGGCCGAGGAGAGTGCGACAGGAAAAGCGAGCTCCCCTTGAAGGAGCTGGGCAAGGAGGACAGTAAACAGAAAAGCCTGCCGTCTGCCACAATCTCAAAAGCTCCCTCTACCCCAGAGCCTAACAAAACCCATTCTAAACTAGGGCCGCCAGTGCCTAATAAAACTGAGGAGACAGGTAAATCACAGCTTCTCCCCGGCCACCAGCAGCAGCTTCAGGCCGACAGCTTCAAAGCTAAGCAGATGGAAAACCACCAGCTTATTAAGGAGGCTGTAGAAATGAAATCTGTCATGGACTCTATGAAGCAGACAGGTGTAGACCCAGCCTCGAGATTTAAACAAGTAAGATTGTGGAGCGTGGCCCCCCACAGGGAGAGAGCGAGTCTGACCCTTGGACGTGTCTGGGCTTGATCTGGTTAGCCTTCTTCCCAGGAAATAAGCCAAGGGTTCCTTAGGGTTGGTCCCTTCTCCTCCTGAAACGTATTCGAAAAGATCCTCTCAGGAGCCACTGTGTGTGTACCTCTCCAGTGTGCCTAACTCACCCTTGCCTTGTGTTGTGTATGTAGTCAAAGGAACTTCGCACCTGTGCGTCGCAGACTCGTGTTCCGTGCTGGTCACTCGCTGTGAACCTGACGAGGTCCCTTAATTTCTTACTGAGCCCAGCCTGAGGGAATCCTTCCACGTGGCCGCTGAGATCCTGAGTCTGATCTCTACCGCGTTTGTTCTTTCTCGTGTCCACATTTCTCCCGGCAGCCTCGAGGAACATAAGACCGGGGCCTTAAACCCACATTCCCCACTGGGCTCTGTCCTACCACTTGGGGCCCAGATGTCTTTCACACGGTGTCTGAGATGCCTAGGGGTTAAGAGCCCCAACGCGGGGCTCCGTGCCGATCACCTATGAGGAGAACAGGGGGGTCTGGGTGCGTGGGCCTCCCGCAGCCATCCCGGAAGCCCCTGCTCGGCCAGCCTGAGGCTCCCCGTGCAGACACCTGAAAATCGGCCACCGTGAAATCACACGTGTGCTCGCACTTTCTGTCACCGCGCACACATCCTGACTCACTACGGTCCCGCGAGAGTTAACGCTGGGGTTTCCCGGCCTCCCGACCCCCCCTCTCCACTCCCACGCTTTCACCCCTGGTGAATCAGAGCACCAGAATCCTTTTTTGGTGCTCATTTCTGCCCAGAGGTTGAGACTTAGGCCCAAGGTTGAATGTTCTCTCTCAGGACTTAAACACCCAGGGGGTTTTTGTCGTGAATGGGATGGGGGTCGCAGAGGCCTTTTGGGCTCCTCACTTGCCCCAATTCTGGAGGCCTGAATCAGGCCGTGGCTTCACAGGGCTGCGTCAGAACTTGGGGGGTTATAGATGCCTTTGGTTTCTAAAAGAAAAGCTATGATGTGTGCTATTAATTTTTGAAATTTTGTTTTGATGAAGATGTCTGCATGTGAGATGTGAGCCCCCATATTAAGCCTCAGCTGCTGTAGTTGAAGAAAATACATTAGGAAACCAAGAGTTTCCACCCCCCCCCCCACCCCATTCCCCATAAATGATGTTACGTGATCTATTCGTGACTCAAATTCACTATTAAGTGGCCTGAGCTGAAGTTTTTTAAATATGTGTATGTATTTTAACTTTCATTTATTTTTTGAAAGAGGGAGAGACAGAGTGTGAGCAGGGGAGGGGCAGAGAGAGAGAGGGAGACACAGGCTCCAGGCTCTGAGCTGTCAGCACAGAGCCCAACGCGGGATTCAAACTGATGAACCATGAGATCATGACCTGAGCTGACCAAAGTCAGACGCTTAACCAACTGAGCCACCCAGGCGCCCCCTGAGCTGACGAATTCTAAAATTCGTTTTGCCTATGTGAGACAATGAAGGGAAAATGAGGGTTAGATTAAATTATGTCTGAGGGTGTTATTTAATGTTGAAAGATCCCACGAAGCGCCCGGCTCTGAGTTCCCTCAGACCTAAGTTGGAAGCCCAGCTGCGCCCTGGTCAGCAGCACGACCCTGCTGTTCCTTGAGCTTTAAAAGCTTCGCTTTTGTCTTGTGTAAAAGAGGTTAATAACGATGCCTACCTCAGATGTTATTACTTTGCGAGAGGAAGGTAAAGCTCTTTGCACAGTGCAAGCACATAAATACATGTTAACTTAGCATTAGAAGTAAGAGTAATAATGCTGTCATGGTGATTAATGGGTTTTGCTTAAAAATGGAGATTTTAAAACAAGGTTTTTTTTTTCCTTTTCCTCTTTCTTTTCTTTTCCTTCTCTTTCTTCCTTTCCTTTCCTTTCCTTTCCTTTCCTTTCCTTTCCTTTCCTTTCCTTTCCTTTCCTTTCCTTTCCTCTTCTTTCCTCTCCTCTTCTTCTCTTCCCTTCTCTTCCCTTCTCTTCCCTTCTCTTCCCTTCTCTTCCCTTCTCTTCTCTTCTCTCCCCTCTTCTCTCCCCTCCCCTCCCCTCCCCTCCCCTCCCCTCCCCTCCCCTCCCCTCCCCTCCCCTCCCCTCCCCTCCCCTCCATCAGGATCCAGATTCAAGGACCTGGCATCATTATGTATACCAGCCCAAATACCTGGATCAGCAAAAGTCAGAAGAGCTTGAGAGGGAAAAGAAATTAAAAGAAGATAGTCCCAGGAAGACTCCCACTAAAGACAGTGGTGTGTCCAGCCTTCCCGTGTCATTAACGAGCATTAAGGAGGAGCCCAAAGAGGCCAAGCGCCCGGATTCTCAGTCCACGGAGGAGAACAAGCTCAAGAGTGATGATCGGAAGACGCCTGTGAACTGGAAGGACTCTCGGGGAACGAGAGTGGCAGTTTCCTCGCCTCTGAGTCAGCATCAGCCCTTCATACAGTATTTGCATGCTTATCCTTACCCACAGATGTATGACCCCAGCCACCCTGCATACCGGGCTGTTTCTCCTGTCCTAATGCACAGTTACCCTGGTACGTGTCGCGGGTTCTCGCTCTCTTAGAGGGAAAGGCTACATTCACTTATTGGTTACTGAAAAGCTCAGGATAAATGAGATGCTTCGGTGGTCGCGTTTGTTTTGCTTGTCTTTATGCTGCTTCAGGTCCCCAGGATGAAACTTACTTGACATGAGTTCGTTTTGTTTTGGCTTAGAGAAAACGTCAACGGTTCCCAGCTCTAGTTTCCATAGACTCTGATGCTCTAGTCTGTTAGACTGACAGATACTTTATTGCCTATGAAAATATTCTCGGCGCTCACTGTCATAATCATTATAGTTACTGTTCCTTTCACTTAAGCGGACGCGTAAATGTACGAAATGGCTGTAAGCTCAATTCTGTTTATAACCTCCGTTCATCAGGACGAATTAACTGGGAGAAGAAAATCGGAGAACCTACGTCGTGCACTTTAATGATGATGTAGCCCCTTCTTTTTTTTTTTTAAATTTTTTTTTTTTTTCCAACGTTTTTTTATTTATTTTTGGGACAGAGAGAGACAGAGCATGAACGGGGGAGGGGCAGAGAGAGAGGGAGACACAGAATCGGAAACAGGCTCCAGGCTCCGAGCCATCAGCCCAGAGCCTGACGCGGGGCTCAAACTCACAGACCGCGAGATCGTGACCTGGCTGAAGTCGGACGCTTAACCGACTGCGCCACCCAGGCGCCCCATGTAGCCCCTTCTTAATGTAATCCCCTATGTTAAGGTCTCCGACTCTTGGCCCAAATTCGTTGTAACCCGAGTGATTTTTTTTTTTTTTTTTTTTTCCTGTTTAAAAAACGGAGCCCATAACTTGATGTGGCATTTGTTGTTTATCTGCAGGGGCCTATCTCTCTCCAGGCTTTCATTATCCTGTTTATGGGAAGATGTCAGGGAGAGAAGAGGCAGAGAAAGTCAATACCAGCCCTAGCATCAACACGAAAACAACATCGGAATCGAAAGCGCTGGACTTGCTCCAGCAGCATGCCAACCAGTACCATAGCAAGTCTCCTGCCGTAAGCCTCCTTTTGTTGTTACTTAAAAGTACCATGTTTTGGGGGAGAAGAGGGGACAAGCTAGGAAGCGGTCTTGAAATAGAAATGGTTTTCGAACCCGGCTGTGATTTCAAGATGCTGTTTTAGCTTCGCCCATAAAGAACGGACTGTTCAAAGGTAAGAGGCTTTCACACACGAGGGGGAAGAAAAAAAAAATCGTCAAAACGTCTGTGGTGCTGGCGGGCTTTTCTGTCACAAAATGCACCGTGCCTCGACTGCCCAGGAGGGCGTTTGCTAGGTGGACATGTAAATTTGTAGGAGCCGGCTTGCGGCGTGAAGTATTTCTGATGGCTGATATTTTGGTGCACTGGCACGGGTGAGTCGCGTGGGGAAGGGACGGCTGCCCCTGTCTGTTTTGGCCTCGACCCATTGTCCTGTCCCTGTAACTTCCCGAAGCAAGGGAGACAAGGGCCTTTGTGAAAGATGGCTCCACCCTTGCTCCCATCCCGGCACCACCCCCTCCATGAAAGAGGGCAGCCACTAGTCCTAAAGGCTGTTGTCAAGAGAGACAAAAGGGTGTGGCCATTCTTGCCTAGAAAAGAAGTTTGGAATAAGATACAAGATCTTTGATGTGGATGAGTCCAGCAGGGACTGTAAGCTAGGAAAGGGGATTCATGAATCTATTTCTGTGCGTACTCCTTCCAGCACAGACATTTTTTTTTCTTTTCACGTGACAACGAGAACTTCAGGTTGGCCGGGTTCTAGTGGGCAGACACGTGTAGGAAAGGCAGTCGTAAACTGTGATTCGGGAGAACCACAGCTTTCGTTGAGCCTTCAGAAGCTGCCGGATTCTGGAATGCTTTCAGAGGCACAGGGCGATGATTTCCCGTACTTGGTATTGCCCTATCATGTTGAGATGTGTATTTTCTTTTTTTGTTTATTTGTTTTTGAAAAGATTTTTTTTTAAATGTTTGTTTATTTTTGAGAGAGAGAAAGAGTGGGAGTGGGGCAGAGAGAGAGAGGGAGACACAGAGTCTGAAGCAGGCTCCAGGCTCTGAGCTGTCCGCACAGAGCCCGATGTGGGGCTCGAACTCCTGAACAGTGAGATCAGAACTGAGCCGAACTCAGACTCTTAACCAACTGAGCCACCCAGGCACCCCGGGAGGTGTATTTTCAATGGGCTAAAATGGATAAGGTGTATTGAGAATTGGAAGATACATTCGCCCCACAAAATGTAAGTAAAATACACAGTCATTAGAAAATTTTTTTCAACCTTCTTGACCCATGTATAAATGTTGTTTCTGGGAAGAAATCGGGTAGATCCTAATCTTGCAATTTCGAGCGACTGTAAAGAAAAAGTTCTCTTATTTCCATCACTTGAGGCAAACCCTGATGGCGGCTGGTTAACTTTTAGGTGGGGCGTTTCTTTAGCTTTGGCTTAATTCCAGCTGGAACTTATGCGTGCCTTTTGAAATTATCTTCACTTAGTAAGGAATGTTAAGTATCTCTGTGTTTGCTTCTGAATCATTTACACATAGGGCTCAAAGGACAGAAGTGGTTTAGCGCTCCTGTCGGTTGTTTTTCAGAGTATTTAGAGGGGCCTGTCTTTCTTTTCTGTTGCAGCCCGTGGAAAAGGCGACAGCAGAGCGGGAGCGGGAGGCAGAACGGGAGAGGGACCGCCACTCGCCTTTCAGCCAGCGGCACCTGCACACGCACCACCACACCCACGTGGGCATGGGTTACCCACTCATCCCTGGTCAATATGACCCTTTCCAAGGTCAGCGGTTCTGTCGTTATTGTGTTGTTCGTTCTGCTTTGGAAAACTGTGGGCCCAGAGGACCGCTCACATCTTAAAATAAACACACTGAGCTTTGAGTTAACATGAACTCCAGGGAGTAAATAAGTTCTTAATTCTTATTTCCTAGTGATACAATGAAGGCGATTCCCCGCGTCTTTGTGTTCTATTGAGACAGGAAATGACTCCCACTTAATAATTGTCACTGGTTGATGTTATCGGTGGCTTCCTGCTATCTCATGGACTGAGGGTGGCGGCCAGTGTCTGGGGCACTGAATATAACAATCAGAAGATCAGATAGCTGCTTGAGGGAAATTGTGGGAAAAAAGGGAGGCATAATGAGAGGCTTTGGTGAAATGGTAGTGGTTTCTGCAGGCCTTTTACGTTGTATCTGCCCCCACCCCCACCCTCACCCCGGAAGTAATGGGAGTGACATGATTAGGTCTAACCTTTTCTTTTCAAATTTTTATTTACATTCTAGTTAGTTGACACACAGCACAGTATTGGTTTCGGGAGTAGAATTCAGTGATTCATCACTTCTGCACAGCACCCAGTGCTCATCACAGGTGCCCTCCTTAATGCCCATCACCCATCTTGCCTACCCCACCCACCTCCCTCCATCAACCCCTCACTCAGTTTGTTCTCTATCATTATGAGTCTCTTGTGGTTTGTCTTCTCTTCCCCCCACCCCGCCCCTTCCCATCTGGTCATGTCTTGTTTCTTAAATTCCATGTATGAGTGAAATCATATGTTTGTCTTTCTCCGGCTAATTTTCCTTAGCATAATATACTCTAGCTTCATCCATACATTGCAGATGGCAAGATGTCATTCTTTGTGATCGCTGAGTAATATTCCATTGTGTGCGTATATAGAGGTGTGTGTGTGTGTGTGTATCCATTTCTTCTTTATCAGTCGATGAATCAACCATTCATCAGTCGATGGACATTTGGGCTCTTTCCACAGTTTGGCTGTTGTTGATAACACTGCTCTACCCCTTCAGCTCTGTGTTTTTGTATCCTTTGGGTAACTACCGAGTAGTACGACTGCTGGATCAAATTTAACTTTTTCAGGAACCTCCACGCTGTTTTCCAGAGCGGCTGCACAAGTTTGCATTCCCACCAGCAGTGCAAGAGGGTTCCCCTTTGTCTGCACCCTTGCCCACACCGGTTGTTTCCGGAGTTGTTATTCCGACAGGTGTGAGGTGGTATCTCATTGTGGTTTTGATTGGTATTTCCCTGATGAGGAGTGATGTTAACATCTTTTCCTGTGTCTGTGAGCCGTCTTTCGGGTGTCTTCTTTGGACAAATGTCTATTGGTGTCTTCTGCCCATTTCTTACCTGGGTCGTTTGGTTTTTGGGTGTTGAGCTTGCTAAGTTCATTATAGATTTTGGATACTAACCCTTTTGTAGATATGTCATTTGAAAATATCTTCTCCTGTTCTATAGGCTGCCTTTTAGTTTTTGTTGTTTCCTTCGCTGTGCAGAAGCTTTTTATTTTGATGAGGTCCCAATAGTTGATGGTTGCTTTTGTTTCCCTTGCCTCTGGCAACATGTCTAGTAACAAGTTGCTCCAGCCAAGGTCAAAGAGGTTGTTGCCTTTGTTCTCCACTGGGATTTTGATGGCTCCCTGTCTTACATTTAGGTCTTTCATCCATTTTGAATTTATTTTTGTGTATGGTGTAAGAAAGTGGTCCAGTTTCATTCTTCTGCATGTCGCTGTCCGGTTTTCCCAACCCCATTTGCCGAAGATGCTGTCTTTTTTCCATTGGATGGATTAGTTGGCCATACGTTTGTGAGGTCGTTTCTGGGTTCTCTGTTGTGTTCCATTGCTCTTTGTGTCTGTTTTTGTGCCAGTACCATACTGTCTTGATGATTACAGCTTTGTAATATGTCTTGAGGTCCGGAATCGTGATGTCTCCAGTTTCGGCTACCATTCTTTTTCAGGAATGCTTTGGCTATTTGGGGTCTTTTGTGGTTCCATACAAATTTTAGGATTGTTTGTTCTAGCCCTGTGAAAAATGCTGGTGGTTATTTGCTGGGGACAGGGTCAACACTTTTAATCCCCTGTAATTCGGGGGCTCTTCACAGCCGTTCATTGCCATGGCTTTAATGATGGCGAAACATTTTGAAAAAGCCATAGAATCGTTGTGAGATAGCCTTCGATTTGTGGTGTTCTGGTTGACCTCCTGCTACTTGTCCCAGCTCTGTCACCTTACAGGGGTGGGTGGTGGCCCCATCTCTACCAAGAGATCCACTCGCTAGGTTCTTGCTGTCTTAGGTAGCTCAGACTGCCATGACAAAATGTCCCAGACTCTCTGGCTTTAGACCACAGAAAGTTTTCTCATCGTTCTGGAGTCTGGGAGGCTGGGTGCCAGCACGGTTGCTTGGTAACGAGTGCTCGGTTCCGGGCTTGTAGGTGGCTGCCATCTTGCTTTGTGCTTAAATGACCTCTTCTCTGTGTGCAGGGGGCAGGGGCAGCGGTGGAGGGAGGAGAGCTTGTGAGAGAGCTACCTTCTGGTGTCTCTCCTTATAAGGACATCATGAGCTCATTTGACCTTAATTATTTAAGTCCTATCTTCAGATGATCACATCGTGGATTAGGGTGTCCGCGTAGGGATTTTGGAGGGCCATATTCAACCCATAGCACTTGCCACGTTGGCCCTCATTCTGCTGTGTGAATACGAGATACCATGTGTAAAAGGTACCTCCAGAAGTAGGAAGTACTCTACACATGGGAAAGGTCATTTTTATTTGTTTAGCCCTCGTTACCACTCACAGTGGTGTTCAGAAAGAACATAGAGGGCTTAGAAGGAGAATTATCTTCCCTAGCTTTGCATGTGTTTTTTCTTGTTTTTCCAGGATTGTTTTCTGTAGAATTAAAAAAATAATTTCCTATCAGGCAGCTTCGCGCCATCTGGAGCCATTCCGTTCTCTGACTGCTGTCTTTCTCTTGCAAGGTAGAAGTTAGGACTGTTGTTAAGTTTGATTCACCAGTTCTGTGTTTCTTACGGGATGCAGGATGCATTGTGTTCGTTCACTGGGGAAATGCCGAAGTGATAAGTTATTATGAAAGTATTGTATGTTAAGCAAATGGCGTGTTGCTTCTGTAATTCACTGTGACTTTTGATTCCTGTTGTTGCGGGGGACCTATTATGTCTCCTGAGCTTCCTATTCAGGAATGCGAGCAAACCATTTAGTACCATGCAGAGTCACAGAGATGGAATGTTCTCTCTTCTCTTTGACTAGCTATTAAGAAAACCGCAGAGTATTGGATAAATGGCTAGATAGGGGATAGACTAAGCGGTGTGGGCTCCGTCTCTTCTATGTGAAACATTTCCTGTGTGTGTTTAGGAGAGGACGGATTGCTGCAGCCCTTCACCCCTGGGCCTGCACCTGCTCTTATCTTTCCCAAGTGTCACAGAAACCCTGCATTTTTTCCCCCATTAGGCTTGACCTCCGCCGCCCTCGTTGCCTCTCAGCAGGTGGCTGCCCAGGCATCTGCATCAGGAATGTTTCCTGCACAAAGAAGGTAAATATCCTTACATTTTGAATCTACATTTTTCTACATAGAGACATCTTAATGGGTGGGAGACAGTTAAGCGTAGGCCTTTTAGACCAAAAACTTGGCTCTTTGGGTTTTTATATTCTTGTAACGAACGTGCTTTTATGGCCCGTTGCTTTACATGCAGCTTACGTTCCGGGACCCTCATTTCTTTAGCTGTAATATAGGTTAGTAATTAACTGATGAGTGCTTTTATTTATTGATTTTTCGAGCAGTTGAAAAGCCTCTTAGGTTACCCTCACAGCCCTGTTAAAACACTCCGCCACCACTCCTTTTGTTTTATCATGTTTCAAAATAAAGTCACAAAGGGAGACATTTATTTTCAGAATGCTAAAGGTCATGTTTGTTCTTTGATACTTTTAATTATCCCTCAAGTTGTGTCAGAAAGGAACATAATTTATTTTTTCCACAGTGTAGATCATAACCCTCGTGTGCGTTCCCTTTCTTGAATAAGCGAGTTCCATGATTTGAATAGAATTAAGATAAGCCTGTCAGTCTTAGGGTTTTCACATTTTCGGCGTCAAATGCTGATGGAGCCCTGTGCTAAGGTCTTCTTTTTCCTTTGCAGAGAATAACAAGATTGGAAATGTACGTTGTCATGTGACTGGATCACATGGGGAAGCGCTTTTATACAGACATCAGTTCCATGGTGTTAATTTGAAATGCCTTTAATGGCAGGCAAGAACCAGTCATTTCATTTTTGTAAATTACAGATTTTATCACAGAGTAACAAATGTTGCTGTAATTAAGCTTCTGTTTTATATATATATACGTATACATATATGTGTATATACATATATATATATATATATATATTCTTTACTTTTTGTATCAGTAACCAGGCTCGCACACACAGGGTCTGCTATCCCGTTGCAAACCACTCAGTAAAGGAAGTAAAAAAAAATGTATTTGTCATGTTGAAAAGCGTTAGCCACAAAAGGCTGCCTACTTTCTTTTCCTTTTCCTTTTCGATTGTAAATAAATGACGTATCCGTGTGCCTGAACCTTGCATATCCTTCATAGATTCCCGCCCCCCTCCTCCTCGCCCCCGCAAGGCCCTCAGAAAGGCTGGCTGTGATGATGACGCTTGGGTACAATTTAGATGTCTATTTGGTGGCTCCCGTTAAAGACACATCCGTGTAAAATGTTCCTGTAGTCACTGTTTGTACTTGTGTGTTGTGGAAAAAAATGACTTTTGGAAGGCATGGGGTTGCCAATACCACAAAAACTGTGTTGTAGATAATGTAAAGATTAAAAATGGGGAAATAATGAGCATCTGTGAATAATGAGGTGTCATTTTTTGATAATCTTGAATGGCAAATAACCCAATAGCCTGCGTACCAGAGACATCTGTGATTGTTGTATTACTTGAATAGTCTTACAGTCCCCCCCTCCCACCGCCAACTTTTTTTTTTTTTTTTAATGTTTACAATTATCCAGTTTTAGAAGAGAGAGACTTTAACGCCATTGCCTGGTTACTTGTTTTATGCTGTAATCTAGTTTATTTTATGTAAAATGTATATTGAATGCTTTCCTTTTTTATACCTGCCTTAAATAATTTGGCAATCAGAATTAAAAAGGTTTTTTTTTTTATAACGGCTTCTTGTCTGTCTCGACTTCTTTCTAGTTGGCTGATTGTGATTCCAATTTTCAAAAAACGGTTTCTTTATATTATGAATGTTCAGTTCATGAAGTACACACATGCTGAGTTTTCTTATATGATATGCGGGTATAACATCCAAACGGTGTGTTTAATTCAGAGGACACGTCCATAGTCACTGGGTCTTTACTCTGAACAGGGGGGGCGTGATATCACTACAGATTGGTAGATACAGGTTGTTGTGATACGGAATGATATTGCAAAGTTAGTCTTGGCAACGCGTGGACAGTAGGTGAAGTGTGTAAAAAGTCAGCTAGCCATTTATTTGACTCGCCGCTAAGTTGTCCCATGAGCGGATTTTATGCCAAACGTACAGAATGAACTGCCTCCTTCCTTTCTTCTTCCTTGCCCCCTTCCCATCCTCCCTCCCTTCCAAGAAGCACTCACCGAGCACCTCCTTTTATCCCGGACACTGTGTAAGGCGCTGGAATATGGCCGTGAACAAAACAGACCGAAATTCCTGTACTCACAGAATTTGCATTTTTAGGTGTGGTAAGCATAATAAAATATCTATGTGATAGAGTATAATAGATGGTTGATAAACACTACGGACAGAAAGCACGTGAGTGGGCTTGGAATGTGAAAGTCCGAGAGTGTAGATAGAGCAATCAGAGAAGCCTCACTATAGGAGATGAGAAGTGATCCATGCACAGATCTGGGGGGGGCGGGGCATCGCAGCTACTAAGAAATGCCGCAGTGGGGGTGTGCTTTCTGTGTCTGGACTGGTTGATCTCCGTGCTTCTTTGCAACTAACTCTTAAGTTTTTAATTTTACTCTAATTGCCAATGGCAGTTCTCCCACTTGGTGTTCTAAAAAGTTCTTTAAGTTGATGGACTTTGTCTTGCTGTCCCCCTTAGGGGCCTTGTCTTCACAACTGGGTAGACTTCTGTGCAATCAACATGTGTTCTCCACTTTCGGAAAATCACCTTCAAGTGTTACCCTTGCCGGGCGCCTTCCGGGTCCAGCCAGTGTTCTTACTAGATTTCTGTAGAAGGACGTTTTTCTTTGAATTTTCACTTGGGTTTCCTTTTGAATTTCATCTTCGTGACTGTTGATAAAAAAATCACTCTCTGGTGTTTTCCTACTCATGAGAGAATTTCACGTATTTCCCATCATTTTGTAACCCACATTTTTAAATCCGTTTTTTCGTTTGCAGTTTGTAGACCACATCTTGATGTATCCTTGAAGAGCTGATGTAATTTTTCGTGTGCCGCTTCAACAAGCATGTTTCCTCTGTTCCGAACCCAGTTTAAAGTATGTCTGTTAATGGCCTACGTGCTGCTGTCGTTCTGGAACAGATCAGACAATCGAGTTGTTCAAAACGCCACGGCGGGGGGCGCCTGGGTGGCGCAGTCGGTTAAGCGTCCGACTTCAGCCAGGTCACGATCTCGCGGTCCGTGAGTTCGAGCCCCGCGTCAGGCTCTGGGCTGATGGCTCGGAGCCTGGAGCCTGTTTCCGATTCTGTGTCTCCCTCTCTCTCTGCCCCTCCCTCGTTCATGCTCTGTCTCTCTCTGTCCCAAAAATAAATTAAAAAACGTTGAAAAAAAAAAAAATTTAAAAAAAAAAAAACGCCACGGCGGACTAAGAACACCTTAAGTCTTCCGCTCACTTACCGTGTTCCGCTCACTTACCGCCGTGCCCGGGCGACGCTACGGGTTCCTGAGGACTTTCCTAGTTTTCGCAATAAGTACTTTCAAAACAATTTTCATAAAAGCCGGTCTTCCCCTTCAGCTGCGAAATGACTGGGTGTATGCTTACTACATACCAGCGTTTTAATCACTGCTAGTTAGGTGCCTAAATAGAGTATAACTAGATGCGGCCGACCATGCTTAGCTCTGCAACCGTAATAAACAGGAGTGCTGATGAGCGCAGCGCGATATATGACCAAAGGCACATTGCGATTTGAATAGTCTCCCCCCCTAGGCTTTTGCGGGAACATTCTTCACGACTGGTTTACATTTATCACTAAATGAAGTTTTGTTTCTTCCCCCGAAACTGTTACAGTGTTGTCTTTGCTTGTGACAACACGAATTGCCAAAGGCCAGGGTCTGTTTATATTCTGTGTGCTGATTCTCTAGCTGAGTACATAGTCAGGACTGAATGGTAAATTAAAGATTCCCAAAAGACAGGCATACTTGGCTCCGTTATATTACTATGATGAATCTGCCATTAATGCGGTTCTAATTGTTTCACTTTTATAGACATAAAATCAGTCCCCTTAGTGACTAATAATAGGGTTTATTGATTTTACTAAACATTATTCATTCCAGGCCCGCTCATATCAGCTTGTCCTGAACATATGCACAAAGCCCGCAGTGCTGACACAGTGCCGATTAACTTCACGGAGCAATGAGAGTGAAGAGTTGTTTACAGCTGTGGTCCCATCGACTGCAGAATATTAAAAAACAAGGGAACAGGCTCCACGTAGAACCCTCGGTTCCCCCATTTGGATCTCAGGTGGCTCTCTCGTGGAAACTCGCCCCTGCTGGTCAGCAGTGGTCACTAACGCGCGGGGAGTTAAAGGCTGGCCTTCTGCGTTCACCCTGGCCTGTGACCCTGATTTACCGTGGTTTCGGCCCAAGGGTCTGAGAGTCACCAGAAGGAATGGCCATGATTGATACAGGATAAAACAGCGGTTTAAATGATAATTCCTGGTCGTTTCATTCCCTCCCTGAGTCTGAAAAAGAGACTAGGCAGGCGAAGCCATTTATTACTGTTTTGTCACCAAACAGTCATCCGTTCCCTGCTTCCCGCAGAAGCCTGAGTCGTAAATGTTGTTTACTTTCCTTAACTTGAGGAGAGAAAACAGAGTTGAAGCCCGTGCTTAGCAGGGCCCTTGGCATGGATTCTTTATTTTCCTTCACCGAAGCAGTCTCTAAAAAGCAAGGCCTCCCAGCCTCGGCACTTAATTCTCATAAAACCCAATTACTGTTCCCATCTCAGAATTGAGGAAACTGAGGCACAGAGGTAAAATCAGTGCAGTCCACGCGGCCTCAAGGACAGGGGCAGGCTTCACAAGCACGATGCTCTCGTGTTTCAGAAGAGGGATCGTAACGTCGCTCTGTAAGTAATACGACCCAGCCCGCTTTCTTTGCTAAACTCTTGATTACTTTCAGAGGGGCAAATGGGGGAACTATATAGTCTGTGTCTTGAGTTTTCTAGAAGACAAAACCCCGGTGCAGCCTTTCCCAGAGCTGGGTAGCAGTCCCGACCCAGGACCCTGAGAGCTTGGAGGGTCGTCAGCTCTTTGCTGGCCTAAGTTGCTGGAAGTTACACTATTTTCCTGGTTGTCCGAGTGGTCCCCGCTACCTTTAAAAATTATTTTCAACGTTTTTTATTTATTTTTGGGACAGAGAGAGACAGAGCATGAACGGGGGAGGGGCAGAGAGAGAGGGAGACACAGAATCCGAAGCAGGCTCCAGGTTCTGAGCGGTCAGCACAGAGCCCGACGCGGGGCTCGAACTCACGGACCGTGAGATCGTGACCTGAGCCGAAGTCGGACGCTTAACCGACCGAGCCACCCAGGCGCCCCAGAAAAGTTAAGTTTTGAAAAAAGTGAAGGTAGGGGGGTGCCTGGCTGGTTGGTGGAACATGTGGCCCTTGATTGAGGGGTTATGAGTTCCAGCCCACGCAGGGCGTAGAACCTACTAAGAAAAAAAAAAAAGACTAGCAAAGGAAGAAGTTCCAACCACAGCTTCAGATTCATTTCCTGTAACCAGATCCTTTTCTAGTGCATTTTGTGTGCCGAGGGAGATATGCGACATATTTATTTGCAAGATGTAAACATGTAAACTGTACCCCCGTTTCTAGAAACTTGGATTGGAATTGCTGCCTTATTCTAATATAGCGGACGTCTAAAAAAAATGAATGGCCTTGATTTTTCTTGGCCTCTGAGACGACTTTGTTCCAGAAGATATGTGCTGTGGGCAAGGTATACTATTTGATTCAAAAATTCTTCCTACTCAGGGTGGCAGGAGGCACGTGGCTCAGGCACCCTGAGCCTCATGGAATCATCAGAAGACTGCAGGTTGGAAGGAGAAGGTGGTCCCATCTTCCTGTCCCTCCCCAGGGAAGGTCGTCCACCCACCCACCCCCATCCTCCTAGATCAGATCCTGAAGTTTCCGGGATTTATTTCTAGGGTGATGGTTGGCAGGTGGGGAAGGAGGGGTGCAATCCCAGCCCGGCAGGGATGGCTTTTCAACCTGATCGCAGAGAGGGACCGCATCTTTGGTGGAGCTGGTCGTTGCGGGGTTGGGTATTTTCCCCTGCCTGTAACAAAACCTTGACTCCAATGGCCTGAACCCACGAGAAATGACAAGCTGAGAGCAGAGTGAGCCGCAGATGCAGTCCTCCATGCCACCAGGTCTGCTTCTCTGGAATACTCTTTGCTCTAGTCTCTTGATCCCTTGTGTTAATGGCCGTGAAGTTCCAGGGGCCCTGTCCAGAGACATCCACATCTGGGAGACAGGAATGAGTCTTTCTGTGTCTCTGTCTTAGGAGTTGAGAAGCCTTTCTCCGACACCTGGCACACATTCCCTCATGTCTGCTTGACCAGAATCAGGGCACATGCTCACTCCTGAACCATCATGGACAAGAGGATGAGATTGCTGCCACTTCTTCGGGCTAAGAAGGGTGAGAATCTGCCCCCAGGTCGTGCCTCGGAGAGACGCATGAGGGCTTGGAACCAGGGTTCCATTAGGGAAGAAGAGGAAGGAGTAGAATGTTGTGTTGTCTGAAGATCAACCTCTCCTTGAGCCCAGTGGGTCTTGGGGTAGATTCTCCTGCTGTCCTTTGCTCCTCCTGAACTATGTGTGTACACAGGATGGGGTATGGGTAGGAAGCAGGCAGTTGTTGGCACGTAAGCGAAACTCAGGGAGCCCCTCCACTGTGACTGATTCTCTTCTAGAGAATCCAGTGATTGGGCAGAACTAAGGGGTGAGCTACCGCGTCATGGACACACTGAACATCCGAAAGACGGCAAAGGGATTCAGAAACCTAGCGAGCGGGACTCTACTGGGGGGGGGGGGGAAGGATGATACCGCTCTTCACTGCCGCCCCAAACACAAACACACACACACACACACAGTTTTATGTTCTTTTCCCCCTGCAGAAGTTCCCTAAAATTTATAGCCCGTAAGAAATAAGAGGGACCTACCTTTTCCCCAAGCAAGTAGCCTGTAATCCGAAGAGAAGAGAGGATCTCTGGTCCATTCCTGACTGGAATAGAGATACAAGCTTGAAGTCATGGGGAGCGGGTGGCCGGGGGCGGGAGCGGTAAGGGCACTGGCACGTTGGGAGGGGTACATGTCAGACACTGGTGTACCAAGAGCAAGGTCAGATTAGCTCACTGGCCGGGGGGAGAATCCCCTGGGAAGATTCCTAGAGGGAAAGAGAAACCAGGCTTTAGCTTGTGGTCCTTGACACAGGGTTACCAAAAGCTTTAGGTTGAGAAAGAGCCTTGAGTGGTTCTTGCAAAGCAGTCTTGTGGTTGCTGAGGGGGAAGAGTAGGTGGGTTGCTCCTGGGTAGCCTCGATGGTGGGGTTTGGAGAGGGATGCGGAGAGGGCTTCATTCTCTTGACCTCTGACCCCCTCTCTCCTCTCAGAGATCACAGCAGTTGGTAGGAAGAAGGTAGACGAATGGCCCCAATTTCCTGCCCCTCTGTCGGTCGTTGCCGGTTCCACGTATAGAGGTGCACTTACCGCGGAGGGTGGATAGCTCAGGGGTTCCATGTGGCAGTCCCTGAGTTGGTGAGGGGTGGGCTAATGCAGGTCTAGGGACTGGCAATACTTTGGGTGGGATACAGTTCCTTCCAAAGAAGGACTTTTGAAAGTGGGCGAACAGGACAGGAGCCAGAGTCCTTTCGGGATGGATTTCTTGAGGTGCCACTAAAGGGCCACGTAGTTCCTAGGGACACAGTGCCCAGACCTTGTGCGCTCAGCCCTTCTAGTCAGAGGGGACGGCGCTCCTCCCTGTGCATCAACCGCATGTCTCTGCAGTGCCCTGCAGACCTATTGTTGACTGGGGAGATGGATGTGCACACGAGCCCTCGCTTTGGAGACTCGGCGACCAAAGCTCATAAACCTTCAAGCCTGATGTGCTCAGCCTCAGAAATCCCCAAGTGCCTGTATGTCAGCTGCCCCCCAACCCCCCACCATCCCATCAGTGATAAGAGACACACAATAAAAGATGTATTTTATGACAACAGCTTGGTGACCAGACTGTCTGGGGGCTGAAGCAGGATTAGTCATGGACAGGTCCCCAGCAGCCCCGCTGACCGCGGGCCCTGTGAGCTCAGTCCCCAGGCCGCTGGCGAGTGGCAGACGTGCCCAGATGTGGAAAGCTTCGATGTCTGACTCATTTGTGTCCCTTGCCTGGATTCTGTGGTAGTCAGTGAGGGGCAGAATCAGAGACAAAAAATGCCACACAGCCGGGGGAAGTCTCGGTGCCTATTAACGGCCAGCTTGTATAGGTTTCTATCTTGAGAGTCCTCCTGCTGTGGCGGTGAAGCTTCTGGAAACCCCATGTGACAATTCAGGGAACGCAGGAACGTTTCCATGACCGACTGGAGGTTGGGGTGGGCCAAGATCCTACAGATGGCCAAGTAGCGTCCCCCGGGTCAGCCAAGAGGGACTTCCTTTTCATCATCTGGTGGTAGAAACTGATAACTGGTATTTAATATGAATGAAGTATTCTCCGGGAAGGTCAAGTGTCTCCAACCTCACCCCACGTTCCATGTAGGCAACTCTGAGGGCCTCTGTCTTCTGACTGTTTGGCAGGCTTACCTGGGTACTTCCTCCTTTTTTTTCCTTTTAATTAAAAAAAAATTCTTAATGTTTATTTTTTGAGAGAGAGAGACAGAGCATAAGTCGGAGAGAGGCAGAGAGAGAGAGGGAGACACAGAATCCGAAGCAGGCTCCAGGCTCTGAGCTGTCAGCACAGAGCCCGACGTGGGGCTCCAGCACACGAACTGTGGGATCATGACCTGAGCTGAAGTCAGATGCTTGCTGCTAAGATTTGCTGCTAAGACTATGTCTTAGTCAAAGAGTTTTCAGTTGTAAATAACAGAAACCTGTTCAAACTAACCTAAGCACAATAGGCAGGTTCAATGTAGGGCAGAGGTGTCTTCTGGGAGTGAGTGCAGGAAGTATGTATAAGCTTGCAGGAGGCGGGCCCTGGGACCTACGAGGTCTTCAGGCACGTTGGCAGCCCCTTTGTCCTTCCCTCTCCTTCATCCTCTCCCCTCCCCTCTCCCCATCGTGGCCTCTTTGCTCTGTCTCTCAGGGCTCTCTCTCCTTCTCTGGATGCCTGGCCTGACTCAACTTACAGTATTCCTAGCATCTCGGTTTTAAGTCCAGATTTCCACGAGTGGCCCCCTGGTGTCCCTTGAGCCAGGCTCTGAATGAACCTGCCTGTGGAGGGAGCCAGGGAGGGGGAATGGGCGCACTGCTCAGCCAGCTCCTTTGGGCCAGCCCTGCCCCAGTGCCGCCCAAGCCCAGCATCCAAGGGGCACTTAGGGACAGGAACAGAAGCCCATTCAAACCAGCTGAGTTACAAAGAGGGTCTATTGAAAGCTTAGGAGTCAGTCTCATAATGCCCAAGGGTAGGAAAGGAATTGGCAGGTCACAGTGATGGTGTCTAGAAAACGCCTCAATCTCTCTCGAGTGTCGCAGAATCTCTTACCCCTGCTTCTGTTGACAGACGGACTGGCGGTACCTCCTCATGGCTTCCCTACTCGTGTTATTGAATACAGCTTGGGCTGGCTCTGGGGAGCACTGTGGTCCGTTTCCCACCATCACTTAACTGACTGAGCCTTTCCGTTCCCCCTCCGAATTCCTACCCCGGATGCACAGGAGCACTGGCCTTCTGTCCCTGCAGTAACCCCATGTGGCTGGCCAGATGTGGGAGAGGTGGGAGAGAATCCTAGAAGTCAGGACTGTCCCTCCTAGAACTGCAGGTGAGGCAGATTCTCAAAGAAAGGAGGCGAGTCACTGGCATCTCTCCTGTATCCTGATGTGGCACTCTGTCCCTCATTTGACAAATATATATGGAGTGCCTGTTGTATACTAAAGGCTGTTCTGGATGCTGGAGAGAGAACAATCAAGAAAAGACACAAAACGCTGCCCTCATGGACTTTAGCATTTTACTGGGAAAAGGTGACCATCAAGAAATATGCAAACAAGTATATAATATGTCAGGTGGTAGTAAATGATGTAGAGACAGGCAAAGGAGAGCCAAAAGGACAGGGAATATCTAGTATGTGGGAGAGGAAATTCCTATTTTTGTATTATTTTATGTATATGTATATACACACACACACACCTAATATATATGTATTATTATATATATTATATATTACATATGTTATATTATATATCATATATGTATATGTTGCATATGTATGTATATATTGTATGTATGTATAATATATGTATATATTACATAATATATATGTATATATACATATAACATATACATAATATATAGTATGTATATATGTATATATTACATATTACATATATAATATATATATTACATATAGTATATAAATATATATTATATATTACATATAATATATAAATATTATATATTACACATGTAATATATATAAAATACATATATATTAGATGTGTGTGTGTATGTATGGATCATATATAATATATATGATATATGATATATATATGTTATATATTATATATCTAATATTTATACATTTGATCTTTGTCCAGGTTTCTGGCACAAAGCTCCTAAAACCTTTGGAATTGCCTGAGTAATAGGGGTGCCTTTTGTTATTCATAAGGAGCCCTTTGTGGCCATGCCCAGTTGTATGGTAATGAAGTGACCCTTGGAGGGCTTCTCCATAGCCTCACAGCCTCACCTTGGGGGCTGGTTGCAGAAGAGGCAACCACATGATTAGAAGGCTGGAGCTTTCAGGGGCACCTGGGTGGCTCGGTTGGTTAAGCATCTGACTTCAGCTCAGGTCATGATCTCAAGGTTCTTGGGTTCGAGCCCTGTATCAGGCTCTGTGCTGCCAGCTCAGAGCCTGGAGCCTGCTTCCGATTCTGTGTCTCCCTCTCTCTCTGTCCCTCCCTTCTCTCTCTCTCTCTCTCTCTCTCTCTGTCTCTCTCAAAAATAAATTAAGCATTACAAATTTTTTAAAAAATGAAGGTTAGCACTCTCAGAAAGAGGACTGGAGATTGAGTTCAGTCATCAATGGCCAATGATTTAATAAAGCATGACTATGTAATGATATTTGATAAAAAGTCTTCAACAGGGGTGCCTGAGTGGCTCAGTGAATTAAGTGCCTGACTTAATCTCAGGTCATGGAATGGAGCCTCGAGGCAGGCTCTGTGCTTGGGACTCTGCCCCTCCCCACCCTCACGCTTTCTCTCTCGCTCTGTCTCAAGAACAGGAAAACAAATAAATAAAAATAAATTAAAAAGAGATCATCCTTAACCTGTGGGGGTCTGTGCTGACACAGGACAGGGTCTGAATTGAACCCCTCTTTCACTTGGTGTTGGAGGACTGAAAAAATTACTGTTGGAAAACGATGTAATTTCATACAGGAGGTTCAGGACATAGCTACCTGAAGGAAATGAAGGAGTAGGACATAGAGATGTCCAGGAGACTAGTGTTTCAGGCAAAGGGAAGAGTCAGTGCAAAGGTCCTGAGGTTAGCACGTGTTTGGAATATAGAAGGGAGAGTGAGAACAGTGTTGCTGGAGCACAGGTGAGGAGTCAAATGATAGATAAGGTAGGTGTTGACAAACCGAGCAAGCTGTCCATAGCCGTGGGACGGAAAGTTCACAGACTGAAGATGCACAAATCACACAATTTATTGAGGCAACGTAAACTGAAACGTAGGGTTAGAAGCCCGTGAAAAGAGATGGAGTGGATTAACACACGTAGGCTGGGGCACGGGCGAACGGAAAGGCCACCCACCCTGAGTTCTGTGTTACTTATTTTTTATAACGTTTGTTTATTTTGGGGGAGAGAGCGAGGGAGGGAGAGTGCAAGCCGGGGAAGGGGCAGAGAGAGAGAGAGGGAGACGGAGAATCCCAAGCAGGCTCCCCAGTTGGCGCCCAGTTCAACGCGGGGCTCGATCCCACGAACTGGTGAGATCCTGACCTGAGCCGAGATCCAGGGTCAGGCGCTTCACCGACTGAGCCACCCAGGCGCCCCCTGAGTTCTGTGTTGAGCATATGCTTTTGTCTTGTTTGTGTGGGGCGTTAGCCTTCGCCGTGACCCTGTGGTTAGGAGGACTAGACGTGACAATGAGGAAGCTGGAGGATGTCTGGAGTCAGCACAGGCTTGTCGGAGAGCCTGGCCAGGCACTGTAGCATCCGTGTGATTAGCAGCTTCGGCCTTTATTTGCATGTCCGGGACACAGGGCAGGTGGGCTTTGCGTGAGTGTCATCAATGAGCGGCCGAAGTAAGGCCTCGTGGATATTGAGTGCTTCTTGTCCTCAGCTATATTTAGGATATAATGAATATTCAGTGCTTTGTGTGTCTCGTATATATTTAGTGATCATGAATATTTAGTATTTACTTGGTTCTTCCATTTCCTTTCCATCTAGGTTCGCACATATATGCTCTATTTGATTTATCTGTCTTAACCTATCTCCTCGGTAAGTAATTTAATTATCTATGCTTAACACATCTAATGATTTGCATCCATCACCTTTGTTTTCTTGTCTTCTCTAGTAGAACTTCATATTCTCACTGTGGCAAATGCGCGTCTCGCAAGGTCTGATGGACACAGAGGGTTCGCCTATTATTAGCGTCTTGGGAGCCATCGTAAGGGCTTCATTTTTACCCTGGAGGGGACGAGGGAGCTGTGTGTTTAGATGAGGCTAAAATTTCATCACATGCCTGGGAAATTTTAGGAAAGGCAGGAGGTAGGAACAATTCGAGAAGTAGGTTCCAGCAGATTCTTTGTAGAGGCCTGTGTAGTATAAAGTGGGCTGAGAAGGCAGGTTATGCGTGATGAGGCATAGATATCATTTTGATTTGTTTGCCTATTAGCTATTCACTTTTTTTTTTTAATTTTTTTTTTACCGTTTATTTATTTTTGAGACAGAGAGAGACAGAGCATGAACGGGGGAGGGTCAGAGAGAGGGAGACACAGAATCCGAAACAGACTCCAGGCTCCGAGCTGTCAGCACAGAGCCCGACGCGGGGCTCGAACTCATGGACCGCGAGATCGTGACCTGAGCCGAAGTCGGCCGCTTAACCGACTGAGCCACCCAGGCGCCCCAGCTATTCACTCTCAGGGTGGCATGGGGACAAGAACACGCAGGGTGAGGCAGTCACCCCATGATGTGAAGGGAGGGGCTGGGCACAGAGTGGACAGGACTCAGCCTAGGGAACAGATACAGCCAGTTCTGGGAGGAAGTTAAACGGGAGAAGTGTGCAAGGCGGGAGGTAGAATAGTACCTTGAAGGTGGAGAGGCGCTGCTATTTTTAACTGATCATTCAGTCTTTGCAGTAAGCTTAACTTGCCTCCCCAAGATGTCCTATTCTAATTATTCCTTCTCTATTTTTTTCCACTTGAATGAATTTTAAATGAAACAGGATTGCATTAATCACCCCATTTCTGTGATGTGGGTTAGCTGGGGCAGAAAAGCAAGCTATTTAACTACTTTGATCAAAGTTTTGCACTGTTTGTTCAGAAAGCTAAAGGGTATAGCGATTTCAATGGATATACAACCCTAAAAAATCCATTTAAGCTCGCTTGGAAGTAATTTAAAAGTGTCTTTGCGGAACATAATTGATTTCACTTTTTTAGGAGTCTCTCTTGTTGCAAAAGAATTTGGGGGTTATACCTTCCTTTCTCATGTTCCTAGAACACAGAACGAATAATTCCATGTTATTTAAATTGAAAATTATGTTTCTTTTTTTTTTTTTAACTTAGGCCAGTTAATAACTCTATGAAAATGATGTTTCTTAAAGAAATATAGATTATAAAATGGAATATATAATATATATATTATGAAGTGATATATATAATATATATATTATATTTATATAATATAAAATATATATTATAAAATGATTGTAGTCTACTGTTAATATTTCTGAAAACTAAAATAAATGCATGAAAACATAGAAGTAATTTCATCTTTATTTTTAGTGAAACACTGCCTGGCCAGCAAATGTTGTCTGTTATTATTTTAAATATACCTTACCACACTGCTTGGCCATATGGGAGAAGTAGTCTGGAATCCAACAGAACTCCTTAACAACCAGATAAATTCTAGAAGGATCAAACATTTAGCGGAAGTATCACAGCACTAGAAGAAAACACAGGTGATTTGTTCTTATTTCTGGGGTGGGAGTGATGTTTCTGTACATAGATTGCATCAGATTCAAGCCACAAAGGAAAACATGGGTAATTTGACTACATTAAAGAATTTGGAGTTGCATTTGGGGAATAACATCCTAAGGAAAGTCAAATAACAGACAAGAAACCAGGAGAAATATTTGCAACATTTGCCTCAGGCAAAGGGCCAATTTTGATACTGAAATTATTTTTTAAAAGCATTGAGCCAGCAGCCTCATAGAAGAGAGAGCCAAAGGATATAAACAAACCCGTTAATAGATAAGGAACACAATGACTGACAGGAACATCAAAAGATGGTCAAATGGTGAATGAAAAGGACGCCAGAATTTTTTTGTTTTCACCTGTTAGTCCCACAACGGTTAAATGTTAGTTGAGGGTGTGGCTGAAGGTGCCCACACTGTTAGTGAGATGTATGTGAGAGGAGAATCTGGCGCTGTTTGTCAAAAATATGAGCACACGTAACTTCCTTTGTAGGAATTTAGCCTACCGCCATTCACATTTGCACGAAGACACCGTACAAAAATGTTCGCTGCATCATTTCAAACAACCCAAAACTACTAGAATGTCCATCAGCGTGATCCAGCAAAGGTAGGGAGCCCTGGTGTGCTGCCTTGAAGGGATTAGTGTTTATGTATTCACACGATATGGTGGCCACAACGTATGGTTTGTGTGTGTGTGCGTGTACATGTGTGTGTTTGTGCGGTATATTTGTGTTTGGAGAAACAACCTGGAAAGTAAGGTTCTCAAATTGTTTATGGTGGTTACCTACCATGAATGGGCCACAGGGGAGTAGCCTAGAGCAGGGAGGGGCTTTGTCTTTAATGTATTGTGAACTGTTGGGTGTTTTTTTTTTTTTAATGTTTTTATTTATTTTTCAGGCAGAGAGAGACAGAGCATGAGCAGGGGAGGGGCAGAAAGAGAGGGAGACACAGAATCCGAAACAGGCTCCAGGCTCTGAGCCGTTAGCACAGAGCCCGACGTGGGGCTCGAACGCAGGAACCGCAAGATCATGACCTAAGCTGGAGTTGGGCACTTAACAGACTGAGCCACCCAGGCGCCCCAACTGTTGGGTTTTTTTAAATGGTGGACACAAATCACGTAGCATGAAATCTGTCTGTGCTTCTATCTTACCTCTATTTCTCTTGCTATCTCTTCACTGTCTCTAGTTAATTCATCTCTATTCAAATTATATACATATATATATATATATATATATATATATATATATATATAGTACATCAAGGGAGAATGTTTATTAGCTAGTTCTAGAATCTTTCACAATGACGTTAACTGCTTTTAAATTTATTTTGCAAAGTTGGTCCTTGGCTATTTGTGTATAGTATTTTAGCATAACATCATATGCATACTCTTACATGTTTACATGCTTAATGAGGACAGTGCTCAAATGCGGTCGCCGACAAATAAATGTCTTTATTAAGAATAGGTTCAGGGGCGCCTGGATGGCTCAGTCGGTTAGACATCCGACTTCGGCTCAGGTCATGATCTCACGGTTCGTAGTTCGAGCCCCGTGTCAGGTTCTGTGCTGACAGCTTGGAGCCTGGAGCCTGCTTCAGATTCTGTCTCTGTCTCTCTGCCTGTCCCCTACGTGCTCTCTGTCTCTCTGTCTCTCTCTCAAATATAAAAAATAAATAATAATAATAATAATAATAATAATAATAATAATAAAGAATAGGTTCAGTTACCCTCTTATGGTGCTTAATCTTTTGGAGCTAAAAATACAATATACCAATTGTGAAGAGGTCTATCTAAAGTTCTTTCAGTAGAGGTTTTACCTCATTTTGAAATAAGAGTGTTTCGTCATTTTAAGAAACCTAGTTGTGATGGGCTGTGAGGCACCAGCAGTGGACTCATTGCATTATGGCTGCCATTTTGAAAAGGGCACTTTGGAACCTTTGGAGACAGAGGACATATAGTAGCCTAGATGCATAGCAAGAATTGAGTTCAGTGAGGAGTTAAGGTTACTTAATGCCAGGATTTAACAGTCTTACTTCTTTTCTTTTCTTTTTTTTCCTGCTCAGCATCTACCGACAGGCAGTACCTGATAGGCCAGGAGCTGTAAGCATGCTCAAGATAGCTCTTAAGGCAAAACAAATATGTTCTATTTCCGTCTCCTAAACTCATATATATTTCTATGTCAACGGAGGCAAGCCTCCATTTTTATAATTTCGCGTATGCCTGGAGAAATCTTGCCTATCCTTCGATTTTAAGGTTTCCGAATCATTTGTTGTAGATGTCTCTCTTTTACACCGACCAGAGATGAATTTCTCTGTAGATTCCAACCTGAAAACCCAGTTCTCTTAATAGTTAAGTTTAGCCCATTTTTATGTATGGCTGTGAAAGATTTGTTTGTTTCTACTCTGTCATATTATTTTACACTTTCTTTTTGCTGATTTTAACATTTTTTTTTTGACATTAGAGAAGGTTTATATTTTGTATTTTTGTATAAATATTTTATGCAACTCTTTTGTACTACAGAAAGGTAGGAATACCTCATACAGTGGTATATGCAATATAATAACCTCAAATATGACCCTCAGTGATAAAACAAGCTTAGGTGTTCTTCTTTCTCCATCAATAGACTCCTTCCTTCAACTCGATTGTCATTTTTGCAGTGTTAACTATGTCCTCACTCCTGCCCCTCGTTTTGCCGATATTAAATAACATTCTTCTCTCCTCACCTTGTTTCTACCTCTTGCCTTTTCTTCTCCATTTTTATTTCATTATTTTCTACAAACATGTTATATAAAAACATTGTCCGCATTTCAAAAGAATTGTACCTGATTTGATCTTTTTGCCTCCCTAATCCAGGGGATTATTTTTTGTCTTCAAATCCCTATGGATTTATTAGAGTATGTCTCAGCGTTGGTTTTTCTGGTTTTATTTTCCCTGGTACATGATATGCCATTTGCGTATGTAGGTACAAGTCTTCATTTATTTCAGGAAAGTTTTCTTACTGATGATTTAAAAATACTTGCTCTGTGTCATTTTCCCTTCTTGAAGATTCCAAGTATGTATATGTTGGATACCCTTTTACTGCGTAGCCATTAGATACATTTTACCTTTTATAATTATCGTCTTTCTAATTCTTTAAAAAGTTTTTCTTTATTTTTTTTAAATTTTTTTAATGTTTGTTTATTTCTGAGAGAGACAGAGTATGAGCGGGGGAGGGGCAGAGACAGAGCGAGAGAGACACCAACTTCGAAGGAGGCTCCAGGCTCCAAGCTGTCAGCACAGAGCCAGATGCGGGGCTTGAACTCATGAACCGTGAGATCATGACCTGAGCCACAGTCAGACGCTCAACCAACTCAGCCACCCAGGCGCCCCCAGTTTTTATTTCTCTCTCGTTTTCTTAGCTTATTTCATTTCTAGCTTTAAGATTCCTTGTTGGGCTTTCTGCAGTGTCTATTTTCCTCTTTGCTCCTTTCATTAAAAAAAATGTGATTTCCCAAATTTCTTTTTCATATGTTTCTTTCCCAAGTCTGTTGTACATATTTGTCACTGTTTGGTGTTTGGTCTCCTCTGCTCTGTGTTCTTCTATTTTTATTGGTGAAGTCTTCCTTTAGGGATATCATTGTTTTCTTACTAATTCTTAAATATCATGGTAGAATTTGTGATTACAGATTTTGTCTACCCCATGGCAATGTTTCTCAGAGTGTTGTTTCTTTTAATCTGCTGTTCAATTTGATGCTTGAATTTTTTTCAGCCTCATGCTAATTATGTTTTGCATGATTGATTGGCTTAGATTTTCCTGGACCCTCTATTTATAGGATATTTTGTTAAGGGTGGGAGGGAGGGCAGGATGAAATCGTAGGCTTTGTAACAAGATTCTTTCCTTTGCTGCCGTAGAGACGTTTTGCTTCAACGTGGTGTCTCCGTGCTGTGCAATCGCTGGCTTCCTGTGCCTCTCTGAACCTCCTGGTGTGTGATCTTAGCTCTGTTAAAACTCACCCACCTCAGGGCCAACATTCTCTTTGGTCTTTCACTTTTTAGCGGATTCCTTTCAGGCTAAGCGTATTTGTGCTTATGTTTGTTAGAATCTGTGGCTCCCCGGTTCCCTTCATCCCTTCCTGGGTGGCTCTCTGCTGCTTCCCGAATGCTTCTGTTGGGGCTCTGCTTCATGTCAGCTCTTTGAGGCAGCGTTGACAATAAGTTTGGGGGTGCCTGGGTGGCTCAGTCGGTTAAGTGACTTCGGCTCAGGTCACGATCTCATGGTTCGTGGGTTCGAGCCCCGCGTTGGGCTCTGTGCTGACAGCTTAGAGCCTGGAGCCTGTTTCGGATTCTGTGTCTCCCTCTCTCTCTGCCCCTCCTCCACTCGCGCTCTGTCTCACTCTCTCTCAAAAATGAATAAACATTAAAACATTTTATTTTAGGGGCACCTGGGTGGCTCAGTCGGTTGAGTGGCCGACTTCGGCTCAGGTCACGATCTCGCGGTCCGTGAGTTCGAGCCCCCCGTCGGGCTCTGTGCTGACAGCTAGGAGCCTGGAGCCTGTTTCAGATTCTGTGTCTCCCTCTCTCTCTGACCCTCCCCCGTTCATGCTCTGTCTCTCTCTGTCTCAAAAATAAATAGACGGTAAAAAAAAAAAGAAAAAATTAAAACATTTTATTTTAAACAATAATAAGTTTGTGGTTTTTGGTATCCAAGCTTTACGCAAAATGCTTTTCTTCATAGTCCTGGTTGTTCGGTATAGTTTCTTGGAAGAGAAGAGAGGTTCTGAACCAGACTCCCTGTGTTTACATCAGAAACATTTAAAAAAAAAATATTTATTTATTTTTGAGAGAGAGAGGTGGGGGGCAAGCAGGAGAGGGACAGAAAGAGAGGGACAGAGAGAGAATCCCAAGCAGGCTCCAGGCTCTGAGCTGTCAGCACAGAGCCTGATGCGGGGGTCAAACCCCCAAACCGCGAGATCATGACCTGAGCCAAAACCAAGAGTTGGACGCTCTCTCAACTGAGCCACCCAGACGCACCTCATCAGAAACATATTTTATTCTCATACTTTAAACATGTTTATTTCTATTATGTGATTTTTTTTCATTGCATAAATCATGTATAACTCAACGGTTATTTTAATAACTATTTTACGCCACACAGAAGAATAAAGGAAATGAAGTCCCCCTTTTGCCTCCTGGCAACCTAAAACCAGTAACCATTTGTCCTTGGTCAGTATAGATCTTTCTAGATATTTCGCAGTGTCTATGGCATTGATAGTGTATAGTTTGAAATTCATACGTGCATCTTGACCTTTGTTAATGCTCAGCTTTTTCCTGCTTTCAGTTCCCTTATCTCCTGCTGCCATTAACTTGGCCCTGATTCCATGGCTGCAGAACATGTTGAACAGTTGTTAGAAGAATTGCTTGCTGGTCTTGACATAGACCAGTTCCTTCTGTCTTCAAGGACAGAATTTTCGGCAACGGTTGACCATTATGATGGTGGCACTTTTTCCATTTCGTCTGTCTCTTTGAGCTTTCATTTGAATTCTTTCCCCAAATCTGAAAGCAACTGCTCAGCTGCTGCTTTTTCCCTCACACCCTTTCTCTCTGTCTCTCTCCATCCTTGTTTTATATTCCTAGCGGTGGTGCCTCACAAACACAGGATAGGACCTCTTTCTGTGCAGATTATTCTGGAAGAGTACTACATTTTTTTTTTTTAACAGTGTCTTTTTGCCTCCACTATGCAGTTAACTTTTTTCTTTTTTAAATAATGAGAACGATCTTAATTTAAATATCCAAATTCATGTTTCTGAAGGAAAACTTTGTGGAATGTTTTGTTCTGAGCATTCACTCTAATGTTTAAACAGTATCTCTTTTATTTTTTTTAATTTTTTTAATGTTTATTTATCTTTGAGAGAGATAGACAGGGTGAGTGGGGGGGCAGAAAGAGAGGGAGACACAGAATCCGAAGCAGGCTCCAGGCTCTGAGCTGTCAGCACAGAGCCCGACGCAGGACTTGAACCCACGAACTGTGAGATCATGACCTGAGCCCAAGTCGGACACTTAGCCAACTGAGCCACCCAGGCGCCCCTAAACAGTGTCTCTTTCTGATCACAATGATGACAAAGTTTGCCTTATTAGGTATAATTTTTCCTCCTTACTGGTCACATATGGTCTTATATGAAATAAGAACATCAAAGAAAGTGTTTATTCTTGACAGTCTTTATCTTCATGCTGAGTCCTTAAGTTAGACACACAACACAGCCTTACCTCAGAATCCTCATTTTCTTGTGCTCAATAAAGAAGGACAGACATCACTCTTGAAGCCACTCTCTTCGTCATCCGATTGAAAGGCTGGCCCTGGACAATCTATCATTTGGACAAAACAGTCATTTGGTACAGTTTGGGTTTTCAGAGTTTATTCTTCCACAACAAGGATAAAGGAAAGCTGTGTAAGGGGAATTCTTCACAAACGGAATTGCTTAGTAAAAAAGAAAGAAAGAAAGAAAGAAAGAGAAAGAAAGAAAGAGAAAGAAAGGAAGAAAAAGAAAGAAAGAGAGAGAAAAGAAAGAAAGAGAGAAAAGAAAGAAAAAGAAAGAAAGAAAAGAAAGAAAAAGAAAGAAAGAAAAGAAAGAAAGAAGAAAGAAAGAAAGAAAGAAAGAAAGAAAGAAAGAAAGAAAGAAAGAAGAAAGAAAACGAAAACCTAAAACCATTACCCTTGGGAGGAGCAGATGGTTCTATAAGTGCCTTTTACCTCAAAAAGATTTTTTAGTTTCCACGTTATCAGCTAGGCTCTGGGGGTGCATGAACCCTCCTGAAATAAAAGGCAACATTTTGCGTGACATGGTCACAGCTGCGTTTTTCTGGAGGAAAAGACCTTTAGTTTTAATTAGATGCCAAGGACAGAAATGAATGAAGTTTAACAAGTATCACTAAGTAATACCAACAGTTTACTACCATTTTGTTTGTCCGTGTGGTGGTCATTTGTTCCCAGTGTTCCCACCTGGCTTTCACTTCCCTGCTTTCTAAAACTCACCCTGTGTCCTCCAGGGGACTCTGTCCTTGACTGTCGGTCCAGGAGCTGTAGGCAGGTTCCCCCACACCTGCTCCAGTGGCACTCAGACTCACGTGTGGTTGGTCGGCATACTCTGCCCTCCTGGCCACAGGGAGTGGTTCAGGAGTAGGCAGGTGACTCCCTGCAGTCCAAGAATTTGCTGGAACTCCAGGGTAGTTGCTGGGCAGATAGACTATAACTCCAGGTCTGATGGAGCCCTCCATGGGGTGAGGGCTTTCCTGAAAGTGAAGCCAACGGGCCACAAAGTTGAGCAAAGAGTTGGAGGGAGGACGTCATGATGTATTTTTGAGCCCCTGACGCGTGTCTCAAGTGGTCCCCCTCCTGTGCTTTTTCAGCAACCGGAACCAATAAACACCCCTCCCCCACTCTTTCTTTGGTTGTTAACTGAAATGAGTTGGTGTTGGGATTTTTGTCACCTGAATGACAAAGAGTCGTGTCTGATGTCTCTACTCTATGTGTATATATTCATTTATATATCGTTTCTGAATGTGTCTGGGAATAGCCTTTGTACAGTCTGGTGTGCATAGCGATCTACCAAGAGTTTTCCAAGGAATGCAATTGACCGTTTTGCATATTTACATCTGTGGACAGAGAATACTTTTTAAAAGCCAAGAAGACACCTCTTTGTTTTTCTAGCATGGAGTAGAGCTTATATTTTGTTCTTGCCCATCAAGTTTTGCTCCTGAAAAAAAAAAAAAAAAAATGTGGTCGTGCCCAAAATGACTTTTCATACTCATTGACCTTTTCATCTGATATGTCAACTAGGCAATGTGGATGTTCCCTGCCCCTACGCTGAGACCCAAAGAAGAAAGTAGAAGAAATCAGACAAATAAGAGGGCACCCAAGTGCGGCCTCAGTACTGTTGTTCTTTCACCTGGTAATAAGAAAGTCATGGTTAACTCCGTGAAGTTAGGAGAGAAAACAAAGAACCCTTGTGAAAAGTCTGCTCATCTTTCTAACAGTGTGGGTTCTCTTACCGAAGGTACGGTCACAACAAAGATGGAAAAGCTTGAGCAGATGCCTATGTACTTTGTCAGTTTTTGGAAAAAAAAAAAATCAGGACTGTCTTCACCCTCATGTTTCGCCTGCGTAAAATATTGACCACAGACACGTTCCTTTCCGTCCTCGTGTAAAAACGCCCCTCCTAATCGTCCGACCGGTCCTAATTGTTTCCCCTCCCCTCTCTCGGCAAGAGTAATGAGAGGACAGCTAAAAGCAGAACTATATAGTTATTTTATAACTGGCACTAACAAATTTCGCCAATTACAGAGTCCATTCTGTAAGCAATGAATGTGTGGCTCTCAATTAATCTCGTGCACCTCTAGGCAAGGTCTAAATCAGCTGGATACAGCTAAAGCAATTTGCGCACAGCTAAAAGCAAATTGGAAACTAAGTGTTCCACGCCGCTGCCTATCTTTCCAAGCCAAAGACACAATCAGTATTCTGGCAGCGGCCCTCTGTCATGTTATTTGCAGCTATCAATTTTAATTATAACAATTATTGATTAGTTGGGAAAGTGAATAATCTAAAGCTCAAATAGATGACTCTGCTGCTTCGGGGCTCTTTTCCTGCCTCTCGCGAGGTGTTTGCTCTGAGTCCTGCTTACAGATTCCGCTCGGATGCCGGACCATTCCCTCCTTCTGTCTCCCTGGCCTCCTCGAGGCACGCGCAGCCTCGGATTTGCAATTTGGCCTCAAGACGGCTCTGACCTGAAATCAAGCTTGCTCAGCATCTTACTTCCCATCCGAGAGTTTAGAGACAATTATCGAAGAGGCATTACGGTGTTGAAAATTCGCAATGCATTTACCGATTTCCGTTCGGTTGGGTGAAGAAGTGAGAAAAGAAATTCAGTAGGAAGCGCGGAAAACAGAGCTAGAAGACGGGACAGAAAAATGGTCACCTTATTGGCAGACGGAACGAGCAGATCAGTGTGGTTTAGTGAAAAAAAAATAATAAAGTAGAATTTGGGGTTAGAAGGTGTGAACGAATCTCTGTCTTAAGATTATTGCCACCCAGGAGGTGCCTGGGTAGCTCTGTTGGTTGAGCATCCGACTTTTGGTTTCGGCTCAGGTCATGAACTCATGGTTCATGAGTTCAAGCCTCATGTCGGGCTCTGCGCTGTCGGTGCGGACCCTGCTTGGGATTCTCATACTCTCTGCCCTTCCCCTGCTTACGCGCACTCTCTCTCTCTCAAAATAAGTAAATAAACACTTAAAAAGAAAAGATTATTGCCACATTTACTGACTTTGTGATCTTGGGGAAATCAGATAACATCGCCTAATGCTTATCTCCTCATCTGTAAAATAGGGATGAGAATAAGCCCAGTGAGAGCAGTACTTGAAGGTGGTTTGTTTGTTTTTGTTTTTTTTTTCAGTGTTTTTGGTGTTTTTTTTTTTCAGTTTTTTTTCAGTTTGTTTTTGTTTTTGAGAGTGAGAGGCAGAGCAATGAGGCAGGCACTCTGTAAGAAAGGGTTCTGCGAGGTGGTAGTCAGTGTTCTGATGAGCTCTCCCCAACACGTTCTTTGTGGAATTAGCCACGTTCTCCTTTGGCTTAATTGTCTCCTGTCCGATTCTGCTTGAAGGAAGCCCCAGAGAGGTAGGCAGTTACAAACATGATAAATATGAACATAAATAAATCCATCTCTCAGTTTATGAAATAGATGCACGCTAGCAAATTTGGCTGTAAAGTGAATTTCTGCAGAGCAATTCCCATTTCCCTCTTGATGTCTATTATAAAATCAAATATATATCCATGGAAAAGAATTTCCCGAGATACTAAGTCAAAAATGGTTATAGGACAGCAGCAGTTACTTTGAAGTGTGTTCAGAATTGTGTAGTATTTGGCATGATTCTCCCAATTCTGGGATTCATCTGGAACCTATCTTTGCAGAAAAGGGTCTAAGCAAGCTAAAAAGGATCTTTAAAAAAAAAACTCTTGGGACTAAGCTCACTGACTCTTCTGGTCTGCATATTGCCGTCCGAGGGATTCATGGTTGGCAAGCTTCCAGAATGGAACGTGGTCCCAGAACTAAAGGAAGGTCAGAGCTTTGTTACTCTTAGCGCTTGTTACAGAGGAGCAGTTAAAACCTCAAATAATTCATGATCGGTCTTTGCTTGATTCTGCTTGCAGGAAGAATTCTCCGTTTGGAGAAGCATGCTTATAGGAGTCAAACCTCATGGACAAAATAGCTGAATACATAGCTTCATGAAGATCAGTTATTTTGTCAATAGATTTCCTAGAAATAATTTCAAATTGCGGGGGCGGGGAGGGTACGATGTACTTTTTTCTCTCAGTCTAATTAAAATTTTTGTAAGTTTATTTCTTTATTTTGAGAGAGAGAGAGAGAGAGAGAGCGCGCACAAATGGGGGAGGGGCAGAGAGAGAGACAGACAGAATCCCAAACACCCTGCCTGCTGTCAGTGCAGAGCCTGATGCGGGGCTAGAACTCACCAACTGTGAGATCACGACCTGAGCCTAAACTAAGAGTCGGATGCTCACCTGACTGAGCCATCCAAGTGCCCCTCTCTCAGTCTAATTAAAAAAAATTTTTTTTAATGTTTATTCATTTTGTAAGAGACAGCGTGAGATCATGAGCTGAGCCAAAGTCGGATGCTCAACTGACTGAGCCACCCAGGTGCTTCCCCCCACCCCCCCAGTCTAATTTTTAAGGAAATGCATGACCTACTTAGTTCGCTCTGTGTCAGAGAATTATGATTTAAGAATATATATATTCTCATATAATTGCTAACAAGTCTGTCACCATATTTCAAGGGAATCTATTTATGACTTTAGTAAACATTTAAATTAAACACCGGAGGAAAATAAGATCTACAGCCGTGACATGAGAAAGAATTTAAGCTATTCTAGAGTTATCATTTTTTTCAAGCATCCTATTTGGATATGCAAGATTAGTCATATTGGGTATATTGTAGAGTATTATATTCTTTTGCAAAGGACCCCATTGTATTTTTGCCTTTGAATCTTTTGTCTTAACATATGTTATAAAACACACAGTACTGTATTTCAACAATGGGTACTTAAAATGCTTTCGTGATTTACCACAATTCAATCAATTTAAATTTTTTCTGTGATAGAATGGGCACACAAATTTCCTTATTTGATAAGAGATTATTTAGGAAGGGCTATACTTGGATCAAGAATGTCCTCAGGTTGGGGCGCCTGGGTGGCTCAGTCGGTTAAGCATCAGACTTTGGCTCGGGCCACTGTCTCATGGTTCCTGAGTTCGCGCCCCACATCGGGGCTCTCTGCTGTCACCTCCGTCCCCCTCTCGCTCTGCCCCTTCCCCTCCTCCCTCTCTCCCTCCCTCAGAAAGAAACATTAAAAACAAACAAAAAAAGAATGTCCTTAGGTTATAGCTACATTTCAAACTCGTGTGACTTTCATCACCGGACATGGAGGGATTTGATAGAACCCATCAAGGTATGAGGCCACCATGCATGGTAGAAAGAAGCATGAGATTTGGTATCGGAAGCTGGTTAGACCTTGAATCTGTGCCCTTTGGTTTTATGTCCCTGGGCCAGTTATTTGCTTTCAGTGGGTATCAATTCTGTCATCTATGAAGTGAGGACAGCAGAGCAAAACAGGTAGAAAAGAGAAATAAGATAATGAAGTGCCAAGCATGTAACAGTTGCTGTCAACATCGTTTTGCCCGTCCCGCTGTCTTCCCATCTCTAAATAACAGGTGCACGAGATAGAGTTTATAAACTGAGGTAGAGTTTGTAAACGCTGACTTCTCTGTGCTCAAAATCAGTCAAGAAATAAATAGAAAATGGAGCCGGAATAATTTCATTATTAAAAAAGCCCAAATCTTTGCCTGGGGGGCTCAGGTGGTTAAGCGGCCGACTTGGGCTCAGGTCGTGATCTCCCGGTTTGTGGGTTCGAGCCCCGCGTCAGGCTCTGTGCTGACAGCTCGGAGCCTGGATCCTGCTTCGATGCGGTGTCTGCCTCTCGCCTGTTCACACCCTGTCTCTCTCTCTCAAAAATAAATAAAACATTAAAAAAAAGAATTAAAAAAGCCCAGATCTGGATTGCAAGAGCGTCTTTGTCTGAACAAACACTTTTAAAATCCTGAGTTTTGGCCCACACACTTTGAGCGATATTTTACAGAATCACGGAATCTCGATGTTAGAAGAGATTTTAAGTATCATCAGGACTCACTGTTCACCTAGTGCTCTGATCCCCCCCATGAACCAACAGAGAGAATGGCGCTGGGGGTTGGGTGGGGAGGAGGGGAGGCCACTGGACTGGAATTTCATTTGTTGGTACCACCCAGGTGACCTTCTTAAATATGTTCGTTCTAGAAAGGGCCTGTCTACAAGCCTTTGGGTCCCATGGAAAGTTATGGGACCATTGCCTGACTTGTGCTGTGTAATTATTTCTGTACCTGCTCCGGGAGGCCAGGCTGGCGGTGCAGGGGAGTTCTAGGGGTGCTTTCTGCCCACGCCTGTTCTCCTTGGCCTATCTAGAGTCTGGACCATTTGCTGCCCTTGCCCTTTTTGTCCTTCATTGCCCTGGACAGACTGATGAGTTTGATATAACCAACTTATAAAGTGTTAACTCTCTTCTGTCTCAGGGTTATTTTCATGCTAAAGGTTGTAAAACTCAAGTGGCCTCAGCAGCAGAGAGGAAATATGGCTGAATGGGGTTTGGACAACATCATGGCAGAAATATATTGGGACAGAGGGGTTGAGAGAACCCTCTTGGAATCACATGATGTAGTTACCTTCTGTTTGTTAGTAAGATCCGTGAAGACTAGTGTTCATGTGCCTTGGAAACAGAGAATGTCCCTTTCAACTTACACCATTACTCAACGCAATTGGAATGCTTTCACCTAAGATTGAAATAACCCAGAAAAGGCAGATACCCATCACATTAATTTCTGAATGCCTCAGCTGTTGGAGTTATCTCTTCATGTTTAAATCTGGCACCTTTTTAAGTGGCCGCCGACAGGTGGGGGGGGGGGCCTGTCGGATGAACCTCTTGGACAGGGGGAGCTGGGAATTGTCATCCCTATCAACGTGAGGCTTTGCTTTTTGAGTATCAAATACCCGAGTAGTGTGATGGGGCCTCATTTAGAAATAGCAACCCCAGCTATAGAAAATCTGTGTGTGGAAGATTTCAAGACGATGCTATGAGTTTTAGACAGATTATCCGGGAAAGTGGATTCTCAGAGAGACTGTGTTGTTACCTCTGGTGATACCCCAACGCAAGACTTTAGGTATCTTCTCTGCCCAGCCATGACTGGAGGACCTGAAGAGAAATTTCAGAAATTGTCAACTCAGTCAACTCCAGTCCCCAATCCTAAGCTTGATAGTTACATTAGAGCCTCTTAGCCACTGAACATTGATTTGGCCACTCTGTGGAGGACGTAAGAAAATGGAGGCTGGTGGAGGGTCAACACTTTGAGTTTTCCTCTTCTCTTTACCCTCTCTCTTTCATCACTCCCATCATGAAGAAACAAGGTCCTTTCCTCATTGCCTGATTTGGCCTTTCTTGCTCTCTTGCTCCCCTCCTACTTCCTTGGGGCCCTTACCCTCTTTTAACATATGCTGCCAACTCTGTCTTCTGTAATGCTGCCTTCCCTTCTCCCATCAATATGATCAGTTCAAGATTTCATTCTCCGAAAAAGTCTCAATGGCTCAACCATCTTCCCCACTGAGGCAGAACGCGGTCTCTCTCCTCTTCACCATCAAACTTCTTGAGATTTTTATTTCTCTTGCTCTTTCTTCCTCCCCAGGTACTGGGCCTTTTGCATTTTGAAATCTGGTGTATTTGCTCACCTTTCTCCTGAGAGTGCTGCCCTGACCGAGGCCTGGTAATTGACAGAGGAAATACGTTTCCCTGAAGCATGTGTCCCTTGCCATCTGCCACGTGCCCAAGTGTCTCCTCCTTTGGCTGCTTCTTTTTTTTGTTGTTTAATTTTTAAGTTTATTTACTTATTTTTTGAGAGAGGGAGAGAAGGCATGAGCAGGGGTAAGGCAGAAAGAGAGAAAGAGACAGAATCCCAAGCAAGCTCCACACTGTCAGCCCAGAGCCCGATGTGGGGCTCGAACTTATGAACTGTGAGATCATGACCTGAGCGGAGATCAAGAGTTGATGCTTAACCGACTCTGCCGCCCAGGAGCCCCCCTCCTCTCTTGGCTTCTGAGACCTGGTCCATTTGTGATTCTCATCTTTGGCTTTTGAACCCTTCTATGGCCTTTGTGCCTCTCCTCACTCCTTTGCCCTCAAATATAGATTTTTCCTTCCGGTTTCTTCCAGCCTCAGGACTTAAACTGCTCTTGTCTGTATTACCACTTGCAAAGCTGTATTTCTCTCAGAGATCCCTCTTGTGTATTTCCGACTGCCTTCTAGTGGTATGCTGGTAACTCCCCCTGGAGTCATTGTCAGTCTCAAACTTAGTAAGTCAGAAACCCAAATTCTTTCCTCCTACTAGATCAACTTCTTTTGCTGGACTCCCTGTGTGTGTTTCCAGGGTGCTCCCTACCACCCACACTCAAACCTTGGACTTGGGTTAAGTTCCCCCCAGTATTCAGGAATTTGTTACTTTTACGTTGCAATTTCTCTGATATGTGGTGAGCGCTCACGTCCCTGGATGTGCTGGGTGGGGATCTCTTACTTTCTTGTCATCGCTGTAATTCAGATTCTCATTCTTTCCTGTTTTTACTAAAATAGCTTCCTGGCTCATCCTTCCTAGTTCATTGGCTCCAGAGTATTCTATATATTACAGTAGTAATATATATACTACAGTAGAAATCTACATACTACAATAGAAATCTATATACTACAGTGGAAATTTACAATATATTTGTATACTGTATATATGTGTCTACAGTATATATATCAGTAGCTTCTGGGTCAATAAAAAGAATGTCAGTTAAAACAGGGAATCGTGAGTGATGATAGACACATACCTTAAACGTTTTCTTTTAACTTCAAGCCTATAAATATGCATTAATCTAACACTTTCTGGCCACTGATTCATGTTCTGCATTATCTTTTTTGCATGAGCGTCTCAACTTCATGGTTTCTTTGGTTTGGGTTTTTTTTTTTTTTTTCCCCTCCTAAGTGGAACAGGAACTTAAATTTTTGAAGTAATCTGGAAAGAAAATCCTTCTAAATTTTTACATTGTCCCACCAATCATTCACAATTTTCTCACTCCTAATTTGATGACATTAAAAAGAAACAACAACCCTATTTCAGAGAAAGTACAAATCTTTCTTCTGTCATTTTTATTTGGTCAGTGTATTTTATTTTTTTTTATTAAAATTTTTTTTTAATGTGTATTTCTGAGGGAGAGAGAGAGAAACAGAGCATGAGCAGGGGAGGGGCAGAGAGAGAGGGCGACACAGAATCCGAAGCCGGCTCCAGGCTCTGAGCTGTCAGCACGGAGCCCGACACGGGGCTTGAACTCACGAACTGTCAGATCCTGACCTGAGCGGAAGTCTCATACTTAACCAACTGAGCCTCCCTGGTGCCCCGATCACTTGATTTTAAATAGTAAGTAAATTGCCTAATCAATAACGAAGACACTGTATAAACAGGAGTAGAAAGCAAACCCACCTTACTCTTGGTAGACATTGGGGACGATGGGAGTCAGGTGCTCAGATATTTTGTCTAGGACAGAGCTCATCTATGATGAGATGAGCCACCTGTGTGTGGGGGCCAAGAATCACCGCTAGACGAGATCAGCTGATCTGGAATTTGGCTGTTTGACGGTCAGTTAACAGAGCATCTGCTCGCTTGTCAGATGGCCTGGTGTGAGGTCTTTGTTTCTGAAATCCTAAGGAACACCACCAGCCATCTATAGAGATACCTGCCCTCGTGGGAATGTGACTTTGACGTGGGGCAGTGTTGTTGCAGTAATGACCCTGACCCCTATCAATACCTTCTTCCTTGGAGAGGTGGCTGCCGGTGTGACCTCCATATAAGATCTTTTCAAAAATTTTTCCCACAGAGACTTTAAAAATATTCACGGATGCAACCACCAAAAAAAAAAAAAAAAAGAGAGAGACATTTATACACATCTGATTTTAATATAGAATTTCCAGCAACATATTACTCAGTTGTTTAATGTTCACTGAGAGGCCGACCTGCCCATAAAACAATTGGGTAATGTTCAGATTTAGATGATAGGAACCTCGTTCGTATATAAAATATTATGATGTTGAGTCTTTCAATCTACCATGAGTTAATGCCTACTCTGGGAATTGATGTCATATTTCCTAGCTAGAATCACTCCTGGAGAGCAAAAATAATTTAGTGAGAAAAGAAAATCATAAAAGAAATTGAGTGAACTAATCCATGGGTTAAAATATAATTTAGAAAACTCTTTCTGACTTAGAGTTCATGGGCGAAGTGAGTTTATTGAGTCTCGTCCTCTGTGAGGACCTGCTCTGCCCGAAACCAGAATCCCTTCCCTTTCAATTTAAAAATGTATCTCAGGGGCCCCTGGGTGGCTCAGTCGGTTGAGTATCCAACTCTTAATTTTGGCTCAGGTCATAATCCCAGGGTCATGGGATCAAGCCCCGCATTGGGCTCCTCACGGAGCATGGATCCTGCTTGCGATTCTCTCTCTTTCTCTCTGTTCCCTGGCTTGTGCACAATGTCTCCCTCTAAAATTAAAAAATTAAAAAAAAAAGTGCAGGGTACCTGGGTGGCTCAGTCAGTTAAGCCTCTGCCTTTGGCTCAGGTCATGATCTCGTGAGTCGGAGCCCCATGTTGGGCTCTTTGCTGACGACTCGGAGCCTGAGGCCTGCTTCAGAGTCTGTGTCTCCCACTCTCTCTTTCTGTCCTGTCCCCGCTTTCTCTCTGTCTCTCTCTCTCTCTCAAAAATAAATAAACATTAAAATAATTAAAAAAAAAAAGTATCGTTAGGCCCAAAGCCAGCCCAATAGCATCTTGAGATTGTTGAAGTGCTCGCTTTCTAAAGTCAAGCGTGCTGGTTTAGCACGTGTCCAGAGGTTCATGGACTCTTGGGTTCTGAGAGGCTCAGAGTTCATTGACACGCAGAAAGCAGACTCTGAATTCTTATAGGGCCCTTAGACCAGGCCTGGAAAAGCCAGCCCGGGCCCGAGGAAAGGAGGCCGGAGTGACTATGTAAGCAGAGAAAGTTGACATGCTCTCATTCACGGACCTTTCTTCTCTTTGTGCCGGGGGAATCTGCCTCGGCAGGGTAGCAAGCCACACATGGTTGTCTGCTTAATTGTACTCATTCTTAACCTTTGCCCCCTTCTTGGAACCAAATATGACCTGCTGCCGGGATTCCACCTTCTTGCTGCGTAGCTTCCTCACCGTAGTCAGGAGGAGCGGGGTGAAAGATGCGTGTGCGCCCAGAAAATCACTCCGGTACACGGGATCAGGTCTGCAGAGCCACCTCCAGTGGGAAGAGAGAGGTTCCACAGAGAAATGGGTTCAGAGGAGAACGATGGTTTGGGCGACACGCGCAGGGGCAACCTCGTTAAAATGTTGTCTGATTTACAGTAATGATAAACATATCTCGTACATAATAAAAGTCCCCAAAGCAAAACTTTCATTTAGCGGTACTAATTGGCTTTGAATCAGTCCTTCCTTTTCAAACTGTTTTAATCCAAGCAGCACGTTAATCATGAAGTAATATTTCTATCCTTGTGAGGCAATAATTTAATTTGCTACATTTTATATGATGGCGCTTTGTTTTCCTCTTCGTTGCTGTACATATTAGAGAATTAATGAATAATTCTGTAGATTATTCATTCTTAGGTCATTCTGAGAGATGTAGAGACAGTACTTTCACTGTAGCTAACAATTAAGTACACATTCTATTCTGCTACTCACAATTTAAGAAGGTCTTTATTGTGGTCTCAGTTGTGATCAAAACCATTTTATTTTTACTGGTTTGCTCAAAGGGAGAGTGAAATTGGGGTGCCCAGGTGGCTCAGTCGGTTAAGCATCCGACTTCAGCTCAGGTCACGCTCTCACGGTTCGTGGGTTCGAGCCCCACGTCGGGCTGTGTGCTGACAGCTCGGAGCCTGGAGCCTGCTTCGGATTCTATGTCTCCCTCTCTCTCTGCTCCTCCCTGACTCGTACTCTGTCTCTCTCTGTCTCTCAAAAATGAATAAATGTTGAAAAATAAATACATAAAAAAGAGTGAAATACCTCTGTTTCTAAGTGGGTGTTGCTAATATCAGCTTGTATTACAATTTCAGTGATTGTATTCAAGTGTTCAATTTCTGAACCTCCTATGTGTCTTTCCCAAGGGAGGAAGGAGAAAGAAACCGTACTGTCTGTAAACATTTGAGACCAGAAGGTGGAGGGTGTGGTTGATCATCTGTATATTAGAACTACAACTCAGTGAAATGTCACACATCCTTCTTTCTGCCCATTCTCTGCTCTCTTCTTACTGAACCGTTGTTCAGGAACCAAACAGGACACATTCATCATGGGACCCATTTCTCGTTCTCTGCCATGTGGTTCTGGTGGCTTCAAGTCTTCTGGGAATCCCCCAACCCCCTAGCACTCTGAACCCCTATGGGATCTATCAGGGAAGAAACCACTCCAGGCCAATAACTTCTTTTTCCATATGCCGTCTTAAGGGGACTGCTAGCTTCCTTTCAGAGCTCTATTCTTAACACTTTTCTTCCTTTACTCTTTGGTAATTATAACAACACAACATTTTGGAAGACAAAACAGAGGAAAATGCATCTCCTTTAATAAACTTCCTAACATGATTGGTGTTATCCAATCCTAACACAAGGATTGGTGTTATCCTTCCTAACACGATTGGTGTCGTGTGTGTGTGTGTATTATATATATGTATATATATAATATACATATACACAATCTATTGTTGTGCAGTCTGTTTTATAGGAAGTTTTTTTTTTTTTGTTTTACATAATTTTCCTCCTGCTGTATGTTTTGGGTCTGATTTTCTTTTTACAGTTAACTCAGAAACATTGTTGCACATGCCTACACAGTCTTTGTAACTATGATTTGAAAGAGCTGTATAGGAGCACCTGGGTAGCTCAGTTAGTTGGCGTCTGACTCTTGATTTCAGCTCAGATCATGATCCCAGGATCGTGGGATTGAGCCCCACGTTGGGCCCTGTGCGGAGCGTGGAGTCTGCTTAAGGTTCTCTCTTTCTCCCTCTACCACTTGCAGACACACTAAAATAAAATAAAATAAAATAAAATAAAATAAAATAAAAAATAAAATAGAATAAAACAAAATAAATAAAATATCTGTCTAATAGTCTGTGAAGTGTAGGGTCTTTCGTTCATTTTAAGAATTCCTCCTACTCATTAAAAAAATTAAGTTTCTCTTTATTTTCTTTCACAAGTATAACAAACCCACTGATAACCATATTAATCCACACCACTTTCTCTTTATTTTTAAAAACGTTCTAAGACTAGAGACCCAGGAGTGGGTAGACTGGGTCAATGGATATGAACGTTCCATAGCTCTGAATACACGTGCGAAATTGCTCATCAAGAGGGCTGTGCCAATTTCTACTGCAGCAGTTATGGATGAAAATTTCCATTTCTGCGGGCTAGCTCACGTTCTTTATGTCTGCCTCATGTTGCAGCCTCAGGAGAGAGCCCGACAGGTAGTCCCAGCCTGTTGAATGCTCAGCGAAAAACAGAAGATTGGTTGCAGGAGTCAGCTTGGAGTGATGATTAGGCGAGAAAATGGACATCTCTCTTTGATAAGGCAAATTGGAGACTCCATTATGCTTGGATGTTATACTATTTAAATTCTTAGTCTCTATCGTGTTTCCATTGCTTATGCTCATCTTATAGGTATGCGCTCTTTTATTCATAAAGATATTTTGATAAAGTCATATTTTTATGGAGAAGTTATTCAAGTGTGGAAGCATGTGTCAGACTCCGGGTCAGCTGATTATATCACTCCCTGCTCTAAAACCTCTCTAGACAGCATTACTTACAAAATAAATTCTGAGCGCTTTATCCTGACGTTTCAATGCCTTCATTCCCTGGCCCCAAGTTTCCCTTTGTCTTTACATCTTACTACAAGTTCTCTCCACACCAGTCGCTCTGCGATACATGCTGTTCCCCAAGCAAGCCTTCACCATCCGTGTTCACACTCTGCCCTGTTCCCATCTTGGCTTCGTCTTCCCATCAGAATTATACTTGGATTTCAAGGCGTCTTGCTTTCCCTCAGTGTTCCTGAATCCTGGACTGCTTCCCCTCCTAAGTGCCTTTCGTTTCTTCCAACTCGACCAATGTCAAACTTACATTGCTGTCGTTGCTTTTAAACATTTATTTTACGGGCGCCTGGGCGGCTCAGTCGTTAAGTGTCTGAGTCTTGATCTCGGCCCAGGTCATGATTTCAGGGTCTGAGTTCAAGTCCCACTCTGGGCTCCACACTGGGCATGAAGCCTACTTACAAAAAAAAATTTTTAATTAAAAAAAATTAAAAATTAAACAAATAAGGTGTACAATGTGATGATTTGGTATTCACGTACATGGTGAAATGATTACCACCATCAAGGGAAGCAAAGCAACCATCACCTTACATCGTTCCCTGGACCATCGTAAAAGTGTTGCTCTCTTAAAGCATGTATCCTATTCTATCTCATAATATTTGTGAACTTGTCGAATCCCATGAGGTTCTAATATTTTTGAGGACAGGAAAACTTCTTACTCATTTGTAGGTTGCTTGCAAAGTTTAGCCATGTTTTATGTTTAGACCTATAGTATTACATTTAGCATTAATATTTGTTTAATGAAGCCATGTAGGCTGAACCTACGAGACTCTAATTAGTGTCACCCACCATGTAATAGCAGCTCTCAGAATATAGACGCAAAATCCCAAGAGGAAGTAACTAGACATCTGTGCTCCTACGGGAACTGATGTGAATAATTGCGACCCTCAAGTGTTTTGAGATCTTTCGGTGCCTCCTGACTCATCAGAGATAAAATGACACACTGAAGACTTGAGTCTCAAGGCAGCCGATATATATTCCAGATGCCTCCATTAGGATATTGTAAGGATTCATGAAGAAATAAAGGATGATTTAAAAAACGTCCTTTACACCTGGCCGGGGCTGGTGGAGAGCCAGAATTTTGAACTCTGTTGGCTTCGTCTTCTCGTGTTCTCCGCAAAGGCCTCTGTTGCTCCCCAAGTTCAGGATTTTTCCATCACGGTCAAATAACTATTAGTGGGCTTCTGTCGGTCTTTGCTACCACTGTTCTCATGGACGCTGACTTTGTCGTTCAAGGGGAAGACACCATAGGGTCGGCTGATCCCAACCTACTAGTTTCCTCCAGCCACCTATGGGTCAGACCATAGTCTGCAAGATGACCCCATGCCAGAGCTTAACGTTTATTTATTTTTGAGACAGAGAGAGACAAAGCATGAATGGGGGAGGGGCAGAGAGAGAGAGGGAGACACAGAATCAGAAGCAGCCTCCAGGCTCCGAGCCGTCAGCCCAGAGCCCGATGCGGGGCTTGAACTCACGGACCGCGAGATCGTGACCTGAGCTGAAGTCGGACGCTTAACCGACTGAGCCACCCAGGCGCCCCTCCATGCCAGAGCTTAGAGACGGGGTCCCACCCGTGTCCAGGGAACGTGGCCCAGCCAGCTGTGTTGGGATGGCTCTGACAACTGTTGCAAATTCCGGCCACTTTCTCCATAAGGAGTTGAACATGGGGTCGACATTCAGAGCATGGTATTTCTTATACAGGTTTATAATTTCTGAGTTAAATTATTTTGAAATTTTGTGAAGCTGGACAGGCTCATGTTATATGGAAGATCTATTAACTTGAATTATAGGCCAGTCAGAACATTATCCCATAATGGTAGGTGTTAGCGGATGCTTCGCTTAACAATTGCTAACTTTATTGGGGCGCTTGTGTGGCTCAGTCGGTTCAGCATCCAACTTTTTTTTTTTTAATTTTTTTTTTGACTTTTTTATTTATTTATTTTTGAGACAGGGAGAGACGGAGCATGAACAGGGGAGGGTCAGAGAGAGGGAGACACAGAGTCTGAAACAAGCCCCAGGCTCTGAGCTGTCAGCACAGAGCCCGACGCGGGGCTCGAACTCATGGAACACGAGATCATGACCTGAGCCGAAGTTGGCCGCTTAACCGACTGAGCCGCCCAGGCGCCCCAGCATCCAACTTTTGATTTCGGCTCAAGTCACGATCTCATAGTTCCTGAGATCAAGCGCCACATCGGGCTCTGGGCTGATGGCGTGGGACCTTCTTGGGATTCTCTCTCTCCCTCTCTTTCTCTGCCCTCCCCCCACTCGGTCTCTATCTCTCTCTCAAAGCAAATAAACATTAAAAAAAAAAACAATTGCTAAATTTATTAAGCACTCACTATTGCAAATCTCTTTTAATCTTCACAAGTACTCTCTAAGCTATTTTTATCCCCATGTGACAGGTAAAAAAAACCAAAACCAAAACAAAACACAACCAAGGCTCCAAGAGGGTTATCAACTCATTCGAGATCATGCAATTATGCCACCGAACCAGAATGTGAACCCCAGATCTCCCAGCTTGCACTTGAACTACACTCAAGCACGGCCCTCGTAGGGTTTGGGTTACCACCATTTTTGTCTAAGTAGGAAGCGTATCAGCATTTTGTGTAAGTTTTATCTTCCTCCCATTTCAGAGTGAGTTTTGGATATCTTGCAAATGAAATCGCGAGTCATGAGGCTGAAGCACATCCTGAACATGAGCCTTGTCAAAATTCTCGCTCATTCCACCGTGAAGGTCCCCTCCCCCCCTTCACGTTTCTAGTCTCAAATATTAGGAAATGACCTTGAATGCCTCCTCAAGGAAAAGAATGCGCACCGTGTTGTGACAGAGCTTTCTACTCACGGGCTTTCAAGAGGGTTTGAGTCGGTGGTGAAGCAACCTTGCTCCCGTTTAAACAGCTTTCCTGAGGACAGCATCCTGCTCAAGCGTTACCGTTGTTTTTATAAATGTATACAGAGCAGTGGGAGCCATGCACTTACATTTGCTGAACTTGAGGCTTTTTGCAGAAGAAACACGAAAACCTGACCCGGTTTCTTTTTCTTGTTTCTTTTAGTAGCTGAACTGGGCTCGCGATTGCATTTCTAATTCAATTACCCTTTAAAAACTCCCTATCGCTTCTCCGCCGATGCGATTTTTTTATCTGGATCTTCAGGTTTCTCCCTCCCATTTCCTGGGATGTGTAAAGCAGCAAAATCAGCCAGTTTACGTGTAGGATGTTTTGATTCTCTTCTCAGACCCTTGCCAGCGTCCTTAACACAGAATGATGAAAAGCTGTGTCTTCTGGTGGAACTGTTATGGTGTTTAAACAAGGAAGTCTGTGTTTGTTTAAGAGAATGGGGAAATGGTTATCTTGACAGATTAGACTGAAAACCAGGGCGGCCGCAGTGTAGCACAGATGTCCACATTTGCCACTTGGCTGGCTTTTTGAGGTATCCTAAATAAAACATGCTTGTGTGCTGGTGACTGTGCCCTGCCTGACACCTGACCAAGCCTGTGACTAGGAGCCTGTGCCAGACCTGCGTGTCCCTGCGGGCGCATGTTCCCGGGTCTGAAATTTACCAGAGTCTGTTTACTATATTTTTTAATGTTTGTTTATTTTTGAGAGAGAGAGAGAGAGAGAGAGAGAGAGACAGACAGAGTGTGAGTAGGGGAAGGACAGAGAGAGAGAGGGAGACACAGACTGGGAAGCAGGCTCCAGGCGCTGAGCTCTCAAGCACGGAGCCCGACACGGGCTTGAACTCACGAACCCTGAGATCATGACCTGAGCCGGAGTCGGACGTTTAACCGACTGAGCCACCCAGGCGCCCCTCTCAGGGTCTGTTTAGCTGTGTCATAATCAAAACAGTGGAACACAAGAAGACTTTCTCTCACGGGCTTACGGACCCCGTTCAAGTGCGACTTCATCTGACGTCACACACGGTTCCTGTGGCTTCTGGGCATGTTAATCAATCTCTTAGAAATGTGATCTCTAGGGGCGCCTGGGTGGCTCCGTCGGTTAAGCGTCCGACCTTGGCTCAGGTCATGATCTCACAGTCCGTGAGTTCGAGCCCCGCGTCGGGCTCTGTGCTGACAGCTCAGAGCCTGGAGCCTGTTTCAGATTCTGTGTCTCCCTCTCTCTCTGCCCCTCCCCTGTTCATGCTCTGTCTCTCTCTGTCTCAAAAATAAATAAACGTTAAAAAAATTAAAAAAAAAAAAAAAAGAAATGTTATCTCTAAAACAAGATGACACATTAGGGGCAGCCGTGGTTAAGTGGTAAGATCCTTGGATGAAAACTCGGGAAACCTGAGGGAAGCCCTGACTCTCTGGCTTATTAACTGCTCGAAGTCGGTCAAGTCTTTTACCCTCCAGGGCTAAACGCAGCTGTTGTTGATAAGGCTGCTGAGGGTGGCCCGTGTGTGTGACGCCTGTGCTCTGTGCCGGGCACGGTGCAGTCTCCCCACACCCGAAAGCTTCTCTCTTCCGAAGGGCCCTAGAAGGTGGCCACGGTCAGCTGTGCGGTCTCTTACGGAAGCTGGGGACAGCTGAGGACTGTGTCCAAAGTCATGTGCTAGTGAACATGGGGCCTACGGCTGGGATGTTTGAACCCAAACTTCCTTGGATCCTGGCTTTTCCAGGCAGTGGCGTCTTCAAGGTAACTTCCGGCTGTGAAATCAACAACTGTGAAATCTAAACACGATCCGTGTTGTTTTAAACGTGTCTGCAAATACGTAAAAAATGTCAGAGGCTCAGCCTTGGTTGGTTATGATTATGGATAACCATACACACGCATGGATGTCCGTGTCTGTCGTCTGGGCGTGTAGTTTGCCATCACTATTAATAGAAAGTTCTTTATTATACACTTTATGGAAATACTTAAGTGGTATTGGCTGAATCATATCTTGGGAGCTTAGGACTCTGCCCTGTGTGACCTTGTTTACCAAAGAGGGATTTTGAAATACAGTGTGTATCTTAAGATCTGGGATATACTTGGTAAGTCATTGTGAGCGACTGCTGATATAACTCTTTATTGTATTTATTATTAGGAGCATGTACTCGATTTTCTACGCTTCCACCCTGGTTGTTTGCCAGTGTCAGTGTGGTGACCCAGGTCTTTGGGAGACCACGCCAGACAGGCTTACAACCCAGGAGTCTCCCGGCCTTATTCTTAGGGGCCACCTGGATTCTTGCAAAGTTGAAGAAGTCGTTTTGAAGAATTAAATCTGTGCTAATTTTGATACATCTGTACATACTTATAAGACCATCAGAATTGCTTTACATAATCAACTTGTTGTGCAATTGTTTAAGTGATTTATGGTGTTTTTGTCTTAGCGCCTGTCATCTTGACTGAAGGCATTTAGCGTGGGTGGCTTCATTCCAGGTCTTCTTGCCATAATTCTCCTCATTGACTCCTGGACTTCACCTTGCTCCCTTGTGGATGCCATTACTAACATTTGGAACCGTCTTTCACTCTTGTTTCTGTTATTTTTTTTCTCCTACCACTTCTGTTTGGAATCAATCTCTTGGAATTCGAACCTCAACACTTAATCCCTCCTGGATCCCTATTGAGCGATAACAGGACTTAGTGCAGTATGTTGTTGACCACAAAGACAAGAGCCGGCTTCTGCCCAAATGGGAATCCATTGTTTTATCTTATCTCTTTTAGCACGTAACAATTGACAGATCGGGGTCACTTGTTTATCCCCAAGCTGATAGAGTGCCTGGCAATTGATATTGATAGATAACAAAGGAATTTCAGTGTAATTATTTTTTTGGTGCATTCCTGTTAATGTGTCATGGGATTTCCCTGGTCCGAATTCCTCCGGAATTCCTAAGACCAGGAATTTACATGAGTTTCTGCTAACATTCAAGAGTGCCGGATTGTAGCAGTGTCCTGTCCGTTTTATATGGAGCTCAATGATAAGTGGAAATAATGAGCTTGGTGATGTTGAGGTGTGTTTAGATAAAGTGAGGTGCAGGGCATTGGATGTGGGTGGGTCTGGAATGAAGTTCATGGTCTGCCTCTTCTGCAGCTACTCCGTGTTCTTACTGGGGGGAAATCAGGAACTGGAGGCAAGTCCCAGAATGGCAGTCAGTGAGGCTACTGCACTGGAGCCTCGTCTCGATCTTGGAGGAGGTTTATGACGGACTTGTGTATTGATGAAGGTGCGGTCTTTCTTTCAGGTGCATTGTCAAGACCATCTCCTTCCTGTTCCCCCCTTGCCTCCCAGAGCTAGTGCTAACCTGCCCACCTTTGCATCACTGATTATGTGCACAGGTCTGGGCCAAAGGTGATCACCAGGTTTAGAGATAAAGAATTTTAGCGAGAGTATCTTTTAGAGTATTATTTCCGATACTTCAGTCATCTGTGAATGCAAAATTCTCAAATTTGGAAAAACTTTTCAAAATTTGCTAAATGGAAAAACAAAAAAAAAAAGGGAGAGTGATTCCCTTTTAGTTTTATCTGAATTTTTATCCCCAATAGTTTTATCTGAATAAAACGATTTATCCCCAATAGAGTTTTATCTGAATAAAACTATTACAAGGGGAAACAGGACATCCTGTGTCCTAAGTAGGAGAGTCAACACAAAAACTGTGAAGACCAGACTATGGTTTTTTTAGACACTCAGGGCTAAAAAGGATCTGAGAGCGGGAGGCCTGTTCTTTTTTCTCTCAAAAAGGAGATGTCAGTTTGAGAAAAGCAGGAAGGGCTTTCTGGTACCGGATTAAAATGTTCTCTTTGATTGATTTGGAAGGACTGAGAGACCATCGAAAGTGGAATAAGTTTCTCACTGTGTGAGTTAGTGTTACAATACGTGTGTGTGTGCGTGTTTAATAATTTGAGATTTGAGGCGGGGGCTGAATTTATGTATGAACAGCGTGATACGCGACACGTGGTTAGCCTCAAGGGTTGTAGGGAAAAGGGAAAAGGAAACATTGTGAGATGAGGTTGCTTTGGAAAAAGATTCTTGAGAAAATGGTGCTTGAGGAACGTAAACGTGTGGGCTCGAGAGGTAGAAGGAGGGTGCTCCCAGAGAGATGAGGGTAAGCCCAAGCTGTAGGGGTTAAGCTTTGGGCCCTTGGAGCCCTGGCCAGATTTAGGGGCATGGAAAATTACGCAGGACAGATGAGGAGAGACCACTGTAAAAGCTGGGAGTGGGATTTACGGTTACTGGCAGGAGGGAGACATTTCTGGCCCTTGAGCTGCTGTCATTTTGACTGAGGGTGTGAGGAAGTTCTACCTGGCAGTTGGGTATCAGAAACAGGTAGCCTTTAACAGCGTGTGGTGGCCCATCGGTGGCCAAGAGATCTAAGTTAATGTTAAGGAGACACAGAGAGATGAGTCCATACCCGATGTACCAAAAGTCATCACTGGGGCTTGGGGAGGCAAGCCAGAAATGAAATAAGACGTCACCTCTTGAGGCTTGGGGCCAAGGGGTGTCTTGAGAGAGTGGGGAGATTTTTGTGCTATTGTTTAAGCGTGGGTTTGAAGGGATGTGTTCAGTTTTAGCGGAAGGCAGCTGAAGTTAGTTGTGGTCCTCCTATGGAAAGCCAGAGCTGTAAGTCTCCATTCTTTAGGAGGGTGAATCGGGAGGGAAGGAACCTCTCGGTTCCTCAGTATATGGGGAGGAAAAGGAATAGGGAAGAGAAACGGTAGCAGGGATCACACTCACTCTTGCCTATTGGGTTGTGTGGGAGATCCATACACATTGGGGCATGTACTTATCATCGCATTCCTGAGGGTCAGAAGCTGTACAGATAGTAAATCCAAGATTCCGAAGTCTTAAGGGATGGATATACTTAAGATGAAGGAGAACAGAGAACAGAAGGAGTCCAGAAAGAGTGAGAAAAGAATGAGGGAAGCCTTAGTGAAGCTGTTGGAGTGTTTCCAGGAGGCACTTTCCTTCTGTGTCTTACCATCTAATTTTTATACGTGGTTCTATTCCCCACCCCCCACCCCCTGCTGCAAATCCCTTAGGGAATTAGATATTGATTGAGACAAGGGAGTGCCCACTTAGTTGCACTTGGTGATCTTTGACAGTAAAATAATACAGATTTGGTGACATGACTGTTTTTATTTTGCTTTTATTCCCCCACCCCCACCCCCATAAGAAACAAAAAAATGTTGATTTTCTTTTGGAACTTCAAAGTGCTCTGAATGAAAATCCATGTCAGTAAGGGGGTGCCAAGTGGCTCACAAGAGTGGTCCAGCGACTGATTTCAACTCAATTTCAGGCAGGTTGCGACCTGGGCTTGGTCACAAAACCAGCCTTCTCGAGGATGGAAAAAAGCCACCCCAACTGGAAACCAGAATGGGCAGACGTTCTAAAGAACACTTCTTAGGTACACACTGAGAAGTGCCAGGACCTTAGTGGGCAGGGCTTCAATCATGGAAGCCAGCAGTGTTCATCCATTCTAATGAGAGTGCGCCCCTTCCAGGAGGAAGGTTCTAGAAAACAGGACACATACAAACATTTCAGAGGCCTCAGAGGTATGGCTCTCCTGGGCTGTGCAGGACGCTCAGGACACAAAACAAATGACGAGGATATGGATCTCTTGCACCAATCCAGGGAATGTGGGGGACATGGTGAGTCCTATGGGCAGCTGGCCCCCAGCCTGCCCTACGGAAAGTGAAGGGGTCACTTGGGCAGCTGGGCTTCCCATTTATGTCTGATCTGCTTTTACTCCATACGGGTTAGCACCTGAGCCTTCAATATTATACTGAGAGTTTAAAACTCAGCTTAATCTGTCTTTGCGACAGGTACGTTTGTATGTGGATATTTCACCAGGGTGGCTTCTGGATCCCAACCCTTGTGGTTCGATACACAATAATCGGCAATTCTTTTCTTTACTTTTCTTTTCTTTTCTTTTCTTTTCTTTTCTTTTCTTTTCTTTTCTTCTTTTCTCTTCTTCTTCTTCTTCTTCTTCTTCTTCTTCTTCTTCTTCTTCTTCTTCTTTTAAAGTTTATTTTGAGAGAGAGAGACAGATAGAGAGAGAAGGAGAGAGAGCATGAATCTGGGAGGGGAAGAGAGAAGGAGAGAGAATCCCAAGGAGGCGCTGTGCTGTCAGCACAGACCCCAATGCAGGGCTTGACCTCACAAACTGTGAGATCATGACCTGAGCCAAAACCGAGAGTCGGACGCTTAACTGACTGAGCCACCCAGGTGCCCCAGTAATCAGCATTCTTTTGCTTTGTTTCCCCTTTCCTGCTCCCCTGACTTCTTCCCCGATTCTCTCTGTGCTGTACTTGGGATCTTCTGATACAGCACATCTGAGCACAATTTCTCCTTCCCAAGCAAGTGCCAAACAGAATATCGTATTTTCACAAATGTTTCTTAGCTGGAACCGTTCGGGTTTATTCCTCAGAGGACCCCACTGGACAGAACTGTTTCCCTTTTCAGGACTGGGGAATCCTAATCTTAAAAGGTTTATTCAACAAATGTTTATTGAGTGCTTAGCGGTGCTGGTTCCTGTACTAGGTAAGTCCCTAAATAAATAATGCATGTTCAGCACTCTTAAGAATCTTGGAATTTGGTGGGAAGAGACAGGCAAGTAAATGGATGATTACCTTATCTAGCAGAATAAGAGCTGCGATAAATGCACCTGGGGGCTCAGTTGGTTAAACATCTGACTTCATCTCAGGTCACCATCCCACGGTGACTGGGTTTAAGCCCTGTGTCGGACTCTTTGCTGAGCCTGCTTCAGATTGTGTGTCTCCCTCTCTCTCTCTCTCTCTGCCCCTCCCCTGCTTGTTCTCTCCCTTTCTCAAAAATAAATAAATACACTTTTTTTTTTTTTTTTTTTTTACAAAAAAAAGAGCTGTGATATGTGTACTCACATGAATCTATGGGAACAAAGAGAAGTGACATCTAAATGTTCAAGGATTTTACATCTCCCTTACTGTCTTTTTGTCACAGCGGCCACCCTGTGCAGTTATTACATCACTGTAAGAACAGGGCAGGGAAGCAGGGCTGAAATGCAGTGGGCACACACTGAGACAATTGTTCCAGTTATTGAAATTCTGAAATACTCCTGTTCCAGTGGGCGAATGACCTCAGGATGTCCCTTCTGCCCCATATGCTCTGGGTTTTCTCATCAAACCAGCAACTAAAGGCAGAGGGTGAGACCTCTAGACACGTTCCGGCACTTTGGACTCGGTCCATTCTGTATACACTTGACCCTTGCACGGTATTGGGGTTCGGGGCGCCTCCCCCACCCTGCCACTGCCTACTGTTGATCTGAAGTCTTACCAATGCCATAAACAGTGGATTAACACCCATTCTGTGCCTTGTGTGCGTTCTTACAAAAAAGTGAACTGGAGAAAAGAAAATATTCAGAAAATTATAAGGGAGAGAATACATTGGCAGTATTATACTATAAAAAAAAATCCATTTATGCATGGAGTCGTGCATTTCAAACCCGTGTTAGTCAAGAATCAACAGTAGTTGTTAACTGGGCTATACAGCTGGTTACAGATTTTGAATCTGCTGTCTGTGTATTGAACAGACATCTAGCACAGAGACCATCGTATAACTAGCATTCATTAAATAGCAGTTGAATGCCTAATAAGTTAATTATGGGGGTTCTGTCAGGGAAAGTGAGCAGATGAGGTTTATGGGAGGAAGTAAGACTTCAGCCAAATTTTAGAGATCTTCGCTTCGATGATTTTTTCTTACTGTGGAAGGAATAAATATACAACATCGAGTTTTACAAAAATTCCAGAAAGGATAAAGACAATAATCAGCTATAATCTTCCCATCTAGAGAGGATCTCAATTGATACTTGAGTGTGTTTTCTTGAGGCATTTTCCGTATGTGTATTTGCTCCTGTGTGTGGGCGTGCATAGCTGGGCAAATAGTTTAACATGTTAACATGTGAGCTTTCTGTCCTTCCTCAGCCTTCTAAAGAAGACTCCTGTGTCTCAGGCTCTTGGCCCTTAACGTGCTAATTGGGTTAGTGGGAGAACAGAATGGCCAGGAGTATGGATTTATATGAGAGAGTGTTCAGAGTTACCTTTAAACACTTTGAAACCCAGATATGGGGGAGAGGGAGGGGAGGTCTGAGACTGGAGCTGTGCTGTGATGGGCTTTGACGGGGGGAGTAAGAAGGGTAGGCTTGTTCAGACTGTGTGTATGAATGTGAGGAGGGGAGGGGAGGGGTCTAAACGAGGGGTGAGATGGTGGTAGGGGTTTAAAACAGCTTGATGTGGTTTCTTTTTTTCCTCTCAGTGCTTGACCTTGGTCCTACATGGAGGCATCCACCTCTCCATCTGCCATTAACGCAGACAGAAAAAAACTGAGAAAATACACAACTGGCAACATTCGAAAGTAGGATTTTGCTGCAAGTGACGGTCTGGGAAACCAAGATAATGCTTAGAGAAACGAATTTCTCCATTCCTTTGTCTCCTTACTTGAGTATATCAAAGTCCACACTTACTGGGTCGGGCCATAGGGAGTTGCTGGTGGAGGACCACAGAAGAAGATTGCTTTCTTCCAACCCTACCTGGTTTAGGGGAGAGGAGAAGGAAGGAGAAGCAGGACACAGGAGTGATCAGATGCGTGCCTTGAGGTGAGTTAGAGAAGTGAAGTTAACAACCACAGGGCTCTGGCCCACCTCTTCCTTCCGATGTTCATTTGGGGGTGTAGGAAGAGGTTGCCAGGCTGGCTGCCTCAGACCCGTCAAAGGTGGAGCCACGGCAAAATAAAAGGTGGTGGTAAAGGGTCACCCGGGTGGCTCGGTCACTTAAGCTTCTGACTCTTGATCTCAGTTCAGGTCACGATCTTAAGGTTCATGGGATCGGGCGCAGCATTGAGTTCTGTGCTGGCAGCATGGAGCTTGCTTGGAATTCTCTCTCTGTCTCTGTCTCTCTCTCAAAATAAAATAAACTTTAAAGAAAAAGTTGGTGGTGTGGCATGCTGAGGCTGGGGGGCGAGGGGTTCCAAGGTTGACCTCTTTGGAGCTGTCCTTGCTTCCCAGTGGCCAAACAGGACCCAGACGTAGGTTAGAGTGATTTTGGACGTTGTCACATGAGGTTACCACAGTAGGGGCAGGATGCTTTTGTGAAAAAATGCAGAGCTGCCAGCCGAAGCTGGGGCTTAACTCAAAAAATGTTTGTGGCCTCGGGTTAGGCAAAGATTTCTTGGGTATGATGCCAAAAGCACGGTCCATAAAAGAAAATGAATTGACAAATTGGGACTTCATCAATATTAAAAAATGTGTGCTCTGCAGAAAATGCTGTTAAGAGCAGGAAAAGACAAGCCACACACTGGGAGAAAATATCTGCAAAACACAGACCAACGAAGACTGGTATCCAGACTGTATAACCACCTCCCAAAACTCTGTAGTAAGAAGACAACCTACCTAAAATAGGGACAAAAGTTTTGAAGACGCTTAACCAAACAATATGGACAGTGGATGGATAAACACATGAAAAGAGGCTCAGGATTATTAGTTACATTGGAAATGTAAATCAAAACCACAGTGAGACATCATTACACACGTATTAGAATGGTTAAAAAAAACGGGCAAAGAGGTAGATCTTCGGAAGCTCTCATACACTGCTGGTAGGAATATAAAATGGCACAGCTACTTGGGAAAACAGTTTGTCAGTTTCTTGTAAAGTTAAATATATACTTCCCATACGATGCGGAAATTCTACATATTTACCCAAGTGAAATTAAAAACAACAACGACAACGTACAAAAATGTTGACAGCAGCTTTATTCCTCATTTCCCCAAACTAGAAGTGATGCAAATGCCCTCCAACTGGGAATGTTTGAACAATGGTACATCCATACAATGAAATACTACCTAGTAATGAAAAGAAGTGAACGACTGATGCACATAACAAGATGAACGAGTCATTTAAAATTTTTTTTGTAAATACTGTTTATTTTTGAGAGAGAGATGGAGTGCAAGCAGGGGAGGGGCAGAGAGAGAGGGGGGGGGACACAGAATGGGAAGCAGGCTCCAGGCTCTGAGCTGTCAGCAGAGAGCCCAACGCGGGGCTTGAACTCACGAACCATGAGGTCATGGCCTGAGCTGAAGTCGGATGCTTAACCGACTGAGCCACCCAGGCGCTCCAACATGAATGAGTGTTGAATGCATTAAACTAAGTAAAGTGAGCCAGATTTAAAGGTGACGTAACCTATGATTCCACTCATTATAGCATGGCCAGAAAGGCGAAGCTATAGGAGTGAAAAACAGAGCTGTGGTTGCCAGGAGTTTGGGGCGAGGACATTGTTTGGCCAGAAAGGGGTAACAATACAAAATTTTTTTTAGGGTTGTGGGGATGATGAAAATGTTCTGTGTCCTCACTGTGGTCATAGTGATACGGCTGTATGCATTTGTCAAGATTCATAGACTTGTACATTAAAAAAAAAAAGAACAAAACTTGACTGTATGCAAACATAAACATAAATATCTGTAAACAATTAAAACAGGACCAGAAGAGCACCTGGGTGGCTCAGTCAGTTGAGCGCCTGACTTCGGCTCAAGTCATGATCTCGAGGTTCCTGGGTTCGAGCCCTGCATCGGGCTCTGTGCTGACAGCTCAGAGCCTGGAGCCTGCTTCGGATTTTGTGTCTCTCTCTCTCTCTCTCTCTGCCCCTACCCCACACTATCTCTCTGTCTTTCTTTCTCTCAAAAATAAATAAAAGCATTAAAAATGTTTGAAATAGAACTAGGAAAAACTTTAGTGAGAGAGAAAATGTAATTGACACCCTTAGGTCAGATTCCAACGTTGGGCCAGTCAATGATAATCCCTCAGCAAGGAGAGCTGACTCTTGGGGTTTTGATAGAGCAGTAACAATGAGGTAGAAAATTGGACTGGTTTGCAAATGAACAGCCTCCTCCAGGAAATAGTTTTACATTTTTATATCATCGTGATATTACTGATTAGCTTTATTTATTTTTTTCTTAAAGTTTGTTTATTTTGAGAGAGAGGGAGGGAGAGAATGAGTCGAGGAGGGTCAGAGAAAGAGGGAGAAAGAGAGAATCCCAAGCAGGCACTGCACTGTCAGTACAGAGCCTGATGCGAGGATCGAACCCACCCACTTTGAGATCATGACCTGAGCTAAAATGAAGTCACTCAATCGCCTGAGCCCCCAGGCACCCCGATCAACATTATTGAATGAGCGTTTCCTTAAATCATTGAAATTGTCTTGTATCCAATCCCTTAAAAATGTCGCTGGTGACCCATGCTAGCCACGGTGGCTGTATCTGCTGAATTTCCTAGAAGAATTTGACAGTAACTCAGTGAAGAAGAGAATGAAAGGAGGCAAAGTAGCGGAAAATGTCTAAATGCCATCTGGTCTCACAAGTGTCAAAACCAGCCTTGACTCCATCCAGAACTTTCTTATGAGAACTCATTTGGAATACAACATTGGGCCAAATGGAATATGTGACGTAAAAATACATACTAGGGTCGAAACTTCCACATGCCAGGGAGCTCTCTAGGTTCAGGACACAACTGGAAAAAAGAAGTATTCCTCTTCCCTGTTAATCTACTTCATCTAGGTTTTTTACAGTGCCCTTCTCAGCCTTGTTATATTGCAGTAAGTATGAAAATAACCCCCCTGCAGGGATAAACCTTTGGAGTATCAAGATCTATAAGGCTTTGAAATGTGCCAACTTGTCTCAGGTAATCTCTGCTTCGTGGGTACAAGGCAGGGATGTTCCACGTTACTCTCGTGTAGTTTTGGAATAGTTCCCTTGATTTTTATAATCAAGTGTCTTTGTGCCATTGCTGAGAATCACGAAAATATACTTCGTAATCAACAGAACTCGATACTTTCCGAGCACGAAAGCAGCAGCAATGAAGCCCAGAGCTGCTAGCTGATATTTGGGGGTATCCGTTTTCCACCCTACAAATAAACGTCCAAGGTTTGGTTTACGACATAAGAATGGGTGAATCAGTATTCTCTCAGGAAACAGAGTAAATGTGGTCCCTAGCTCTTCCTCCCAGGGAAAGAGCAGCAGAACTGATGTCCCTAAGCTTAGGTGTCTTTTTTCCAGGGATGATATCGGTAGGTTGAGAGTGAGGACAGTGGCAAGATCGTGCGTGCGTGCGTGCGTGTGTGATGGTGATAGTGATAGCTGGGGAGCAATTGAGGGAGTTGAGGAATAACCCAATATTTTTTTTAATGAGTCCCATATAGTTGCAAATATTAGAATGTTCTCATACTTCATATCCTTTCTTTCTTTCTTTCTTTCTTTCTTTCTTTCTTTCTTTCTTTCTTTCTTCTGAGCATCAGACAAAACTTTATTAGACTATAAGATCAGAAAGGAAGAATAGTAGGAAAGCTCTCTTTACAGAGAGGGGACTTTGGGAAGTGAATGCCCTCCTACTTCATTTTCTGATGAGCAACTACAGTAATCATCCAAGAGGTTCTTTAAAAGAAAAATAAGATTTTCAGTAATCTCATCTTGTCAGAGCTTGCATGACATAAGCATATCAGTGGAGGATGAAGGGCTAACCCAGGAAAAGAAAATAGAATGACTTGAGGTGGTTCAGGGAGAAAGGAACGCGGGCAGTGTTGGTAAATGAAGGTTAATGATAGCTTTGTACCAGCTGCAAATTTGTAGTATGCATAGTTTGATGAATTATAGCAAGACCGTATCATAATTTGTGACCTATGTATAAAAGTGTCAAAGTGGGGTGGTTATCTGCATTTTATTGTCATCAAGAGATTTTTTTTTCTTGATTAAAGCCCTGTCCCCCAGCCCCCAAGAAATCACTAGACTCCAAAATATTCAGAGTAATGGTTCCCACAGAGACTGTCATAACATCGACTGGCCCCTCAGTGATTAAAGAGGAAGAGATAGCCGTATCCGTCATCTACACATGCCGATAGGAGCCGAGGGGGAGGGCTTAAGAATTTTTAAATTTAGATTTATTTACGTTAAAAATTATTGATAGAAGTCGCCACATCTCACCTCAAAAGACTGTACAATATCCCTGCTGACAGTACATTTACCCAGGGACTGACTTTATGCTAACAAATACGGTGTTTAAATTGTCAGCAAAAGTAAAATGAATGAGCGTAGCACAATTCAAATGGATCTTTGGCATATCATCAATCAATTAAGTTCTTCCTGGCACTCTTAGGTTAATATCAGAGTATACAATACAGCATCATCCATTTTCTTGGGCATTCTTTGTTGCGCAGGCCCCTCAAACATTGTATACGGTTTTCCCGAGATCTCCCTTGCAGACGACTCCATAGACCAGAACGTGAGGACATGTGACCAGGGACTGTTCCTACTGCCTTTTTTTGGACTCTTCGGTGGAAGGCGAGTGTCAACAAAACACCCACTTCAAGGATAAAAGCTTGAAAAACCGTGAGAAATGGAAGGGCAGGGAAATGTCAGACAGGTGGAGTCAACAGCCCAGAAAACTCAACTTTGACTCAGTCATTCAGTCGGATTCCACCTCAGCAGAAGATAGCACTGAGGAGAATGTGGTCGGGGTGAGTCCAAGAACTCTTCTGAAAGCTGGAAGGCCATTCTGAAAAAAATAATTCCAATACGGATTCCTGTGTATTTGGATTTTATTTATTCCTAATTTGCTTTGCTTCAGCCCACATGCATTCCATTCAGACTTCCTTCACAATGAAAGTGAATCTCATCCTTGGAATTACACGGGTAGCCATTTTTGGTCAGGTACAATTCTGTTTGGCGGAGAAGAGCCTGGGCTCACAGGCCCCGCTGGGATAAAACTTGTGCTTCGTCGGGGCGCAGGAAAGCGTAACAGGATGGTGATGATTACAAACTGTGCCTTCCAGTGTGATTACAAGAGCTGGGACCCTGGAGCCACGAGGAGGGGCATCCAAAGTTTTGCACGTTTCTGATTTAAAAGATGCCAAAGGTGAATAGTCCCTTACAGGAGTTACTCTTGATCTGAGAGCCACCTATCCTTGGGTGTAGGGTGGGGAGCACGGGTTATTGCAATGGGCTCCATGAATCCGTGTGACCTTATGTGTTACTAACGGGAAGAATCATGTCACATACATATATTTTATGTGAAATGCATGTATATGCTTTTTAAGCAATACCGTAAAAATTCCTTCAGAATTTCCTTTAAAAGTTTATGTATTTATTTTGAGAGAGACAGTGCGAGTTAGGGAGGGGCAGAGCAAAAGAGAGACAGAATCTCAAGCAGGCTTTGCAGTGTCAGCCTGGAGCTCGATGCAGGGCCCAGTCTCATGAGACTGTGAGATCGTGACCTGAGCCGAAACCAAGAGTCAGACGCTTAACCACCTGAGCCATCCAGGTGCCCCGTACTTTTTTTTTTTTTTTTAAAGTAGGCTCCATACCCAGTGAGGAGCCCAACACAGGGCTTGAACTCACAACCCTGAGATCCAAGACCTGAGTTCAGCTCAAGGGTTGGAAACTTAACTGAATGAGCCACCCAGGCACCCCGTTGGCTTTATGTACTTTCAAGATTGATAGCTGCTAGAACATGGAGGCAGATCATTAACATCTTTTGTTAGTAAAAATGGGCCTTCACACATGCAAGGACGCTGGCTTTACTCCCACACGCCCCCAAACTGGAGACAACAACAAATGTCCATCAACAAAACAATGTATAAATAAATTGGGGCATAATCGTAGAGTGGAAAAAGACACAGGAATAACAGTGAATAAATGGTACATATGACAACATGGGTGAGTTTCATAGACACGATACCGAACAAAAAATAAAGAAAAAGGGCAGACTCAAGAGTATACTATAAGACTCAGTCTAAATGAAGTTTGGGATAGGCAGACCTCATGGTCATAGAAGCCAGAACAGTGATTCCTCCTTAAGGGACGGTGGAAAGGGATCTGAGGCAAACTTCTTAGGTGCTGAGGACATTCTGATGGCCGCATGTAAGTGAAACTTACTTGCGAAACTTGATTCACCAGCACACTTAGGACTGATGGACACTATGTACTTTGTTACGTGAGTTTATGGCTGTTTTCAGACACGTCAGCAAATTCTTAGACTCTGCCCCATTAAGAGGTAGGATCTAGATGGTATCCCCTTTGAGTGTGGACTAGACATAAGGCTCATGCATAACTTGATAATAGAAGGCATCACATTTGAAGTTGCATAATTTCAGAGGCAAACTTCCATTTTGATGGCTGGGATACGTGCTTGGAGTCCTGACTTATTCTATAGGAAGTTCACCTACAGTGAGAATGCCATGCTGTGAGGAGACCCAGGCTCCATGGAAGGGGCATAGGTGGGTAATCAAGTCAACATCCCTGCTGAGTTAAGCTTGAGTCATCCATGTTCAGGCACCTGACACGTAAGAGAAGGTGCTTCTAGATGATTCCAGTCTCCAACTCTTGAGAGACCCTTGTCCCCCTACCCCCTACCTCAGGCATTTGGGTCTTCTGAGCCGAAGTACCTGACATTTTCGAGCAGAGATAAATCATCCCTCCTGTGTCCTGACCCGCAGACCTGTGTGCACCCTGAAATTGCTATTTTACACCACTAACTTTTTTACAATGTGTTTTTATTTATTTTGAGAGAGAGAGAGTGCCAACAGGGGAGGGGCAGAGACAGAGAGGGAGCCAGAATTCCAAGCAGGCTTCGTGCTATCAGCACAGAGCCCGATGGGGTGCTCAAACTCGTGAACCATGAGATCATGATCTGAGCTAAAATCAAGAGTTGGACGCTAAACACACTGAGTCACCCAGGCGCCCCTAAACCACTAAGTTTTGAAGTGATGTGAAAAATTTAATGCTGTCAAAAGTGGTATAAAAAGATGGAGTGAATAGAAACCGACATATATGTGCATTTTTTAGACGGACTCTCGACTTTGGCTCAGGTCATGGTCTCGTGGTTCGTGAGTTCAGGGCCCCTTTTCCAGCTCTGCATTGACAGTGCAGAGCCTGCTTAGGATTCTCTCTCTGTCTCTCTCTCTCTCTGTCTCTCTCTCTCTCTCTCTTCTCCCTCCACTCCTCCCCTGATCACTCTCTCAAATAAATAAATAAACTGAAAAATAGTTACATAAACTTAAAAAAAAACCAAACAAACCTGGACCTTCAAACTCAAGGTATTTGAGGAACTCATGTCAGGCTTCTTAGGTTGCCAGCAATGAAAACCAACTCTGAACTCAAGCAAAAGAGAATTTACTGGCACAATATGGAGCTGGAAGGATCTAAAGGCATTCTGGATAGTTCCCCTCACAGAGGAATCGGGGACCTTGGTAGTGGAAACTGAGGATAGCTTTCCTCAAGACTCAGTTGCTGCTGTGAATGTGGTCTGACCACAGTCAATGACTCTGATCAAGATTTTGATTTTAAGGAGACCCACCAGTTAACCCAGACTGGGCTTCTTGTCTAGCAGAAGACAGGCACAGTGACCTGCGGCTTTGCCAAGACTAACACAACCATGGGAAGGAGTCAGTACCCCAGGCGAGATCCGAGTACGCTTCTTTGGGGTCCTCAAAACCCGCTCCGTGGAAGTAGTGATCCCCTGACATATTCTAGAAGCCGCTGCCTTCGCGTCCTGACCAACTGTATTCAAGTATTAGAATTACGGTGACTGAGGTGCATGAGATTTACCGTCCTCCTCCCTCGGTCAGTGACTAAGGAAATGGTAAAACAGGAGACACGATCACTCTGCTATATGGTTGGTTGGTACTCCAGAGCCCTGTTTGTGTGAATCCAGCCAAGGGTAGGCTTCCCCTGAGCCCACAAGCTTTCCTGCTTGTCCCTCTTATCACCCCACACCCTTCTAACGAGTTTCTCCCGAGAGCCTGTCTTTCACGTGACTCTCAAAATCCCTCTCTGTCTCTACGTCTCATGCTCGAAGTTTCCACTTCAAAGGCCAGTCTGGGTCAATGGATCTCAAACTTTTGCATGTGTCAGAATTACCTGGAGGGCTGCTTAAAACACAGATAACTGGGCTCCCATCTCCGAATTTCTGATTCAGTGGGTAGGGGTGGGCCTGAGAATTTGCATTTCTCACAGACGCCCAGGTGATGCTGCCGTATCTGGCCTGGGCACCACAGCCATGGCATTTTTGTTTAGGCAGTTGCTAAGGTCGTATGATTTTAAGCCCTGGGCAGACCTCTTCCATGCCCCTGCCTATGGCAAACACATTTTGCCAAGTAGCCCTATCATGGGACCTGAAGTTGGTACTTAACTCCTTCCGATGAGGAGTTTGAAGGCTTCAGAGAAAACGCACAAGGTATCCAGCCAGGGTAAATACATTCTCTTTTTATCTCTCATGTGTTGGCTGTATTAGAGCACAGTTTACTTAGCCGCTTATCTAGCAGAGCTCCAAGGAAAACAGCAATGAGGAAAGGAAAGTTTGAAAGGGGTCCAAAAAAAAAAAAAAAAAAATTTAAGAAAACCCGGTCACATTGTTTGCCACTTACTTTAACCACGGGATCCTTTCTTGAGACGAAAGCTTGCAGAGGAATCCCAGGTTACAGCACCAACTGGAAAGGGTCTGAAGAGACTGGCAGGACTGAGTCTGAAAAACAAGGGTCTAATACATCGGCCCGAGTTGGCTGGTCCAACGAGGTCTTTAGCTATTTGCGTTTGATCTGGGGCTGGTCTGGGGCTGGTTCCCTATGGCCCATTTTTTTTTTTTTTTTTTTTTTTTTTTTCTGAGGAAACAGGCCCACCGTATGATTTCACTGCGAAACCGGAGCCCCCCGATTGCATTTCAAGATCTGCTGACTGCTCCTGGGAAAACATGCAGGATTTGGTGCCATTTAAACAAGCAAACCCCATGTTAGAGGAATACCAGTGTCACGGGCTGCGTGCAGATTCTTGCTGAACTGTTGCTTTTTTCTTCCCGTAAAAAGGTCATGGGGTATGAAAATGCTTAAGTATCTCCACGCTGCGGCCTGCGATGGCTGGGATTTGATGGATGGTGTGGGATTGCAGAGCTCCCTGTGAAGTAATGCTGTTTAGCTTAAATCAGCTTCGAGCGAACACATTTTACACATTTATGCTCCAGAGTTTGGAAAAGCTTTTTCCTAGAAAACAGCACTTCTTGAGCCGCTTCCGCTGGTCAAGGCAGGGGAGTGGGGGCGAGGGGGGCGCCTCCCTGGCTCAGACAAGAAGAGTGTTTACTTGCATGGCCTTCAAACTGCTGCAAGTTTAGGACCCAACAGGGCTGCTGTCTTAATGAAGCGGTTAATGACGTGTGAATTATAGACCCTGACAACCCCTTTCATAAAAACAACGGGACTGCCTCCACAGTGCACTGTGGCTAAGTCACGATGGCCCGTCTGCTTAACACAACGCAGTATCTTTAGGGAAGGGGCGATTTTTGCGCCACGGCAGAGAGAATTCCTAGCCCCACAAGAGCAGAGCGAGGAATCTCGAAGACCGCTGTTGACGCGAGGAACGCTCCATTTCCAACCAGGCTGGGCCTTGGATGCGGGCGCCAAAAAGAGTTTTTAGAGATGCCGCAGAGTCCTGAACGAGCAGGGATTGTTTATCCCCTTGGCTTTGGCTGTCTCGCTTTCCCAGGAGGTGCCCATTACAGCAAAGGAGCCTATGATGGATGTTTTGATAGCCTAAAAGTTGCCCTCTCCTCCCTCCCCCACGTTCCTGCTCCCCACTGAAGGCGCGGGAATGCTGGCGTTCCAGGAGGTGTTCAAAGAACCAGTTGTCCGTCTGGAATGCTCGCTGAGGTTGGGCATGGGATGCTGCATGGGCCCGCCTCGAGCCAGAAAAGCGATGCCCGCGGCCGGCTGCGGAGGGAGGCACTTGCTGGGTGCTGACCTGGCGGTCCGAACGCACGAAAGCAAGGCCTGGGAGGAGCTGGAAAGCAACCCCAAGTCCGAACAAAGCCCGTGCCCCGCTGGATTTGGTGGCCACTTTTAAGGAAAAGTGAATTCACGTTCCCTCTCTCAATAGGCGCTGGATTTGGATTCCAGGCTCTTTATCATCATCCCCGAGATGAGAGCGTCTCAATCTGCCTTGTTTGGGCAGGGGTAGTTTTTCTTTAAACAGTTCAAGGAGCTGTTTGTCTAACGCTCGGCATTCGAGGTGACAGCACAGCAAAGAGGAGAGTGGCGTGCATTCACAAGGGAACACAAACCTTGGCGTTTGTTCCCAGAGCACCGAGAGCCTCGGAGACGCACAGTCACCATTGACATGCAAATGGGGCCCTGGGCACCCTGCTTGGCTTTAGAAAAGCCTGCCTGCCCCGCTGAGAAAGGCTGGTCGACCGGACGGATGGGGTCTAACTGGGCCCGACTGGGGAGGAGGGAGGGAGGAGGGAGGGAGGAGGGAGGGAAACGCCCGGGGAAGAGCCTGAATTAGCCCTGGTGAAGCTGGATGGGGTGGGGGTGGGGGGGGAAGGAGGTTACTGTCATTCCCTTCAGCAGAATTAAAGGGTGACCAGCCATCCAGGTTTGCCAGGGATCTGAGGACTTTCTGGATTGTGACGCTTCCGGGACCGAAGGCATAGTGAGCTGGTCAGCCTAGTTTAGAATGATTTGCTACCCTTAAGTTACTCAGCTAGAAAGCAGACAGAACTTTACTGACTTTAAAAAATGTCACTCAGGGGCACCTGGGTGGCCCCATCGGTTAAGCATCTGACTTCGGCTCAGGTCATCATCTCATGGTCTGTGAGTTCGAGCCCCGCATCGGGCTCTGTGCTGACCACCCAGAGCCTGGAGCCTGCTTCCCATTCTCTCTCTCTCTCTCTCTCTCTCTCTCTCTCTCTTGCCCCCCTCCTCTCCTGCTCATGCTCTTTCTCTCTCAAAAGTAAATAAACATTAAAAATTAAAAAAAAATAGTGACACTCATCGAATTCCCTGTAGTTTTGCATAATCATTATAAAAAATACATCATGGTCATAAGATCATTCTCATCTTGGTGATTATAAGATGAAAAGGAAGGGCACCTGGGTGGCTCAGTCGGTTCAGCCTCTACTCTTGATTTTGGTTCAGGTCATGGTCTCACAGTTGGTGAGTTCAAGGCCCACGTCGGGCTCTGTGCTGGCAGCCTGGAGCCTGCTTGGGATTCTCTCTCTCCCTCTCTTTTTGCCCCCCCTCCCCACTCTCTGTTTCAAAATAAATAAATAAAAATAAATAAATTTAAAAGATGAAAAGAAATTTTTTTAGTTCCCTGGTCTCCCCTCTCTGCAGAGGCAGGCTCCGCTCTCAGTTTCTTGTATAACTTTTTAGGGATTTCCATACAGATGGGTATCTTTCCATTGCATTATACAAAGATAATCCTATTTTAAGCACTTGGAGCTTATTCAGATATATGATATTCTGGTCTATGAATATATCTTACAGTTGACAGTTTCCTTCTAAGGACATTCCGTCTTCATTTTTTTTTTTTCTCCATTAGAAACAAAAAAAAATACTATGATACACCTTCTCGCACACTTAGACTTGTACCCTTTTGTGGATATATCTGAAGGACACATGTCTAGCACATGAGTGTCTATGTAAAATTTCGGCGGATATGGCCCTGTGGATATTGTTCACAAGTGTGTTAATTTTTATACCGACCAACAAAATCCGAGAGTCCTTGTCCCCTCCTCCCCACCCCACCCCTGCTGACCCTGCCACCGCCATCCTAGAAAATACAGTGTTAGAAAACATTTTCCTATTGACCCCTCTGGTAGCTAAGCAAATAAAATGTGATTGTTGCTTTGATTTGCATTTCTTTAAGGAGCACTCAGGTAGCTTTATATATGCTTATTGGGCATATTATTACTTTGTAAAAAACGGTGCACTTGTCACACGCATTGCGGTAGGTGCCAGCAGTACAGAGATGAACAGACAAGACGTCCGTCTTCAAGTACCTTCAAGAATGTGTCTATAAGACGCATACACAAAACCGCAGTGAAGTATTGTAGGCACCCTGGAAGAAGCGTCGCGGTACTGTGGGAGTCCAGAGAACCATGGGGCAGTTCTTCCCAAGGGACAAAGCTGTAGGTCTCAAGGGCATGAAAGAGTGAGCTCATCTTGAACATGGCATGGTAGAAATAAAAGGAGTTTTGCAGATTGGTGGTTGGGATCCCAGTTCTCTTACTACATTTTCTTGGGCAATTTCTTTCACCTCCCTGAGCTCCAGATTCCTCACCTGTAAAATAGCTGCCTGTCTATCTTCTCTTCTTCCTCCTCCTCCACCTGCCCTTCCTCCTCCCCCGCCTCTCCTCCTCCTTTAAGGCCAAAGGGCCATGGGGTTCAGGAGGGGATTGCCCTGCAGGGGAAACAGGCAGCAGTAGAGTGACCCTGTCTGAACTTCTTGGGGTTCAGGTTGTTGGGGTGACTTCTAGTGGCAGGCGACAGCCTGGGGTAGGTGAACCTAACACTTGATCATTTTGTTGCAGTTGTCTTTCCAGACGAGCCGGTGCCGGGAAGGGTCAGTGACGCTCTCCCTGCGGCCAAGTTCCAAGCGCAGGGTGGACTCCTGCTGGATGTTGTTATTTGGGACAGCTCGGCCATCATTCCTCTCGTTGCCTGCAAAAATCAGGTGGGATTCGCTCCTTGTCTTGGGTTTTGGCTTTGATATTCTCCATGGCGTCACGGGTCTTGACCTTGAGGGTAAGGGTCTTGCCGGTCAGGATCTTCACAAAGATGTGCATCTGTTCGCCCCCCTAGAAGAGAAAGAGTGGGGTTATGCTTCTGAAATCCTATCGTTAGGAGGTTTACATGAGGCGATGCTGATGGGCAAGCCGTGCTCCGAGTGAATTTCATCGTTAGGAAAAACAATCTTCGCGTTTGATAACGACCTTCCTTATTTTTGAGTTAGGGAGCTTCCCAACTCCTCTGATCTGGGGTTTTTAAGTTAAAATCTAGCTTAGTCTGGAAGAGTAGTGAGTTCCCCAGAGCCTGGCTTTGTTCTGCGAGGTCACATCCTTAAATGACGTAATGCGTTCACCGTCGTGTTGTACAGAGGATGCACACTCACACAGCCAAGGCCGTCGTTCCTGAAAGAAAAAGTTAAAGAAAAACCTCTTGGAACGAGTTAAAATGCCCATATGATTGAAGGTTCAAAGAGGACTTAGTCACAGGTTGTAATGTGGGGGGAGGTGTGGCTGAAGCTTTGTCTGTGCCTTGGCCATCAGGAGAAGCTCCGGGCATCTTCAGCAGTGGCAGTGACTTGATGTCTTTGTGCAAGAGAGGAAGTACCGTGTTTAGAATGCCTCGATACCAAGAGGAACTTTCAGATACCCCGAGACCCACTTAGAATGTTCTAGATGCCACTCCTGTTTTAGATTCCAATTGACGCCTATTTAATTGAACCGTGTACTGAGGTAAATAGCCCCCGCCCGCCGTAAGGCTCCTCAGGGACATCAATCTGGCTTTGAGAACTTTGCTTTTCTGACTTTGGAAGGCAGCAAGTTTAAGTTTGTGTCATGTGGTTTAGTTACATTTAAGTCTGGAAGTTTGTTTTTTCTGTCTCCCTGGTGAGAGACGATTGGAGTGACTCCCAGTGGGGTTTTGGTACCTGGAGAAGGTCCCCTTGGTCACTTGCGGATAAATGAGCCTGTTGGCGACCGGGGCAGGTTTTCACACGGGGGCTTGCAACACCACCTGTGGTGAGAGCCCATGTCAAGGAGAGTGAGTTGCGTTAACAGTGTGGAAGGTCAGCTCCAAGGTTGCGTGTGGGCGGCCGGTGGTCTGCTCCCCACAGGTGTGCTGAAATAAAGGTGTGGTCTCGTCACTACGTGGTTTACCCCAAAGGTAGCCAAGTCCCTTTTCATAATGTGTAAGAAGAGTTTATGAACCGCAGGGAACGCGGGAGCTTTCCTTGGAAGTCAGCCATCCACAGGCTCCAACCAGGAGTTCAAGGTGGGCTGAAAGTGGCAGTTATGTCCCCCATGCTCCTGCCTGCTCCTGAAGACCCCGGCCTTTCATGGCCCATAATGATGACAAGGTGAGGGTAATTAATCAATTTGCCGGTGTATTTATTTGTTTGTTTGTTTATTTGTTTATTTTGGGAGGGGTCCTTTCCAGGTCACTTTTTGTTGAGATACAACATTCATATTATAATCTGCACAAATCATGAGTATAGGTCGATGATTGTTACCTATGTCCAGGGCAATTTGAACTAAAATTGAGGGCAAAACTCTGAAACACTAACCTTGCCTGTACTGTATTTTGAAATTAGAAGAGCTTCGTTTCAGATTTTCTGATGGCTAATTTTGGGTAACTTAACCAAAGCTAAACTTGCCTTCCTCTCTCTGGCTCTCTGTGTCTTTGCCTTTCCGGTTCTCGTTTTGCCGGTCTTCTGGTGTCGCTGTGTTGAATGAGGGGTGCCAGACCGTGTGCTCTCGGACCCAAGGGAGCTCACAGGAGACGATCAGGCTGAAAATTCCCTGAAAATCTCTGCAGTGTGTTTGAGGTGTCCTTAGGTAGTGCTTATTGGAAGCCGCAGAAATTGTGACGCTGGGTTTGAAGCAATCAATAAATCAAATGTAACATCTGAGGTAATTTCAGAGCATTCCCTGGGAAACTTGGCTCATTCAGTTGCTCCCCTATCACTTAAAACAGAGTTCTTTGTCTCTGGGGTTGATGAGTAGGTATAAAAGCAATTCCAGAGCCAACTGTCAGATAAAGCAAACTCAATTCATGTCCTATAATGACAAGGTCGTGCACCACATAGAACCTCTTTTAGATTGGCTTTGAGTAAACTCCGATGAAGAAAAGCTCGTATCAAAAAGAAAAGAAAGGAAAAGAAAAGGAAAGGAAAGAAAAAAAAAAAAAAAAGAAAAAAACCACCTCACCTGAGCATACACAGGAATAAAAAGGAGTGGGGCTCAGGCGGGGACAGCAGCAAATTGTCCTGTTTTTATAATGACTTCTTTACATTATTGAATACAATGGGAACTTTAAGGGCTGACTGCAATAACAGTTTCTCATGAAAAATTAACAAAGAATTTATGGAAATGTAGGAAAAGTCCCAAAGCAATTAGCTTAGATTTCTCTAGAGTCTGAGAAAAGCCTGGATAATTGCATGCAGAAACTGCATAAAGTGGCTATTTTCATTATCACTGGATACAGAAAGTCCATTTTCATCACAATGGGATATAATGATGTTAAAGCTAACAGGGAGATATATTTAAAGAGGTTACCACACAGTTTACCAAATGGTTTGATTTATATAACTTTGGACATACACACTTAAGATTACTGTAAAGGGGACGGGAGAGGTTACCCTTGAAATTTCCAAAGGCTCCTCTATGATAGGAAAATAGATTATGGCCTCTGAAAGCTAATTGTACATTACCACCAGGATACACGAGAATGAATTTAATTTGTCTCAGAATTGAGAGCTTGAATTGTACTACAAGCCGGCACATGAATTTCCATTCTGACTTGACTGTGTTGTAAATTGGCTATTATGTATGTTTATAGGTGCACTTAGGGCTGGGGTCCTTCTCCCGAGTGTCTTAGAAACTCCGAGGTCCTGGCACCCTGTGGGAGCAGAGGCAACATCACGAAGCCCCACGGAGCCACGGAGCCCTTGCTAGGCTTGCAGAGAGATGAGGCGTCATTATTTAAATGTCACTATTTTCCGGAATATAAAATGAAATGAAGGGCAGCATGTTTTCTTCTGATGTTCATTCACAAGCCCTGGCAGCTTAAAGACTTCCCAAGTTCAAGAAAGCCAGCTTCTCCTTGGCTGTCTGTAAAGGGATGGGGAGACATAATACAGTGAGCTTTTATCAACCTCCAGTGTCCTCTGCAGTGTCACACACACACACACACACACACACACACACGTGCACACACACAGATCCGGATATCCTTTTCTGTCTATAAAAAGCTGTAGTTAAGGCTCTGCCTGGGATTCGAATGATTCTTGAAACCGTTAAATAGATTCTTGCTCTGAAGCCGGCAGAATATTAATGACCTGCGTTAGCTACAGTGTCAAAAGGATCATACAGTCTCAATCTTATTTGGTAAACACTCTCTGTTTAAAAAAAAAAAAAAGAAAGAAAGAAAGAAGAAAGAGATTATTTAAGTGTTGGCAACAAAGGGCTCAGCAGAGAGTGTACTCTGAATGGACCCTGCTTCCCCGGGGACAAATGTCAACCCAGTTCAAGCTTTGTTAAAGGGGCTGAAAAGATCCGCCAGCCCGCGCATGGGCACGCTTCTGGCCAGCATTAAGAAAATCAATGTAAAATAACAAAACCGCATTCACATCACAACCTGGCCAATACACTTCCAGCAGATGTGACAATCCTATTTTGACAGTTCAGATAGCTGGTAATGGATGGCCAAAGAAATTTCTCTTTGACATGGGGCCTGAGTTTATGCTATCACAGCTCCCCTGTTTGGGCCACATGAAGGATGCAAGAAAGCAGAGAGCATAAACAGCCGTCATCTTGGTGTAATCAACGCGGAATGATGCAAGCCTCGTCAGTATCCCTCCGGTCTACTTTGAATTTTTATCCTTCTGCATTTAATAATAGCCCCGAGAATAGATTAAAATGTCCACAGTCGTCTTTGCTTCCCATCTTGTCATGCTTTGCCAGCTCCTTTGTCATCCCAAACGCATTTTTTTTTTTTTTTTTTTTTTTTAGCACATTACTCACCTGGTTAATGAAAGGAAGGAAAAAGAAAGAATAGAAAGCATTGCTGTCAATGGCAGTGGCATTTCCCTGAAGCCTTGCGGGCGCGCCGCTCTGACATTCTCCCCCCCTTGTACCTGAAACTTCGGGACATCTCCCATTCTGGCGGGTCAAAAAAAGCTGTCCCTCGGGGAATAGTTTAAAACTACTTGGAACATGTTTTGATTTACAGATTATCAATTCCGCTGAGCCACAGAGAGACATATTTGGGAGTCGCATAAACAAACACATTCCACGGTGCTGTGGATTAACCTAAAGTGACACATTTATTTAAAAATCTGCCTACTACTTGTCCTCATTGATTAAATGCCCTTAAGAAAGTAAGTCTGATGAAATGAAAGCCATTAAGATGCAGCCCACCCTCCTCCGCTCCTTTTGATGGTTGACACATTCCCCAGAGTGGGAGATCGGCTGGCTGATAAGCTAACACTGAATTATAAGCACTTTGTGGAATGTCACTGGCAAATGAAAGATCTACTGTTTTGCTTGCAAAGCAACCGTGTGCCTTAACAGCACAAAGATGGACACGGTGCAGAATTATTTCATCCGGTGTGCTTGGAATATAAACGAATGTGTACCCCGCGAGCACGTTTCCACAGGAGAGATCAGCATCACCAGGACTCATTCCCGGCCACCGTGCCATTGATCGCGAAAACAGAAGGGCCTGCCAGGGACTTTGTCAAAGTGGCCAGGACCCCACTGAGCCTCGGGTGATTGTGCTGTGGCTTGTTGTTAACCGGGCGGGCGTTAGCAGCTGGGGAGGAGAGATTGTATGTAGGCAAGTGGCAGTGATGGCGGAGAGATTTAATGGAAGGCTCTTTCCCTTTTGGGACGAGAGGCATAAACAACATCTGAGGTGTCGTGCAGAGGGTGGCAAAGACAGAGTTCAAGCTGTGTTTTTCCTTACTGGCCTTATGGCCTTGAGAAAAGGTCCGTTTGCTGAGTCTTCAGTTTCGTGGCCTGAAAAGCGGGGCTAATAATGTTTGTTTTTTACCAGGTGGTGGAGGCGCTGGTGGAGAATGTGCCAGCCTGCACTTTGCCGCTGCATAGCGCCACACGAAGGTCAGGGTCGTCCCTGGCAGCAGTGAATGCGAGCAGCAGGTGGTCTTTGCACCCAGGTGGCCAGACTACCTCTCCGTCCACGGGCAGCGGGTCTCTACTCTGCCTCTGCCGATGTGAGACAGGATCAAAGCGGACCCTCTTTGCAGGTCATTCCAGGCCAGGCCAGAAAAACCTAGAAAACCTGGAATGTTGTCCCAGCTTGGCTCTAAACGGTGTGATGGGTGTTTCCAAAGATTGGAGGTCAATCAGGCCGTCCAAGTGCAGAAATATTAGTAAATTTTGGACTGGCTTGGATACCAGATCAGAGACCTGGCTTGAGGAAGGTTCAAACTACTTTTTTTGTTGTTTCCCTTGATGGGCAACTAAAAAATCTTTGAAAAATCTGCAACAGAAGGTGAGTTTTAGGTTTTCCCACATAAACGTTAATTTTCCTGCAAAACTTTGTCTCCAGCCGTGCCTACCCGGCAGATATTATTTCTACCAAGCATGATTTTGATCGCATTCTCTGCTCCCATACGTCTGTAGGTTGCACTGGGAAACTTCCAGGGCTGGATCATGTTCACTGCTATATGCACCCCACAGTTTTCTCTCTGCGGCCGATTCCAGAGAGGGCTCTGTCTGTGCTGTTCCAATCTGACTCTCGAGTGTGGACAATGTGGACAGTCCTATTTAACCCCTTGTAATGTGGGTTAAATGGACTCGGGTCTGCTTTTGGCTTAGGCAGCTGTTAGCTGTGTTATTGTGTTGTCCTGAGTTTATCTCCTAACTTTTTAAATACTAATGATCATTACAACGATGATAACTTCTAATTACAGCGTGCTTATCATGTACCACGCATTATTATGAGGGTTAATATGTTGTATTTGCTGTAATTCTCCCAGGAACCTCACATATTGGATTTTATTATCCAATTATGTCTGTGGTGCAGGTTAAATCACTTGCTTGCTCAGGATTCCACCTTTGGAAGATGTGGGAAAAGGGATCACAATCGAAGTCTGAGTGACCCTGAATCCTCAGCAGTATCCACCCTGGGCTGTTCAGAATATTAGATATGATCATGTCTGGGAAAGCATCTTTCTCCTTTTTTAATTTTTTTAAATTTTATTTTAGAGAGCATGAGCAGGGGAGAGGGGCCGAGGGAGAGAGAGACAGCGAATCATACGCAGCGAATCATGTGCTCAGCACAGAGTCTGACACGGGGCTCAAACTCAGGCACTGTGAGATCTTGATCTGAGCCGAGATCAACAGTTGGACACTTAAACTTTGAGCCACCCAGAAGCCCCTAAGGAGATAATTTCTTATGGACAACTTGGAAAACGCAAAAGGAAGTAAAAACCACTTATGACCCTGATGCTTTTCATAAAGAGATACAAAATAAAAAGTCAAAGGATCTCCTTCTAACTTCCACCCCAGCCCTCAGGGATACACTGTTGTTAGCAGTTTCGTGTATATACGTTCAAGCCCTGTTCTTGGTGAGTATTTTTTGAAAAGGAGAAAACCCTCAGTTAGAAGTGAGCGATGTTCCTGCTGTTGCGGCATGAAGGGTACAGACTGACCTTGAGCATCCAGGATGTCCAATGAGCATCCAGGATGCGGGATACTTGGGCTGCTTTGTGTGTGCAGCACTTCTGCAAGACCATCTGTGTGTGTGTGTGTGTGTGTGTGTGTCTGTGTGTCTGTGTGTAACCGCTGTGGGGGTGAGCAACCGTCCCCAGCTGGCCCAAGTGGTAGGAAATGAGTGTTTTGACCTATTGGGGATTCCTGCCTTGGATTGTGTCTCTCTGTCGCCTTCCTTTCCTGCTTCTCTCCTTCCTTTCCTGCTTTAATTTCTGACCCTCTGCTTCTCCTCAACCTTCTTCTCTTGATTTCAGTGGAAAACGTGCTGAAGTGAAAGTGAATGGTGGGGATGGGAGGAGGGTGTCTAGAGAAGTGAGAAAAAAAAAATCAATGCTCCATGGCTATTTTTAGGCAGCTGAGATTCCTTTCCTCTGATTTAGCTAAGTGCTTTGGGGCAGAACCGCCCAGCACTTTGAGTAGCTTCAGCAGATGCCCTATTGCCCCCCAGAGAATAAACCAGATAGGGAAGAGGAGGAGGGGGAGGGGGAGGAGGAGGACCAGGGGACTTGGGAGCCATATTCTAATCTGGTGAATAGGTGCGAGCGAGAGTGAGCTCATGTTTATTCTCCGAGCCCCTGGAGATGCCCTGCCCAAATCAGAGCCCAGGGATGGACTGTAAGCTGGAATTGAAAGCCTTGACCGCAGAGGGCGAGTTAGAAGCAAAGCTAGCTTTCAAAAGAGAAGTCTTGCGAAGCCTCTCGATCACGTGGCGAGAAGCCTGAAGGCGTATCTCTGCTGTTAGGGTTGTTTTACACTGAGGATGGAAAGGCGGTTCCCTGGAGTTCAGAGCAACCCACGGTGCTGCCTGTACCCTGGTCCAGTTGTCCCCTGGCCACCTGGGGGGTGGGGTGCATTTGCTCGCCGAGAATGAGTGGAGAAAATTGCGGCTGCAAGACCTGAACACTTGACGCCCACATCGTGAGCTCTCCACGGCTCTGATAGATTTCACTGAATTTACTGATATAACCCGGGACCCAGAAACTTCACTCGCTCCACCGGCTTCTTGTTGCGTCATTTACAAGTACACGTTTGTATCTTCCTGCCTGGCTAAACGTAGTATCGAGCAAAATCTGGGGTTGTCCAGTTCATCCCATCCCCTGTTTTTCTCACATGCAGAATACAGAACTAATCAGTGCTAATAATAATACTTAATAATAAGTAATAATATTAAGGTAGAAATTCCACAGAGAGGGGTAAGTCGTGGAGTCAGAAACCACGAGAAGGAGGCTCTGCGTGGTTTGTCAATGTCAGAAAAAGCCAGAGATCGAATTACAACTGAATATGCACAGTTGGGCGTATTTTATTATTTATAACACATGCTTCATTTTTAACACTCGCCTGAATGCCGTATCATTCTTCTGATGGGTTTTCCATCCTGTACACCCACCTTGCCCGGCCCCCCTCATTTAACAGCATCAGCTGCTGCTGTCAGGCGGACTCGTGCCCCTTGAGGGACGCTCTGGCGTTCGCTTCAACTTGCTTTCCAGAAGTCACTTCCAGGTTTCTCGGGCGGGATTCCAGAGCTCAGCGAATTGAAATCCAAAGAGAAAACAACAGGACAACCCATGGCGGGGTTAACGTGTCAAAGATGGACCTTGTGCCCATTGACAGGATTCAAAACAACGGCCAATAGTGGACCCATTCAGCAAGTCTATTTTCCTCCGTGGCAGGCGTTGTGCGCGGCAGCGGGGACACAGAGGGGAGCCCCTGCCTTGGTGGAGCTTAGTCTGGTTAGAGGAGACAGACAACAAACCGGATCATTACAGGTTGCATCTTGCACTGTGGACGTTGCGGTGTGATAGAGAATAAGAGGCGGAGGACAGGGGGGAGTTGCTGTTCAGCGCTGCCCTTTCAGGAGCAGGGGGCAGTGCAGCTGATTTGGGCAGGTATGCCATCTCTGGGTCACTGGTATACCAGTTTTTCCTTCTAATTTTCTTTTTTTGAACATGTATTCATTTTGGAGAGACAGAGAGTGAGCGGGGGAGGGGCAGAGAGAGAGGGAGACCCAGAATCCGAAGCAGGCTCCAGGTTCGCGGCTGCCAGCGCGGAGCCCGAAGCGGGGCTCGAACTCCCAGACCGTGAGATCGTGACCCGAGCCCAAGTTGATGCTTCACTGACGGAGCCACCCAGGCGCCCACGGGAATACCATTTTCAAACCCTGTTCGCACATGTCCAGCTGCTCGGTACTGTAAGGAGCAATTCAGATAGAGGGTTTCCGTGGGAGATGTATTCGCACATCAGTAGAGCAGCTGTAAAAAGGAGCACACACTGGGAGACTTAGGCGCCAGAAATTAATTTTCTCACAGTTGCAGCGGCTACAGGTCTGAGATGAAGGTGTTTGACGGGGTTGTGCTCCCCCGCCTCGAGCCTCTCTGCTTGGGTTTTCGTGTGGTCTCTCCCCTGCGTGTGCGCACGTCTGTGTCCCAATCTCCTTTCTTCCCATAAGGGTACCACTCGTACTGGATCAGGATCCGCTCTGATGCCCTCGCCTTAACTGAATTACGCTCCAGACGATCTCCAAATGCAGTCAGGTTCTGGGGAGCTGGGTGGCCGAGACTTGAGTGTATGAATTTTGAGGAGACGCACTTCAGCCCAGAGGGTGAGGAAGGGAAGACTGTCTGGTGGGAGACCTTCATATGGATGCGTTTGGGGGGACTTTATCTTGTCCTTTGGGTACCTTGTAATGTGCTGCACCTCTGACTCAAGAGAGCGACCGTCAGGGGACGCAGTGAAGGACCTTTTTGCATTCTTTAGGGAGACGAGGTTCCAGTAGTAATGAGTCCTGCCCTCAGTGAGCCATCTGAGAACCTTGGACTGGGCTAGGGATTTTTTAAATTAATTAATTAACTAATTAACTGATTAACTATCTGTAACATTTTTTAAAAGTTTATTTACTTTGAGAGGGAGAGAAAGTACAAGTTGGGGAGGGGCAGAGAGAGAGGGTCCACACCCTCAGCGCAGAGCCTGATGTGGGGCTCGAGAATCAGGAGAGCCTCCCCTGAGCCCAAGTCAGATGCTTAACCGGCTGAGCCACCCAGGCGACCCCAGAGATTCTCTTTAACAAAGGTCTGTATCTCTTACCTCGAAATGGGGAGGTCGATCTCAGTACCAGTTCTGCAAAGATGCTGCCTTTCGTCGCTAATTGAAGATAAATGAAGTAAAAATCGCCATGCTAAGTCACTAGGAAGAGGATACCTGTTTTTTAAAAAAACAAAAAACAAAAAAACGTGTTGGTACATTCAAAGATCTGTAACACAGATGGAAATCAATTGCCAATTTATTGAAAACTGTGTGCTCAGCCTTCTGCTGAGGGGCATCTAGAAGCATAGTAATTGATTTATTTGTTCTTTCACTCAGCACATGTTTACTGAGCCTTTACCACAGCCTTCCCCTTCCATGTCCCTTTAAAACAAAACAACACAACAAAAAACCCTGTTTAAAGATCATTCAAGCATGATCTGAATTTATTCAGTCTGTTCGTGTAGAAATCTTATTGTAGAATCCTTCTTTCCGCTTCTGGGGTGAGCTCCGGGGGGACGGTAGTGGAAAGACAGGGCAAACGTGGGCTGCCACGTGACCGAGAGGGTGTTTTCGTAGAAAACACACCCCTAAGAATGGGGTCGTGAGGGCCATGCAGTCAGAATCCATTATAGGCACCATCAGTTAGAACTGTGAAGGAATGGGGACACCAAAAATTAAATTAAAAAATTTTTTTAATGTTTATTATTTATTTTTGAGAGAGAGAGAGAGCATGAGCAGGGGAAAGGCAGGGAGAGAGAGACACACACACAGAATCCAAAGTGAGCTCCAGGCTCCGAGCTGTCAGCACGGAGCCCGACGCGGGGCTCGAACCTGTGAACCGAGAGATATGACCTGAGCCGAAGTCGGACGCTTAACCAACTGAGCCACCCAGGTGCCCCCAAAGTTATTTTTATCTTGAAATGAACCATACGGTGATGAGGATGGAGTGCCAGTTAGGCATCTCTGGGAAAGGAGCCAGAAGGAGAAGGGAGGTTCCTGCGTGGGATGCAGGCTCCCACGGAAATTACTGGGTAGAACTTGTGAGTCAAGGTGTTTGTTTTAGTGGACCTGCTTAATAATGTGTGCATCGGGGACAAGGGCCAGGTCTTTGTGTTACTCACTCAAATTAATACCCCCTCACCCCCTCACCACCTTCTTTTTAGGTTACTGAGGTGTTGGGCCATCTTAATTGTGTCCTTACCTTATCCACCTCTCACATTTAGCCTGTGCATTTAGTCTGTGCATCAGACGTGAGGCACACTGAGTACTTAACAACTTTTTTTTTTCGAATGAGTGAATTAATCACTTGGCAGGGGCGGGGTGGGGGGGTGGGCGGGGCGTTTCTCCACAAATAGATGATTCAGGATTTGTAGTAATGCTATCCTTTTGACTCAGGTGGAAAATGCATCACCAAAGTCTGGTTCCTGGTGATAAGTATCGAGACGGGGTCCTCAAGTTTGATTGGAAGGCTCCGTGACAAAGCACAATCCATTAGAGGGGTTACAGAAGGTACCCATTATGCATTGTCTAGATGGAATGCCACTAAAAATGCATGGGAGAGGAAGAGAGTCATTCTTCTCATGGACAGAATCAAATGTGGCATGAACAAAAAGAGAGAACCCCTTGGTCATACTCACCAAGTGTGCCAAATCTTGCTTTCAAAGCCCCTCTCATCGGTGGCGGTGGTCTCGTGGGATCAGGCTGGTCTAGGACAGGAGTTCCGGTCTTGCAGAAATGGGAACACAGAATGCTGCAGGCTCTTGCTAATCCCAGGGGAGCAGCGTCCTTGATGTGCGTCTCTCTGATGTTTGTGGACTCCCCATGAACGTGAGACTCTCACGACATCAGTGGAAATTCTGTGAGAGTCAGGAAAATACGCAGGGAGAACCGGGTCTTAGGGGATTTCGCTTGATTGTCAGAAATGTGGCCCAAAGACTTTGTCTGGAACAGGTACTAGGGAACCCAAGGAAACCAGGATCTCTTAGGAAAGCACCAATCGCTTCTGCTGTGAGCTAGAACTACAAATGAACGGGGACATAAATGATTACCTTTACCTTCAAATATACAATAATATGTGGAGACACAGAGACACAGGTTAAGATTTGTACGTTTAAAATTCTTCAATGTAAAATTCATTTAAAATTTCTTAGGTTCAGCACAGGGGTTAATTAAATTGTGACACATCCTCACGATGGATTACCTGGCAGTCATTGAATATGACATTTTAAAAGAATTTTTAAAAACATGGAAAATGCTTGTGATATAATAAATGAAAAAAAAAAAAAACCACATCGCAGCATATGTAAGTATTAAGGGCACATGTGTGTAAAAACATAACCTGCATGGCTCCGTATATGTGTCTGGGGAGCTACGGCCAATGGTTCTTCTTCTTCAGTCTTTTCCTGTATGTTCCACGTTTTTTTTTTTTTTTCTCAATATATGAAGTTTATTGTCAAATTGGTTTCCATACAACACCCAGTGCTCATCCCAACAGGTGCCCTCCTCAATGCCCATCCCCTACCCCCCCCTCCCTCCCACCCCCCATCAACCCTCAGTTTGTTCTCAGTTTTTAAGAGTCTCTTATGCTTTGGCTCTCTTCCATGTTCCACGTGTTCTTGAAAACATTTCAACTCATGGGGGGACCTGAGTGGCTTCATAGTTGAAGCATTTGACTTGGGCGCAGGTCATGATCTCATGGTTTGTGAGTTCGATACCCACATCTGGCTCTCTGCTCTGAGCCTGGAGCCTGCTTGGGATCCTCTGGCTCTCTCTCTCTCTCCCTCTGGCCTTCCCCCACTCTCTCTCTCTCTCTCTCTCTCTCTCTTTCTCTCTCTCTCTCTCTTTTTCTGTCTCTCTTTTTCTCTCAAAAATAAATAAACATAAAAAAATACGGTTAAAGACTTTCAAGTCATGAAAGTTTCAAAGGAACAGCAAAGTGGACAAAATCATGGGACTGACACATGGGTACTTACTACAAAGATGAGACAGATGCCAACAATATGTCCTATTGACTTCAAATGTCTCCTTAAAGCATACAAGGAATTTGACTTCGCACATAACAGCTTAGGTCCGCCTACCGTCTCTTCCCCATCCCTCCTTTGCAGAAGTAACCCCTGATTTTTAGTCTGGCACATGTTTGCCTAAATTAAACACTGCATTTCTCAGATATTGTCATGTGACTAAACGCTGCCCAGTGGAATTAAAGCAGAAGTTACAGGGGCGCCTAGGTGGCTCAGTCGGTTGAGCGTCCGACTTCAGCTCAGGTCACGATCTCGCGGACCGTGGGTTCGAGCCCCGCGTCGGGCTCTGGGCTGATGGCTCAGAGCCTGGAGCCTGCTTCCAGTTCTGTGTCTCCCTCTCTCTCTGCCCCTCCCCCGTTCATGCTCTGTCTCTCTCTGTCTCAAAAATAAATAAACGTTAAAAAAAAAAAATTTAAAAAAAGCAGAAGTTACATGCACAACTTCCTGGTAGAATCCTTTTTTTTTTTTTTTTTAACAGGGTAAACATTTATTTATTTATTTTTTGAGTGAGCAAGAGAGAGAGAGAGAGAGAGAGCATGTGGGAGGGGCAGATAGAGAGGGAGAGAGAGAATCCCAAGCAGGCTCCGCACTGCCATTGGGGAGCCTGATGTGGGGCTGGAACCCACGAACCATGAGATCATGACCTGAGCCGAAATCAAGAGTCAGAGGCTTAACCGATGAGTCGCCCAGTCACTCCCCGCCCCAGGTAGAGTACTTAAAGGAAAGGGGGCCTGTTCCCCCCGCCCCTTATGCCAGCTGGAATGTGGCCATTATGACAGGTGCTGTCATGGAAAACCAGATGGAAGCTGTGTGCTAAGAAAGGTGAAGTTGTAAGATAGCAAAGCCCTCTTGTCTTCTGCTTACTGAGTTGCTAATACAGCCCTAAGCAATTCACCTGGACTTCACTTTGACAAACAAATGAAATTCTCATTCCTTTAAGCTACTATTACTTTAGATTTTCTGTCGTCCGGCCGTCCAAGTTCATCCACTGACTCAACCGTGTATCTGTCTCATGTATGTCTTGTATTTTTTACCACATAGGTCCGTATCCTAACCAACATATACATTGTGTGTTAGGGTCATAACAGGTGGTATCATACTGCATGTAGCCTTTCCGAACTTGCTTTTGTAAAAATTTGTTGAGATATTTTTGATATCTCTCTATGTCGATACTTGTACCTGTTTTGAATGTCGTAGACTATTCCTCAATTTATCTTTCCCAAGGAACAGATGGGTTTCACTATTTTACTCTTGCAAAAAGTGCTAGAGCACACATCTCTGTGCATGTTTTGTGGTGTAAAACAGTGAGAGTTTCTCTTGGGTGGATACCCAGTGGCGGAGTTTCTGGATTACAGGGTACGTACATCTTTAGCTTGAGCAGGTCTTGCCAAAATCTTTTTATTTTTTATTTGTATTTATTTTTTAACATTTACATCAAAATTAGTTGGCGTATAGTGCAACAATGATTTCAGGAGTAGATTCCTTAGTGCCCCTTACCCATTTAGCCCATCCCCCCTCCCACCACCCCTCCACTAACCCTCAGTTTGTTCTCCATATTTATGAGTCTTCTGTTTTGTCCCCCTCCCTGTTTTTATATTATTTTTGCTTCCCTTCCCTTATGTTCATCTGCTTTGTCTCTTGAAGTCCTCATATGACTGAAGTCATATGATTTTTGTCTTTCTCTGACTGTCTAATTTCACTGAGCACAATACCCTCCTGTTCCATCCATGTAGTTGCAAATGGCAAGATATCATTCTTTTTGATTGCCGAGTAATACTCCATTGTATATATATACCACATCTTCTTTGTCCATTCATCCATCGATGGATGTTTGGTCTCTTTCCATACCTTGGCTATTGTCGATGGTGCTGCTATAAACATGGGGGTGCATGTGCCCCTTCTACACAGCACACCTGTATCCCTTGGATAAATGCCTAGTAGTGCAATTGCTGGGCCATAGGGTAGTTCTCTTTTTAGTTTTTTGAGGAACCTCCATGCTGTTTTCCAGAGTGGCTGCACCAGCTTGCATTGCCACCAACAATGCAAAAGAGATCCTGTAAAATAAATTCTTTTTAGCAGTATATAAAAGTTTGTGTTTCTCTGCGTCCTGACCAACATTTGACATTATTGGACTTCGTTTTTTTCCTACCTGCTGAGTGAGAAATGGTATTTTATGGTCATTTTCAATTTCTCCATTTTCCAAGATGAAAGGTATCACCTTATTAATTAGGAAAGATAAATATGAAAGCACCTTGTGGCTTGAATGTTAAGATATACATTAAGTTGTTCCGGGCAGTCTAGACATGTATCAAGTAGCAGTGGGAAATCTTTCTCATCCATATGGTTCCCTCTCCCAGCTCACAGAGATATCTAATTTATTATTCTAGAAATACTGTGTATAATAATACAGGCCTTAAAGCTTTGTTCTGCTTTGACACTTTTGGTTTTATTTATTTATTTATTTATTTATTTTTAATTTTTTTTAACGTTTATTTATTTTTGAGACAGAGAGAGACAGAGCATGAACGGGGGAGGGGCAGAGAGAGAGGGAGACACAGAATCTGAAACAGGCTCCAGGCTCTGAGAGGTCAGCACAGAGCCCGACGCGGGGCTCGAACTCATGGAGTGTGAGATCGTGACCTGAGCCGAAGTCGGCCGCTCAACCGACTGAGCCACCCAGGTGCCCTTTGTTTTTTTTTTTTTTTAGATGACAGCCTCAGCATCATGGTGCAGAAGCCTTTTGAGTTGGTGGCCTGTCACTCTCTTTCTTGGTGACTTGCCACAAAGTTGTCTTGTTTTGCTGCTGCTGTAAACAAATCTCTCTTTGTATCACCTCTGTCTCCAAAACATGGTGAAGTGGGAGAGGTGTGGTTTTTCTTGACCTTCTTTCTCCTTACAGTGTCTTCAGGGACGTTATGCTCTGGATGAATATGTGTCTTTTCTTTTTCTACTTGTGGGAACATCCCCGATTCTGCCTTGAATCAGATTCCTTACAGACCATGGACTCGAGCTCATCTGGCAGTTCATCTTGCTGAATTGCTGCTTGAGGTGGTTGCTTTTTGAAGGGCATTTGTACTTTTCTAAGGGACTCTGGAAGACAGACTGTCTTTGAGAAAAAGCTGTGTCCTTTTGGGTGGAACTTAAGATACGCTGATAAGTGAGCGAGGTCAGTGTTGCAAAATTACAGACTCTGCTGGAGGTGCTCAAAGGACACCACAGTATTTAGTAATATAAATCAAGTTGAGAATATTTGGCCTGGCGCTTAAAACATGTGTGGACATGAAAACAATATGGCGGTCATGTCTTTCTAAGACGCCATTTTACAAAGTCTTGGTTTATTCCCATATATCTAAGGTGCAACTCTAGTACTGACAGGAAAAGCCACGGTTGTTCAGCCTTCTCCCTGGACCTCCTTGTAGTCCAACAAATGGGTACACTGTGAATATTTACATAGGTGAAGACAGCTGTTTAGGTGGGCAAACTGCCAAGCAAGCACTTGTCCAGAGGGGTTAGATCACCTGAAGACCAGGCTATTAGATGAAGGGGAACAAAATGGTTTTACGGAGAATACATTAAGAGGTAGTAAGAATAAGACCAGGGCACCTGGGCGGCTCAGTGGGTTCAGCATCTCACTCTTCAAAAATAAATAATTTTAAAAAATAGAAAAATAATAAGGCAAAGTGTTCAGTGTGCTTAATATATTCACAGTAGTACAGTCATCACCGTAATCAATTTTAGAACATTTTCATTACCCCCAAAGGAAACACAGTCCCCGTTAATAGAATAGTTACCTTTCTTCCCCAACTCCAAGCCTCCTTTGTGTGTGTGTGTGTGTGTGTGTGTGTGTGTTTCTTTTCTCTCTCTCTCTTTTTATTTTAAGTATGCTCTATACCCAATGTATGATTTGAACTCATGACGCCAAGATCAGGCGTTGCATGCTCTACTACGGAGCCAGCCAGGCGCTCCCCTTGTGTTTTTTAAACACAGCTTTTAACCACACACGTACTGTGCATAAGCTTTATCTGCAGCATATAGTTAGCTTTGCTTTTATTTGACCTTAATTTTTTTCATACTTTATGGACTTTTTCACTCAGCATGTTTCTAAACTACATCCATGCATTTGCACATAGAGTTCATTCATTTTTATGCTAGTATGATTCCACCGTTGAGATAAAACCGTCTATTTATCCATATCCTTTTTATTACTTTGGTCCGTTTCATAGTTTCTGCTACAAATGCCTCTGTCCTGAACGATCCTGTACATGTCTCCTGTGCGTGGGGTCCTTTAGGATCTGCCCAGTACTGTCAATTTTGGTAGCAAGTTCAACTTCACAAGATAATGCGAGATTTTATTCCAAAGTAGTGATAATCCATCCTTCCGTTGGTTGAGGGGTAGATTATTTTTCCACACTATTGCCATCATTTGGTGTCATCGAGTCTCTTAATTTTTGCTCATCTAATGGATGCAAAATGGTATTTCGCTGTGTTTCAGCTTTTTCCCTGTGGATGAGGCTGAACCTCTTTGCATGGGTTTATGTGTGAGTCTTGTATCCTCTAAACTGCTTCTTGGTGTCTTTGTCAATTTCTTCCATTTGGGTGCCCATTTTATTGATGAGCAGCACTTTGTTGTGTGTTGTGATTACCGATCCACTTTGGGTTATATGTGTGGCAAACACTTTCTCCAAATTTCTTTTCTTTTTTTTTTAATGTTTATTTTGGAGAGAGAGAGAGAGAGAGAGACAGAGCCTGAGCGGCGGAGGGGCAGAGAGAGAGGGAGACACAGAATCCGAAGCAGGCTCCAGGCTCTGAACTGTCAGCACAGAGCTGTGATGAGGGGCTCGAACTCATGAGCGGTGAGATCATGACCTGAGCCGAAGTTGGACACTTAACCGACTGAGCCACCCAGGCGCCCCACCTTCTCCAAATTTCTAGTTCGTGTTTTTGTTCTTCTTCGGGTGCTTGCTTTCCAGAACTTATCATTTATTTGTAAGTATTTAACAATATCTGTCAGAACTTTCCTGATCCATGAGTTAGTTAGAAGTCTGTCTTTAGAGAAAAGTCTAATATTGCTAATTTAGTCTTTTCTAACTTGATTGTGTTATGGTTAAAATTGGAAATCTGTATGCTTATTTTAGCGTTTCTGTGTGTCACCTTTTGCAAAAGTTCTGTGTGTGCTTGAGAGAAATGTATATTCTCAAATCGTTGGGTACACATTCTTCTTATGCCCTTAGAGTCAAGTATTTAGTCGTGATTTTTAGGGTTCACGTATTTCCTAAGTTTTTGTCAGCCTAAGCTATCAATAACTGTGATAGAAGTACTGAAATGTTCCACTATAATCATGGATTTGTTAATTTTTATCTGTTGTTTAATCATTTTGTTTTTTGATATATTCTGGGTTTCTATTTGGTACAGGTATTTTTGAATTTTTACGCATTTCTGTTGAGATAAGCCTTTTTCCCACAGTGACATCCTTTGTTGCAAAAATAGGCATTTCTTAATCCCTTCTTTCTGAATTAATGGATCTAATTTTCCTTTCTTTGTTTCCTGTTGACCTTGTATATTTCTTCTCCTTTAAAAAAATTTTTTTAATGTTTATTTATTTTTGAGACAGAGAGAGACAGAGCATGAATGGGGGAGGGTCAGAGACAGGGAGACACAGAATCTGAAGCAGGCTCCAGGCTCTGAGCTGTCAGCACAGAGCCGACGCGGGGCTCAAACTCATGGACCGCGAGATCATGACCTGAGCCAAAACCAGGTGTCAAACGTTTAACCCACTGAGCCACCCGGGCACCCTTCCATGTCCTCATTTTAAATCTCTTTTTTGTGAATAGCATACAGGTGGATTTCTTGTTTTCAATTTGATGATCTCTGCTGCTTAGTTGAAAAATCAAATTCATTTACCTTTAGTTTTACTAAGCAATGGGCTTTATATCTATCATATTCGTTTTGTGTTTTCTCTTTATCTTGACTTTTCTGTGCTTCTCTCTCTCTCTCTCTCTCTCTCCAAATTGAGTTTATTTATTTTCATACCTAGTTTTCCTTTTACTTGCTTGGAGGATGTTTATCTTAACAGGGTCCATTGCAGTCTTACTTAAATGCTTTTCCACATACTGTAGGCACTTATCAATTCTCGTTATCTTTTAACCCACCTCCAAATTACCTTCTATTTTTGTCCATTATCAGACATGAGCACCATTATCATTTTAGTCAACATTTGTTTAGATTTACCTACGTGTGTTCCTATTTTATTTTTCATTTTCTTATCCCCTCTTAAATCTCCAGTGTCAGGCAGCTTTTTTTATTTCCTAAAATACATCTCCATTAGTGAAGTTCCGCTGAGTATCCTCTCTTAGTACTTCCTAATTTATTTATTTTTAGTTAATTTTTTTAAATTTTTTAAATTTTTTAAATTTATTTTATTTTTTTTAGAGAGGAGAGAGAGTGAGCGGGTGTGGGGCAAGGGTAGACAGAGCGGGAGAGAAGAATCTCAAGCAGGCTCTCTGCTCAGCCTGGATGGTACTTGCTTATTTAAACACATCCTTATTTTGTCCTGATTTGTAAAGGATATTTGTAAAGGATATTTGTAAAGGATAAAGCATTGGTTTAGCTTGACATTTGTAGCCCTTAGTGTTTTTGTTTTTTTTAAGGAGGCTTTCCCACCCAGCGTGGAGCCCAGTGGGGCTTGAACTCATGACCCTGAGATCAAGACCTGAGCTGAGCTCAAGAGTCGGACACTTACGACTGAGCCACCCAGGCGTCCCATCCTTAGTGTTTTGATGCCATTCTTCCATGGTCCTCTAGCCTTCATTACTGCTGCTGAGAATCTTGCTGTTTATCTAATTGTTCCTCTGAAGCTAATTTGTCCTAGTTACTATATACTTTGTGCTCTTTTATTTTGTATTTGGTATTTTGCTTTTTTACTACAGTATGTCTAGATGTGAATTTGTTTTTCTCTGTGCTATTTGATAGTAGTTTTGCATCCTGTCTCTGAAGATTTTTGCCTTTGGTTGATGACCGAAAGCCATCATACATTGTCGTCTTGAGTAGGAGGATGCAGTTAGGTTTTTTTTTTTTTTTTTTTTTTAATGTTTACTTACTTATTTTGAGAGAGAGCGAGCACGTGCGGAAGCAGGGTCAGGGAGAAAGGATCTTAAACAGCTTTTGCACCATCAGAATAGAGCCCCACATGGGGCTCGAACGCACAGACTGTGAGATCATGACCTGAGCCAAAATCAAGAGTCGAAACCGACTGAGCCACCCAGGCGCCCTGAAGTAATTTTGTAACCTCATTTGATCCTGCATGTTTCACCCTGGGTGGGCTGGCTTGTGACTTTTACATATTGACCACGGTGCCCTCATTTTTTCTCCAGCTATATATACTCCGCCGTCCGTATTTCCATCGAGTTTTAAATTTAAATGCTTTTCTTTTTTATTTCTGAAAGTTTGTTTTGATTCTTACTTAAATCTTCCTGATGATTTTGCCTCTTGATGCTTGATAATTTTTAAAAATTACACACTAAACATTTTCTCCTGTACTTGATACTCTCTTTGTATCATTTTAAACTTGAGATCATGAAGCCATTGAACCCACGGACTCATATGTCTGCCAAATTCATCTGTAGCTGCTCATTTCCTTATATCTGGTGATTGTTGTTGTTATTGTTGTTACGAGCTCCTGTTTGGTTCCCTTTAATCTCCAGGAGGCTCTACTGAGAATGCCTTCTTCTGGAGAGGATTTGTGTTTGGTGCATCTGGGAGCTGGGAGTGGGGTTGCCCTGGCCCGTCGCTGGCATCTTTGGATGACGCACGGCTCCCAGATGCAGCTCCCCCAGACTGCGACATTCACACAGCTTAGCCACCCAAGCCCTGCCCTAGAGTTGAAACTGACCTTCAGGCAAACTCTAGACTCGTGTTCTTCTCACCCACCCTTCCGGTTTCAGTTTGACCTTTTCGGTTTCTTTCTCTCTCTTCTCTTCGGAATTCCCTTACACGTTTCCCACTCTGCATGAAAAAAGTTGTCGTCTTTCTAGCATCAGCGTGTCCCCGGTCCTCTGTGTTGCCAAACTCCGACATCCCGGGTCTGGTTCACTTACAGCAGCACGCTCAGCTTTTCGGTAGCCAGTTAGGCTCAGACCGACTTTCTGAGTACTCAGCATGGGCCAGACTCTGCGCTAGAAGCTGTGGGGAATAATATTCCTAAGAGCTCGGAATCTGGTTGGAAAAATGTACATGCACACCACAAATCATTCTACAAGGCAGCGTGAAATATGTGCTAAAATAGAGGCCCAGCCATGGTGCGCAGCAAAGGCGAAGGCGTGAGGGCTTCACTCCCTCTGGGGAAAGCTGTGAATTGTGAGGCTCTCAGGATCAAGCTCATGCATTGAATATAAGCTTCCATTTCATAACCGTCCAAGGGTGTGCAGCCGGGCAGGAGTTAAATCAAGTCTCTTTCATGTTAAGAGTGACTGATGTGGAGGGCACAAGCTTACTGCGGAAATCTGAGGGAACATTCCAGACAGCCCCTGCTCCTCTTCTGCTCACAAACCTCCACTTGTCCTGGGAAATTATTTAGAAGGTGTGTGGCTGAAAAAAGGTGGAACGCATGTAGGTATTTCGAGTATTTCTCGGGAAAAAAACAGCCAACGCTTATCCTGCCATTCAGGGGACTTCTGAAGTGACTACTGTTTGTCCACTGGTGTTTTCCATTATAACTCTATTTTAAGAGGGTTGTAAGTTGACTGTAAAAATTCTCTCTAGGTGAAAACTTGGCATACCAGAGCACTCCCTTTGAATAATGCCTACCTCCCCACGCATTTTTTTTTTTAAACTCAATTTGGTTTACATTAGCCAAGCTCTTTGAAACTCACAAGAAGGCAACAAAGCCTTTAGTATTGGAGAAAATTGATTCTTTCTATAGATGTTGGCAATCCTTTCTGCATGAAAGCTAAAAAACAAAAAAATCAAACCTAATGCTCTCCTTAATGTACAAAACAAACACCCAATTTTAGATAAGAAGTCTTTATGCACTGTGTCAGAAATTACAATACTGAAGCTATATAATGCCTGCTGCAGGAAAAAGGGTTTGTTTTGTTTTGTTTTGTTTTTTTAAGAACAGATGCGGTTCTCAGCAACCATCTAGCTAAAGTAGATCCCAGTGTGGGGAACTAGCATAGGAACAGGCGGTGGTTTTGTTATTTCTTCTGAGTTAGATGAACTCTACCAAGACAGTGAATTATACCGTCAAATCCCCAGTGATGATCGGAGGAATCAGTATATTCATACTCATCAATATATGCTTGTCATTAGGGAACAAAAGGAAGCCACAGAGGGAGACAGAGAAGGATGTGTCACTAAAAGGGCAATCCCATGCTGCATGAGACCTTTGAGATAGGAAGCTGAAAATGTTATTTTCGCGTAGCCTCAGTTTCCCCATGATTCTTTTCTTGAAGTGCTAAAGGGCATTTTAGTGATTCAGCTGCATAATCCTGTATATGAAGAAACAACTTCTTTGTGTGCCTAACCAAAGAGATAGCCATCTGGTCTACCACTGAAGGCAGGGTCTGCTTTGTTGTATTTAGAGGGTGTGTGTGTGTGCATCTCTAAAGGGGTGCCTTTCTAAAAACTGTTAAGGATAAATTTGATTGCATGCAACGAATTTTCTTTTTTTTTTTTTTAATTTTTTTAAATGTTTTATTTATTTTTGAGACAGAGAGAGACAGAGCATGAACGGGGGAGGGGCAGAGAGAGAGGGAGACACAGAACAGAATTGGAAGCAGGCTCCAGGCTCTGAGCCATCAGCCCAGAGCCCGACGCGGGGCTCGAACTCACGGACTGCGAGATCGTGACCTGAGCTGAAGTCTGACGCTTAACCGACTGAGCCACCCAGGCGCCCCACATGCAACGAATTTTCAACTTGCTTACTCGTTTTAGAATCTGTCGAGTAAGACGTGACTCACGGTGCTGTGGTAACGGCAACAGGAGAATGTTTTATTTTGTTTTTTTAAATATAATTTATTGTCAAGTTAGCTAACATACGGTGTATACAGCATGCTCTTGGTTTTGGGGGTAGATTCCCATGACTCATCGCTTACATGTAACACCCAGTGCTCATCCCAACAAGTACCGTCCTCAGTGCCCATCACCCATTTTCCCCCCTTCACTACCCTGCCATCAACCCTCAGTTTGTTCTCTATGTTTAAGAGTCTTTGATGGTTTGCCTCGTTTTATTCTTAACCTTGAAAGTTAAGGAGGTGAGAAGAAGGGTAGAGGGATGAAGAGCAGGTTAGTGCTTGGTTGCCAGGGTGTAGGGAAGAGGCTTAGGGCAGAAAGTGGGTGACGTGATGAAAGGACAACGCAAGGGATTCTTGATGGAAATGTTGACTGGATCAGTGTCCATATTTTGGTTGTGATATTGTGCTCTGGTTTTTGAAGATGGTATCATGAGGGGAGAACTGAGTAAAGAATGAATGGGATTTCTCTATTCCTTCCTTCCTTCCTTCCTTCCTTCCTTCCTTCCTTCCTTCCTTCCTTCAAAGTTTGTTTTTGAGAGAGCAAGAGCATGCATGAGCTGGGGAGGGGCAGAGAAAGAGAGAGCGAGAGCGAGAGTGAGAGAGAGAGAGCGCATTCCAAGCAGGCTCCCTGCTGTCAGCACAGAGCCCGAGGTAGGGCTTGCTTCTATGAGCCATGAGATCATGACCTGAGCTGAAATCTGAGAGTTGGATGCTTCAACAACTAAGCCACCCAGGTGTCCCTGTTATTTCTTTTTTTTTAAAAAAAGCAATTATTTTTTCAACTTCATTGATATATAATTGACAGACAGGTATTTGTTGTTGTTATTGTCAGCGTTTTTCTTGTTTTGTTTTTTTGTTTTTTTAGCGCGCGCACGCGAGCGAGAGAGAGAGAGAGAGAGAACAAGCAGGGAGAGGGGCAGAGGGAGAGAAAGAAAGAATCCCAAGCCGGTTCCATGCTCAGCACAGAACCCTACTCGAAGCACAGTCCCAGGACACTGGGATCGTCACCTGAGCCAAAATCGAGAGTCAGATGCTCAGTTGACTGAGCCCACTATTAAATTCGTCAAACAAGGAGGCCGTTAGACTGAGATGGCTTTACTGCCTTCATAGCCTACACAAGCAAGCTAGAACATAAGCCTGTCATGCCTCAAGATTAAGAAATTGAAATCTAAAGACAACTAATCACAAACAGTCAACTAGGCTTTCCCAAACAATGCACATCATTTAAACTACAGCCAACCAAATGATTCTCTGGCTTTGTTTCCACCTCTTCTCTATAAAAATCTCTCCCTCAGCTCTTGTTGGTGGAGAGCTCCCAACCACTTCCGGTTTGGTGCCACCCAGATGAGATGGATTTTTGCTCAGATAAATTTCAAGCAGTTTACTATGCCACAGTTTATCTTTTAACAGATCACGCTGTGTAAGTGGAAGGTGTATCATGTGATGATTTGATACGTGTGTATTTTGCTAAAGGGTTACTACAGTGAGGTTAGTTAACGTCATCACCCTACACGGTTGGAGTGTTGGGTGTGGGGGGGGGGGTGAGAACTTCCCACTTCTACCCTATAACCCCCTTGCAAATATGCCACACAGCATTGTTAAGTCTAGTCACCGTGCTGTGTGTTATATCCCTAGATCTCATTCATCTTATAAGTGAAGGTTTGTACCCTTTGCCCACCTTCACCCCTTTGGCCCATCCCCTACTTTGTATTATTTCTGCTGACTTCGTATGAATCTACAATTATATAAACATAAAAAGTCTAGTTAAAAATACTGTTATGTTAACCTCAGTAGTACATATAATAAAAAGTAAGACTGGTAATAATGTGGTATCTTATAGAACAGGGATGGGTAAACTGCGACCAACAGAGCAAGACTGGTCCACTGCCTGCTTTTGTCAATAACCTTCTACTGTGCAGTTATGCTCCTTAACTTACCTTCTGTCTATGGCTGTGTTTGTACCTTAGTGACAAAACTAGGTCGTTGCAAGGGGGACCATATGACCCACAAAACCTAAAATATTTACTACCTTGCCCTGTTCTGAAAAAAAAATTTACTGGGGCGCCTGGGTGGCTCAGTCGGTTGAGCGGCCGACTTCGGCTCAGGTCACGATCTCACACTCTGTGAGTTCGAGCCCCACGTCGGGCTCTGTGCTGACCTCTCAGAGCCTGGAGCCTGTTTCAGATTCTGTGTCTCCCTCTCTCTCTGACCCTCCCCCGTTCATGCTCTGTCTCTCTCTGTCTCAAAAATAAATAAACGTTAAAAAAAAATTTAAAAAAATTTACTGACCTTTGATGTAGAATGTAAGCTTTATAAGAGCCAGGAAAGCATTTTGCCAGCTTGGTGATGACTATATGCCTGACATACTTCCAGACACATTGCAGGCAGAAAATAATCATTTGCTGACTTAAGGAAGCAACATATTATGAAATTATGAGTTTGCTGTGGACAGAATGAAAGACTTTAAAACATCAATGTGGGCTCATGACTGTGCATTTTTGCAAAGGCCAGGGAAGTGAAAGACGGTGATGCCTACTTTTTCTCGATTGTTAGAAGAGGACTATAGGTCTCACGTAAGCCCTCAGGATCTACATGAGGCCAACAAAATGGAAAGAGTTTTAAAAGCCATGAATTAACTGTGTGTAGAGTCGAATGCAGTTCTAATTCACCATTATTCAGGCATATGATTTCCTTTTAGGTGCATAGCATGCCATAGTAGTTCGGTCTTTGAGGATAATTATAGCTAAGGCACTAAAACTGATGAATTTGATCAGAAGATTTACATCTGCTTATGGGGAAGGCGCCTTATTAACTTATTATACTGACGTCTTACTGGTTCAAGAGAAAAAGTATTAAAAACAGGAGGTGAGAAAATGCAAACCTTAAAGTTGGCTGTAGTTTTGAAATCTTGATTATATCGATGGAGCTGTAGACCTAAATGGAGTCTTTAGGGTATATTTTGTGAGGTAAAAATGTCCCTTGGTAATATAACCTTGTAAATTATTAGCTAAAATTTGCCTTTCTCCAAGAGAGGGATAATTTCATCACACTAGAGTCTCAAGAATAATTTCCAGGGAATTTGGTCAGGACTGGGAGGATGAGAAGCAGAAGTGACGAAAGCAGAGGCTGGAGCCAGACGAAACTGGGTTCGAACCTCAGGGCCAGGAACAATTTAATTTTCCTTGCTTTGGTTCATCTGCAATGAGAAAACGATTCCTGTCTCAATGGGACGTTGTGGGGTTTAAATAAGGTTAGAGACTGCTTGGGACAAGGTATGGACTTGGCGACGGTCCTCAGATGTTCACTCCTTTTCCTTGGACCAAAAGACAAAGGAAGTAGAGGTGAGAGAGAGGAGGGCCTTCCAGGTGACTTTAGAAAGGGCTTCTGTCCCCTGAGTAATACCGTCTCCTAGCTGCTTCCCTGGGGGATCTGATGACTGTCATTTGCATTGTGCCTAAAGTAGTGTTGTGCAGTCTGTCTGGATGATGGGTCTGATGGATCGTTTTCGGCACATAAATAGCTGCGTAATCAAAACAAAGCAATAAAACCCTCTCCCTGGTGTAGTCAGCACATTGGACTCCTGAGAAGTTTCTGGTAAAACTCTTGATTGCCGATGCTGGCATATCATAACGTGAAGACTGATGAGCTGACCGGAGCCTGCTGAACATCCTGGAATCCACTCATTTAGTTACTTGAGGCATCCTCTCGCCCTGCCCCCCACGCTCCATTTTTTGGCATTGCGTTTCAACCCACAGGCCAGTGGTTGCCCAGATTGCTTGATTAGAATGTTTTCTTTAGGAAGTAACTCTTGGTACACAATCTTCATTGTGACAGGCGTCCTTTTCTTTTGTCAGGTTAAATACAAAGCAGTAAGAAACAGTATTCTCCAAGAGACTGCGTTTTATCCTTCCCAGCACAGAGGGTTTGACCTTGAGTGAGTTCCAGCAGCAAGACCAGAGGTGCTGTTAGTTTCACAGACTGCCTGTCAATGACAGTGGCCATTTTTCGAATTCAGAATGTAGCAGAATTATGACGAAGCACGTCCACCATGGATAGTCATTTATTATCATACTATAACAATTTACGGAGAGAATGTGACAATAAGAAAGGTAGACAGAAGGTACGACTGTCTAGGGATTATTACCTGACCTAAACTAGGGAAGAATCATAAGCAAATTTCAGAATGTAGATGGTGCCGGCCCCGGATAAAGAGCTGCCGTAACGACACGTGCTTATCCAGCGATAACACCCCACCGCAGCCAGCGGACAAGACCAGCGTGTGCTCCAGGTCTGTGTTGTTTGGAAGTCTTCTGAAATGATTAAGCGCAGCCAGTGTTTTCTTCCATTTCCTCTTGCGGCCCTGTTCGTCGCTTTGGTAATTTCCGGGACCCCAACCCACATTGCCGGCAAAAGCCATCCACCGCGCCACTCCTGTTTTCTCTTCCTCGAAGGGCCGTTAGTTTCAACTGGAATTATTTTATTCACTTTACCGATGTTGCATGTTAGAGGGAGACGTAGAACTGAGGGATGGTGTTCTTCCAGCTGGTATGTTAATTGGACACTGTTTATTCAACAGCAGCATTAAGAATATAAAAACCTCATCACCAGCCTTCTCTGAAAAGCCTTTGCAAATAATAGCCCTTATATAAAACTTAAGGCCCGAATGTTTCTTGTTTGTGAGTAACATAGTATTAGCATATTAAAATCATTACTAACCAGGGTTGGAATATGCGTTCGGAAGCCTGTCAATGTGGTAATGGTGGTAGTCTCAGAAACTCCACATCTGCCACAGGATTAATTACTCGCATAAAACATTATCATTTCCTCCCATCTCCTATGAGAAGGAGCCGCTGCTGGAGTGATTAATGGGCCTGAAGGAGATACAAAGGAATAAATGGGAATGTTACCTGGTAGATTGAGAGAGCGGCTCTTGATTCATATTAGAACAAGCTGAAGGACCTCAGTGGTGTAACAGTTGTTTCTCGAGGCCCAGAGGCAATTAAAAAGAAATGTTTGGCACCCACTCTGGGAAACTAAGTCTTTCAATGGCCAAGACTGCCTCCCCCCAGAGGCCTTTGCGTAGGAAGAGAAAAGGAGGGAGGTAGAGCTTGGTCACAGTGAACTTGGTCCCTCGGGGTAGGTGAACTTGCTGCTGCTTATCAATGGCAGGTTTCCTGGCTCCTCCTACGCTGTGTAGGACCAGGCCTTAGAGTCCTGCTGAGAGGTGACCTCCAACGTCCGTGCTCATTTTCTGCTAAGATCTTACCACCGTACTTGCTGCTCGATGTCAAGCTGATGCAGATTCCATTTTAGAAAAGGAGGCAAAGAAAACTGAAAGAGTTTGAGAGTTTACAATGGAGTCTGAGAAAGAATTGAGCTTACAGTCAAAACTTGGAGATGATTCTTCACAGGCGAGAACCCAGCCTGCAATGAAGATTGGCAAGGACACTTGAATGAGCTATTATGGGAGAGCACATGTGAGAGCAGGAGGTGACCTATTGACTGTGGCCTTGAGCACCTCTCTGGTTGTGTTATCCCTCCTTCCAGCCAAGCACCTTTGTCCATCCCGAAACCATTTCCAGTTCACAATGGATTGCCTACCCTGGTTTCGGCTCTTCTGCGTTTCATTCGTGAGAGAAACAGACTTTCCAAACAATACGAGTCCTTGAGTTTAGAAAATTCATCCCATTTCGTTGCTTCTACTTCCTCCTTATTTTCCCAAGGCCTCTCTTGTGGGGGGACAGATTTCCACAATTGGCGTTTGGGAGGTTAACGTTCTAGTAAGTGCAAAAAGAAGCCAAGACAGTTTTCAAAGTCTTTCAGCATCATTCTAATTAGAGACGCAATTAGAGTGAAGTTAGTGGTAATTTAAATTGATCAGCTGGATATCACATGATGAGTTGTTTGGAACTGACAAATCTAATGACTCTCTGCTTGGTGAGCAGGCTTGTCTTTCCATAAACAAAGATAAAAACCTGGCCACCTGGTTGCCCAAACCCAAGAGCCCATGAACCTATGGTAATGCTGTTTATGCAGGTGACACAAAGCTTACAATGCAGGTGACTGTGGAGTTTTCAGGGAGAATAACATTGGAGGTACGTCGTGTTAAGTTCTCCGCTGCTTTCCCCGCGTTAACTCCTGCCATTAAATTTCTGCTGCTTTGAATATTGACATGCTACTCTGCACAGAAGACCTTGGGATAACCTACTAGAACCTTATATTGTCTTAAAGTGTTCACATTTTTCTGTTCCTTGAGTGTTCTTTTTCATTAGATCAATCCTGTGCAGTCCATGGCATCTGATTTTCCGAGGACTTAGATAACACTGTCCAGAATCATCTTGGCTCTAAGGATGGAGGTAATGAGAGGGTGTAAGGGAGAGAATACATGTATTGTTGGGAGATCATGAATTGAACCTGAAGGTTTGGGTTGCTGTTTGTTGTTATTGTGGTCCTAAGAGCTGTGTTGAATTGTGAATTTTGTGGTTAAGTCATTAACATTTGATAGAAGAGAAACAGTGGTCTTGAATTGTCCTAGGACTTTGGTTTCAATACAGTTTAAGTTAGAGCTTTAGAGGGGACTCACCAGGGATTGTAAAAAAAAAAAAAAGAAAAGATGTCCCTGGGACCCCATTGCCCATTGCCAATGACATTACTAACCTTTGAAGGTGGTAGACTGCTACTTAAGACATTAAAATTTTGTCTTATGATATGCCCTTTGACATAAGAAATCTGCATCCTGGATGATTTAATGTGGTCTCACTTTGGCTTTAAGGTTCAGGAAGGAATAGATCTAGTCGATGTCATTTCTCAAGCCTGGAATAAAAATATATTAATAGAAAGACCTAGGAGGAATTATGGTTCCCTTTCACATGCTCCTTTGTAATTCCAGCTATAGGGCTTATTATAATAAGTAAAAATCCTCTGAAGTTTACATCTTATGTCACATACTACTCGTACTTCAAAATCCATGTATGTATTTTCGCCAGAAGTGCTAAACCTTTGAGAGAAGCAGGTCTGACGATTGAGTGTCTGGCTGGAAATCATTTACTATCGACGGTCACTCGGCTCAAGATTGTATCGCTGAAATGACTTAGGAAGAAAAATCAATAATGCTCACATATTGTGCAGCCCTCTTAGAGGATCATCTGTTTTACCTCACAAAAGCATTCCTTGTTCCAGACCATTCTTTTGAAATAAAAGAAGAAAAAAGGCAACCTAAATCATAGCTCATTTTCTCCTAGGCCCTTTTTTATTTCAGGTTCCCTTTTTGGGGATGGGGGGAGGAAAAAACAAGTCTCCTGGAGAACTAGATAGGAAGAGATACAAGTGTGGTGTAAGGCTAAGATGGATGTGTTTGTATTAAAATTCCATTGCTCAGGTTTCCAACTGAGGAAAGGAAATTCACCGGTATATGTTTAATATCTCAATTTCCAAATTGTTGGGCAAAGGGGAAATGGCTTTATCCCCCATAGGATGGCTGGAATGAGTATTCACTTTGACATTACTTGTGTGTGTGTGTGTGTGTGTGCGCACGTGCACGCACACACACACACACACACACACACAGGGCATAGTGAGTCACCATCACTTCCATTCTCAGATAAACATTCACCTTCCCATTGTTCCCTAAGTTTAATTCTTATAAATTTATTCCCTCGCCTGGTTCTGGGATAAATTCTAGAATAGGGTTCTGATGAAATGAGATAGAAATGCACCTGTCTCATCCAGGAGGGGGACAAAATAACTCATTGGAATGTGAAATTGCAATCTATCGGGAGGCACATACAGCAAAAGCTGCATGAAGAAGTCAGCTGGCCCAGATTTCCCTTAGTTGCTCAGAAGAGTAGAATGGCCTCATCCTCAGATTGATTTGGAACTCTCCTTGGTGCTGAGATACTACCTGAGGGAATGTTCCCCCCGTATTGAGGCTCTAAGTGTGCCTGACGGGTTGCCCTAGGACGGGAATTCTTGTGCTGGGAAATTGTGTACGGTGGGGGTGCAGGAGATTTTTTACAAGGAACAAGGACATGACATTAAGTAAGTTTGAATTCACGGTGAGCACATTATTCATTTGAGAGTTCTCATCTCCAGTACTTACCATCACTGTTCATGCGGCTCTGAGAACCCAGGTGACCCCATCTCCTTCCATCTCTCTCCTCCGTGTCTCTTTATTTTAATGAGATGAACGTTCTAGTTTGGCTTATTCCTTTATCGAAATTTTACTTGCATGTCTGGTTTTTAGCGTTCAAGGATGTCAGCTCTGGTTTTCATTTCATGCATACACTGATAGAGAGCATGAAGGGATAATGCTGTTCTACTCTCTTGCTCTCTTTTTGACACCACCACTTACGATTTGCTTCAGTTGAACCATGAGCTCAGTAATACCAAACTCAGCTCACAGAAAGTTGGCGAGTAACTTTGACTTTCTTAAGTGTGCTTTCAGTTCTTGCCTTTTATCTATAATTTGTGGTTCCATTTCCAACTGATAACAGAAATGCCAACATGCTGGTGAAAATGCTGTTGTTCTAATAGCCTCCTCTGTTCTAAAAACAGGACAATTAAAGCACTACACTCTTTCATTACAGTGCATGTTTATTTAATGTGAATTGGCTGAAACACAATTAGTAAATAGGGAACCATGTCAGTAAAATGCAGAAGTCATGTTGATTTGCACCGAATTTTCCCAAGCACGTTAGTGTTTGGAAGGAATTAGAAGTGAATTTTCTTACAATTAAAGAGAAAGCTTTGGCCAGGCATGAAGACTTCAAGACAAAATCTGAAAATCTTGTAGAACTGATCTCTTTTACTGCTAGTAATATCTGGGCTAGTGGGTTTAAGAAAGGCTACATTTTTCACCATGTTAAGCAATCTGAGGAAGCCAACAGGACACATAAAGAAGGTAAAAAGATATTTCTCACTGTATTAGAACAAAGGGTCTGATTTTCAGTTTTGATGAAACTGGTCTCTACTAGAAACACACGCCTTTCAGGGCTTCTATCTGAAGGGAGGAAGCCAGGGTCTCAGGTTCAAAGCCACAAATAATCAACCGAATGTGGTGTTGGTTGCTAATGCCTGTGGCAAGTTAACTGTGTCTAAGTATCTATGAGGGTTGTTAGTCTTTTTGTTGGGTCTCCTGTGACAGAGTTCTATAGATTTTTGTCTCGATTTCCTCAACACTGTTTTCCCTCAAAGCCCTGTTATTTTTTAGCCTGTACATTCTTTTACAGAATGCACAGTGATGGGGTACATAGACTTGGAGTTATTGCAGAAATGCCTGTAAAACATCTTGAATCATTCAAATTAATATTCTTGGGCATGAAGGTAACCCATGTTTCACCAGCACAGAAAAGGTAGCCCAGGACGGCTCTGCATAGGAGGTGTAGCAGGGAGAGGTGCTTGGCAAAGTCCAAGGGCCCCCAGCACTTGGCACATGGAGCCACAGATGCACGTACACCAGCAATTCTGGTGGCCTCTGTATTTTCCTTCCCGTTCTATGGGGCAGAGATGCTGCTGGCTGTGTCCAAGATGACTTAGGAATCTTCCAGTCAGGGAGCATTAGCCTTTAGTCCTCACTACACTCTCTGCTGTGTTTGGGATCCAAGTAAGCTCTCTAGTATTGTGCCTGCGACATGGTCAGCGCTTCTCCGTTTCTACCTGGATACGTCAGGAAAAAAGATGTTGACATTTTGGCAACACGGCAAGTGGGGCGCATGCCCTTGATTGGCATTTATACTCTATATCTCGACTCCTACAATATAAAGAGATCCCGATTCCGGTTCCAAACTCAGCCCATAGTGAGTTGTGTGACCTTGGCCGGGTGACTTCACCCCTGGAGTTTGGGTTGCCAGAAATTGAAAATGATGACAGTCTTTCAATCCCGGGGTCCTTTCCTGGCCTGACATGTAAAGTACTTGTCAGTTACCGTGTCTCTTTCTGTGAAAGTCTCAGAATAACTGCCATATCTACAGTCCCTGTACTGTGTTTGACGTCATTGATCTGGCCCATAATTGGTGACCTTTTCAATGGCACCCAACTCATAGGCTGGCCTGTGGCCTATTAGGGATGTGGCCTGAGAGTTTAGTCTAGCTCCTCGACACCAGCTAATCAATCAACCAATCAGCTCTATCACATGAGTAGCTTGAAGTCAAGATGCTCAGAATTAGTTGGTAGCACCAGGAGCAGGTGAACCAGGGCCCCAGCAAAACGGAGAGTGGCCGTGTCATCTACCCCCACAGAGCTCTGGAGTGGGGAACAGCAGAAGTCGGCTGCTGAGGGGACAAGATGGCTTGAAGGCTGGTGTTGCACTGAGCTTTAGCTCATATTCTAGTCTCTGAGAATTGGCTGGGCAGAATCTGAATGTTTCTTGACTTCATAGCTTTCTGCCCAATTCTTATGTAATGATGTGTGTGTGTATGTGTGTGTGTTTGAAGTTTATTTAAATATTTTGAGAGAGAGAGAGCAGAAGAAGGGCAGAGAGGGAGAGGGAGAGAATTCCAAGCAGGCTCCGCACCATCAGCGCAGAGCCCGAACCACGAGATCGTGACCTGAGTCAAAGCCAAGAGTGGGATACTCAACCGACTGAGCTCCCCAAGCACCCCTATATAATGATGTGTTTTACCGCTGCCTGGCTCAAAGCTGAGGGTGGGGGGAGTGGGGGTGGGACTTGGGGAAGTCAGAACCCACTTGCATTCACATACTGGTACAGGGATTTAACTTTCCTTTCCTTCTTCCCAGGAGGGATCCAGTTCCTTGAGGGTTCATCAGTGTTGAGGGTTATGGAAACTTGGGTTAGCTTATTGGGGTTAACAAATAGGAGGGTAGGTTGGCATTGTTTTCCCAGGGGGTGTCTGAGGATGTGCTGTCCAAAGGGCCTTTGTGGGGAACATTGGGATGAGCAGGTGGCACGGCTCTTTGGAGCAGAGAGGTACGTGGCTCAGTGTGGAAACCAGACATCTGTGGAGGCCGACTGGTTCTCAGCAACACCAGGCTGCTGGTGACAGAGGGGATCTTGAAGGAGGAAAGGTCAGGAAGTCCGGGGAACCTGACGTCACTACTGCCTCCCAGTCCCTTCAAACCCCCACCCTCCCTGGGGGCCTGAATATGTCCCCTCCCTTTGGTTCTCCCTTCACCACCATTCTCTCCCCAAACTTTGGGAAGCCCAAGGGTGTCTTAGTGGAATCATCAAGGAGCAAGTGATGGCTCACATTCCTTGTGGCTTTTGTGTGTTTTGAGTCCTGTCTATTCCCCTTGCTTTAGGACGCTAGAACCTTGAGACTTGACCAGTCCATGACTTTTTTTCCTTTCCTTTCTGCTTCCCCAACTCTTCCGGGAGACAGCGGATGCCATGGGCCCAGCTCCTTGATGAGGGATGAGTCAGGACAGTGAGGTTGATAGGGGACCCTATACCATAATGAAGAGAGGATAAAAGAACTCTGGTTAATTACCATGTGCAACACATCCCGTGACATTTGTTGGGGGAGTGGGGGGGGGGGGCGGTCGCTTGAGCACTTACCTCTTTCTGCATCTTGAAAGAGCCTAAGATACTTTCTTGGAGTTTCCCAAACCACAGCAAGTGGGCATTCTATTTCAGGGAATATAATAGGTTACAATATATCTCTGTTACTTGGAAAGCCTTTGAAGTTTGTTAGGGTGTGACCTGTAATGCTGAAGTGGAGGGAGATAAATGCAGACCATTTATAGCACTAAGATATTGATCCAGTGATACCTTGGAAACTTCCATTTATGAGGGTTCCAAGTGTAACCAATGTATTCAGGTAGCCAACCCAAAGAAAACACTTGGAAATGGGCAAAATCAACAGGAAAGGGTCCCTGATTTGAAGCAGGGAAGTAACTGTGCGTTGGCTTGAAACACCCGCCAAGCTTTCTCTTGAATACACTCAATTACCGGTGAAGTTCCTGATGAGGATGAATTCTTGCAATCAGATGGAACTAGCCAGAAAAGACCTCAGGGCCAGGGGCTGTATTGACCAAAGAGACTTTTACAAATAACAAACACATATAATGATAAAACCTTTCAGTGTCTCAAGAATGCAGTTTTGATCATCTGGTCTATGAATTGCTCCTTTGATAAATAGTTGCCAGCAAATACACATCTTTGCTGCTTCATACTTGGAGTCAGTTCAGTGTTTTGTACAGGAAGAGCCACAAGCCTTGTGTGAGAGCATCACAGCCACTCACATCTTCTGCCTGTCGAAGAGCTCGGTCTGTGATCGGTTCACAGGACATGGCACAGCCTAGGAAGGTAGCATTATCTAAGGAGGTTATTATGCTGAGGACGAAGCCCCAGGAAAAAAGTTCATTTGCATTCCACAGTTTCTTACCAGGCAAAATTGCAAAGAAATGGAAGTTGCTACTCACATGGAATGTGTCTAAAATATTCAGAAAGTCTCGCTTATGGTATAATCAGTGATTGCCATCAAATCTTGTACCCAAGTTCTCTAATAACTATGAGGCTGAATTAGCTCTCTACTGATGGGTATCTTTCTTTAAATATTTTCCTTTCAGGAACAAGCATCCGTAGTCCTGTTTCACCGTGAGCGTTCACATCTGATTGCCTGGCCCGACAGTTATAAAGTCATATCATCACACATAGTAGCTTGTAACTAGTTAAGTGGAGGGGGGCACAGTGGGTTCGTCTTTGAATCTTTCGTGGTGCCTTACCCGTAAGGGATCAGTTAATATTTGCTGATCTGAACATATTTTTTAAATTAATTCTCATGGGGTTCTTCGTTTCCCCCAAACTCTATCATTGATTTAACTTTAGCCAGTGCTTGCTGAAAGCTACTACATGCACTGACAAGGACTGCATGATACGTGTGGCGGTGAGGCTGTGGTGGAGGCAGAAGGCAGGCAGTGTCAGCCCCGCCCTGATGGTCCCTGGCTTTGTGCTAGATGAGGCCCCGTTCTACGCATGGGCAGGGAAACAATTCCCACCTAAAGCGTAGTGCTCCCACGCTTTCTCCAAGAGTTCACGCTGGATATTCCTGCCTCACTGGTTGGAACAGCTTCTCAGGCATGGATTGGCTTCTTCCAGATCCAGGTTCCAAGAATAGACAATGCTGACCCTGTAAGCTCTGCCAGAGCCATGGATTGGCTGGGGGGGCAGTTAAGAAAGTGGGTAGGGGGAGAGCTTGGCTGTATGGGCTCTGGTGTCCAAATGCATGTGTGGCTATGCTCATTTATTTTATTCAAAACGTTTTTAAGTTTATTTTTGAGAGATGGGGGGGGGGGGAAGCGCACACACAAGTTGGGGAGGAGCGCAGAGAGAGAGAGTGGGAGACAAAGAATCCATAGCAGGCTCTGGGTGGTCAGGGCAGAGCCTGACACGGGGTTCAAACTCACAAACCATGGGATCATGACCTGAGCCAAAGTTGGACACTTAACCAACTGAGCCACCGAGGCACCCCTCTTTATTTTATTTTAGAGCAAGAGGGAGAGAGCAAGTAGGGGCAGGGAAGAGGGGCAAAGGGAGAGAGAGAGAGAGGCAGAGAGAGAGAGAGAGACAGAGAGACAGAGAGAGAGAGAGAGAATATCCTAAGCAGGCTCCACGCTCAGGGCAGAGCCAGTGTGGGGCTTGATCCCAACACCCCGGGATTATGACCTGAGCTGAAATCAAGAGTTGGACGCTCAACCCACTGAGCTACCCACGTGCCTTCCCTCTTTTTTGATGGAATAAACAAAGGTGTGTCATTTTAATTTTTCCTCTGACTTTGTAAATGCAATAACTTCAGGACTGGTACCCCACAAGCAGAAAAAGTAGCTTTTGGGCTACTGACTGATTGAACCCCTCTCCCTCAGCCCCTTTACCTCCCTTTCTCAGTGTCCTTGTTCTGTCAAAGGATAGAAATGTTGGTCTCGCTTGTGTTCTCGAAGGCCGTGGGACATTTTGATTCTTATTCAGCCCTTTCCCTGAACACCTGCTGGCAGAGCAGATCTGTTCAGTGACTGTTGGTATGAGCAAAAGGGGGGCTGAGTGGGGCCATGCATAACCTTGTCAGAGACGGGCTCCAATGGGTGTGATGTGTAGGAGGAAAGGGGCGTCGGACGACAGAGGGGCTGTTCACGGAAGAACAGAAGTGATGAGTAGTGAGGACTTTTATAGGTCTCACTTGGGAGACAAATGGCCTAGGTTGAGTTAGATTTTTCTACAAACTGCCTCCTGAAGCGTGTCAACTGATTTTATCTTACAGTTCCCATGCTGGCATAGAAATTGGGAAGGGAGAGAAGGGCACTTCCCTAACTGAGGTGTAGGCAGTCCCTACCATGGAGGGCAGAACCACATAGGATTGTTTTAGAATTTTTGGGAACACGGTCATTGCTATTCCAGACAAAATCTCTTTTCTGTGGAGGAGCTTACAGAGAGGGACTCTTGGGGAAAAATGACAAATAGAAAGCTATAACATGAGGTCTGAGCCCATATAGTCCTTGGGGCAACCAGTCCTGCCCCAAATCATAGTTATTTCCCACTTTTCAGTGTCCATATACCCTCGGGTCTCTTAGGTAGTCTCTTGAAATTGATTTCCATTCTTCTCTTGAACTGAACATCCACATATGTGTTTTTTTTTAATGCATATTAGCTAAGCATGAAATTCACATTTATTTTTAGACCCCCAGTTTGTCAACGAAATGTTTTCCTATGTCCAATTTCTGCCCAGTAAGAATATGGAAATCTCTACCAAGGAGGTATTTTTGGAATTGTCCTACTAAAGGCTTTCTTAGTAATCTTTTTAGACCCAAATTCCCTTCATCTTCTGAAACCTAGCCTACTGATATTTTAAATGTGTCTCAGCATTTAGCCTATGGGGAAAAAAAAATAAGCTCAGATCCATGCAAATGCTCCGAATATGGAGCATTTATCTTAGAAATAATGCTTTATTAAAACAGAGATGGGGGGGTGGTGCGCCTGGGTGGCTCAGTCGGTGAAGCGTCTGACTTCAGCTCAGGTCGTGATCTCACAATCTGTGAGTTCGAGCCCCGCATCGGGCTCTGTGCTGACAGCTCAGAGTCTGGAGCCTGCTTTGGATTCTGTGTCTCCCGCTCTCTTTGCCCTTCCCCTGCTCATGCTATGTCTCTCTGTCTCAAAAATAAATGAAAACATTAAAAAAAAATTTTTTTTAAACAGAGATGGGGATTTTAGATGAAATGCCTACTTGTCCGATAACCTAAAATTTTTATAATTCCTAGGTCAGGAATCCCCAGAAGGGTTTGGGGTGAGGAAGTTATTTTGGATTTTCAGTAGAGAATAGCAGTGAGGGGGGAAGGGTGAGAGTGGCCAGTGATGATGAAATCCAACTGTGGAAGGTGCTGCTCACACCAGATTTCTTGTGGTTGCTTGTTCCCTTGCTCAGAATGCTGGTAAATCTCAGAGAAACCACATGGGATTGACCATTGGCTAGATCCCTTACCAAAAAGGCCTCTTGATTTACCCTTAGTTTCTGGTATAATCCCCAGGGCTGCATACTTGAGGCACATTCAATGCTAACTTACATAGTTGCTCAGAAGGAATCTTGCCTGGAATGTTTCCTCAGGAACGGAGCACAGGGTATGTGAAGAGAAATTATTTGCCCCTTAAAAGCAATTCTTCCTGAATTCTGGAGCAGTAGTGAGCCAATGGGCTCGTCGACTACGCTGTTCACTTAGGGAGGATGCAAACGCAGGATATCCTATCAGACTGAAAGGAAGGGAAAAACCACACCCTAAAACAAGCAGGAAAATTCTTTTCGGCCTTACAATTTACAATACAGTTCTACAAATACAACATTCAGCATAAAGAATAAGAGGAGTGGTTGAGTTAATTCTGCACTGTGCATATGAGAGGCACCAGGGAAGACGTTAGGGTGGCCAATAAAGACCTCCCCCTGCCAACTTCTGTTTTCCATTCCTTTGTTGTATCAGGGATACCGCCTCTCTATCCTTGTCCGCCTGGTAAACCTTCACTCACCCAGGAAGCTCTGCTCATTCTTTACCTCCTTATGGAACAGTCGCTGGGTGGGTTCTTCTCTATAGAAGTTGGCTGTCATTCTTTTGACTCTGAGGGTCCCTCTGTGTTGATGTACCTTACCCCCGTGTTGTGCAAACATATCAAGCATTCAACTGTGTGGTTCACAGAGGTGGGGACTGGGTTTATGATCTTATGCCAGACACAGGGGTCTGGAAACTGGTAAGACTTAAATAAGAGGTTTTCATTTTTTTTTTTTTTTTTGAAGAAGGAAATAAACAGATATTTACTGCTTAACTATCATGTGTGAGGCAGAGAGGGAACTTTATACAATATTGGCTATTTTGAGCTCCTAATCTAGAGAGGCAAGACAGAAGAGTTAGAAAACCTAAGCGAATGATGCAAGGCCACAGTCAGAATACACGAGGGATGACTTCTGGGCCACAAATACTCATGTGACAGAGGTCGGCATCCCTCTGGGGTTGGTGTAACCGGCAAATCCTTGAAGCAGCTCCCCCCCCAGAAAAGTCATCTGTCTCTTTCTTTTCAATTATGAAAGTAGTTTGTGTATCGCTCATGACATCCTGCATTGTCATTACAGACATTTGTGTCATGTGTCATCTTGGCTTCCTTGCTAGAGTAAATTTTAGTCATTTAAAAAAATATCCTGCGGTGCAGGGTTTAGCATTGTGGTCAGGATATGGTAGGTGCTGAAGCGTGCTCTATCGAATGAATACAAGGCTAGCTGTGGACGGCGACTGCTACATGAATTCACGGTAGGAAGGCTCATGACCTGCTTTTGGGGTCCTTGAATGCTTGGAGAAAGAAGGACTTGAGCTGTATTTTGAGGTGAAGAGTGGGTTTGTATAAATACGCTCAGGGAAGGCATTCTTGCTTTAGAAAGAATGGTCTGTGCACAGGTTTAGAAAGAGAGTTACAAAGACATATATAAGGGTGGAAGTGAAGGACCCACAAGGAGAAGAACATGGGCAGGGGGTGCAAGGTGGAGGGTCAAAGGGCTAGAACCAATCTGTCTTTACCATGTTTCGTGGAAGCCACGTCCCTTTGCCTGACTTCCCTGGTTGGTTCTTAGATCCTGCTGATTCCAAGGGTGGCCATGATTTCTGCCCACCTTCCCTACCGTGCTGCGGCGGATGGAGAAGGATGAACGGGAATGGGAGGGGACAGAGAGGAGATCAAGGATACGGGAGTGAGAGAATAAATAGATAAATAAAAATAGAAAAGGTCTGGTACACAGAGTTAAAGGGTCCCTGAGAGTTCGCAAGCTAATCTGGCCGCAGTAACGGCCTGACATTCTGAGGTTAATTGAAAGTTGATAGAGTTACTGAACTAGATAATTTTGAAGATTATGAGTGGTTTTTTTTTTCTTGTCTGTGTAGATCCAGGAGAGCATCATATTTATTGTATCCTCAGTTTTCTACATAAAACAATTGCTCCGTCAGCAAGAAAGACTCCTTTAAAAAAAGAATCTTGCTCCCGTGCGATGTTTGTAAAACCACTGGTTTCTTCTGCAGTGTTTTTACAAAAAAAAAAAAAAAAAAATCAAAGGGACTCAGTTCCTTGCATTCTTTGATTTCTCAACACAAACGTAGCGTGAGTTGGTGGGGTTCAACACCGTGACTGCGTTGGACGCAAGCAGTCGAAATCACTGGCCCTAAAATAATAGTGGGGGTTTTCTCTGTAGGTAAAACAGTGGTAATTGTAGCCATCACTTGAGGGCAGAAAGAGATTGTACACAGGGTCAGGAGAGCAATCTGTTGGCCGCAAACCTCATGGCATCATCGGGAGGTGCTTTCATTTCAAGCCTGTTTCCCTTCCTTTGAAGCCGGAAGTTATTGGCAAAATCAAAAGCCCGACCAGGGGTGGGAAATCCTTTGTTCCTGGCTCTCTCATAATAGCCTTTTCCTTTTCTTTGACCGAGAGAAGCAAGTCAAATAGGATTACCCTAATGGAACAGAAGTGTTTTATATAAAAAGTTCAAAAAAGAAATCCAAACAAATTCCAGTGTCTTTCATTTACTGAATGCTGAGTTATTGCTGTGCCAAAATGGAAAATGTGCCAGTGGTAAGTGGGCCATTTTCTGAGGCTCTGAAGAAACTATCCTTCCTCAAATTATGAATGATTTACAAGCAAATGTTAATGGTCCCTTAAGCCACAGTAAATAAGACAAAAAAAAAACACCTTTTTTTTTTTCCCCCTCCCAATTCAGAGCCCTTAAAAAGTACAAGCTTCAAAGACTGGCCTCTCCTGAAATTACTTTACTACGTCATTGTTTGAATTGTTGCAAAACTGCAAACCATATGCCCTGAAATGAGAATAAAGACACGCTTCGATGACACCTTGAGGGTATAATAAAGTGCGATACAGGTGCAAAAAAGCACAAGGCAGTCATTTAAAAAAATAGAAGCACAACAGTCAAGTAGTAAAACAATGAGAGAAGAGTTATTTTTGGGGCACCATTGTTTTAAAGAGGAACCGTCTTCCAGTTAAACAACGCTAACTTCCTCATCCTAAGGCACTTTGTTGATGTGGAATCCGAGCACGAGATGGCTTTCCAATAATTCCCTCTCGACTGCTTGGCTGTAAAGACCACTTTGGTGGGCACCCGAAGTTTAAGTGGTTCTGTGCGTGTGTGACTCAATTCTGGAAAAATGAAGGGTATTTTTAGACACCTGACATAATGCACATGAGGGCAAGTTCGGAAGCTGGGAAGAAACAAATTGTTCCACTGTGGCGTTTCGGCATTTGGTCCTTGTCAGGTGAGCTCTAGTTTGGCCATTTGAAAGCACAGGACAGATCTGGGCGAGCTGGGGGTGGGGGTGGGATGCTTCCTTCAGTGTGGGAGTCTGGCAGTGTGCGTTGGTGAAAATCCTTCAGAGAGTCTGAAGGTCTCTGGTGCTTCCAGAGAGTGGGTTTGCAAGGCGGAGGAGTAATTGCAGCCCTTGACCCTCAATTAACATTTGCCAGGGTGGCTGGCTGCTGGTTTCAGTCTTTTTTGTTGTTGTCGTTCAGTCATTTAGGGAGAAAGTGAGGAATGGGTAGATTGTTTGATGGTTTGAGGCAATACGGGAACAGTAAATGGGGAGTGGCCAGGAGGGACCTGGGATGTGCCGGTGGGTAAATTTAATGCAGGGCAACCTTCCCAGGAGGCTATGTTCCTTTCCTGCTTCGGACGGAAGACCCGCACTGAAGTCCATTACTGCCTTCTGATTGGGTCATGTGATGATTTAAATGTTAATTTGCAACTTTAAAATCAGACATTTCACACAACAATCTGCATTTCGATAATCTTGAAATGCTGGAAGGTAAGACCACATGGGACGATGATCGTTGCTGAAACTTAGTAACAGCAGCCCCTTTAAGACGAGGCGTGCCTTCTCTCCAGTTCTTTGCATCTGAGATTTGGAGTCCCGCTTTTTTTTTTTTTCTTTTTAAAGCTTACCTATTATTTTGAGAGAAAGAGAGGGAGGGAGAGGGAGGGAGACAGAATCCCAAGCAGGCTCTGTGCTGCCAGCCCAGAGCCTGACGTGGGGCTCCAGTCTATGAACCGTGAGGTCATGACGTGAGCCGAAATCAAGAGTCAGATGCTTAATGGATGGAGCCACCCGGGCACCCCTGGAGTCCCACTTTTTAAAACTGTTTCCTCTGTTAGAAATAAAAATAGCTGGTATTTACTGATCCAGGCCTTGTGCCCATTGCATGACATCTGTAACTTATTTGACCCTCGCAGCAGTCTCATGAGGGACGTATCAGGACCATCAACACTTTACTGGTCAAGAAATGGAGGCAAAGGGACGTGAAGTATGTTTCCCAAGGTCACACATCCAAAGACTCACTGTAAGTCCTCTCAGTGGAAGGAAACGTCCATGAATTAGCAGGATGCTGTTACCCGTTCTCATTTTTAAAGTGTTTCACTTTAAACCTTCAATCCTACCTTTAGTGGATATTTTGTTTAAAGTGTACTTATTTATTTTGAGAGAGATGGAGACGGCATTAGTTGGGGAGGGGCACAGAGAGTGGGAGACAAAGAACCCCAAGCAAGCTCCGTGCTATCAGGGCGGAGCCCAACGTGGGGTTTGAACCCAGGACACCGTGAGTTGATGACCTGAGCCAAAACCAAGGGTCGGACACTTAACCAACAGAGCCCCCCAGGCGTCTCCAGTTAGTTGATAATTGAAGTCACACGGACATCACATGCCTCAGGTGTGCTGTGTGTACTGAGCCTGAGTCCCTGGGTCCTGAATATCAGTTGTGTGGGTTAGGAATCACTTCTTGGGATCTGTAAGGTAGGACAGACTCCACCATTGTTTCCAGTGTCCATGGCATTTTCATATTAGTAGCACTAGGGGAAAATGAATGGCTAAGACACTCTTGAAATGGAGAAGTGAGCATAAGGAGGGCAGTCACCCATGGCTTGCAGGGTAGGAAGGCATTTGGACATGGGCAGTGGTGCTCTGCTTTTGCCTTGCTGCTGTGGCTCCTAGATGAAGTGTATTTATAAAAGGTACAATATATTGTAAAAGAGAGAAGGAGAGAACAAGGAAGAGAGCCAGGTAGGGGGAGTGTGTGTGTGTGTGTGTGAGAGAGAGAGAGAGAGAGAGATGGACTGAATACATCCCCCTCTCCACGTTGGTATCCCCCAATGCCATGGGCTTTGGGAAGTGACTCCACCTATGGGAAGTGATTCCGTGTAGACGAAGTCGTGATGGTGGGTCATGAGATTCGTGTCCTTGTCAGAAGAGACTCTGGAGCAGTCCCTCTTTGCCACATTGAGAAGGCAGCTGTCTGCAAGCCAGGACAGGGTCTGAATTAGTCCTCAATGTCTGAATCAGCTGGCACCTTGACCTTGGACTTGTCAGTGTCCGCACCTCGGAGAAATACGTATCTGTTGTGCAAGCCCCCCATCTCCAGCTGAGATAGCGAGTATGGGTGTGAGACGACCCCCTGCTCTGGGCAGGTGGGAGGGAGGCAAGGAACAGGACAATGGGGAGGGGGTAAGATGAGTGGGCTTGGCTGCAGTTTCCCGGGGAGCAGACTGCTCCGCTTGGGAGCTAGGCCCTAAGGCAGGGAGTGGAGATGACTGCCACAGCCTGGAGGTGATCAGGGAAGCACTGAATGACCGAGGTGGTCAAGCCCCATCACTGAGCCGCACCTGTCTCATGCTGTACTACCAAAAGGCAGGCCTATCCTGCCACAGCTGAGCTACAAATAGACATTTTTATGTCAGTTTCTTGAATTTTGAAAGTTGGCTGTTGGTTAGTTTTTTTCTTAAAAGTTGCCCAAGCCAAATAAAGCCGTGGCGTTAAATGTTACCCGTGACCATCAGTGACACCGGTGCCTTGGGGACTTAGCTCTGGTATGGCCCTAGCCACGTGACACGGAAGCAGGGGAGAGAGCGCATCCCAGGTAGAGGTGTCAGCCCTGGCAAAGGCAGGAAGGAACCTCGGGCAGGACAAAGGATGCACGGGAGTCAGCGACAACAGGGGCAGAGAGGTGGCCGATGGCGAGAGGTCCGCCCAAGGGAGGATGGGGCCCAAGGCATGAAAATCATGGAATCATGATGTATCAGGGCTTGGGTTGTGTCTCGTAAACATGCTTGTGTACGGTTCCCATAGCGGGTTGAACTGGGTCCTTCAAACACAGATCTCCATATCCTAACTCCTGGTATCCATGCATGTGACCTTATTTGGAAAGGAGGTCTTTGCAGGTGTAATTGAATTAAGGCTCTCAACATGAGATCCTCCTGGATAACTGGGTGGGTCTTGAACCCAGTGACTAGTGTCCTTCGAAGAGACAAGACAAGCGAGATGTGAGACACATCGACGACGAGGAGAAACACAAGGGAGAAGGCAGAAGAAGAGAATAAAGTGATCTACGAGCCGGGAAACACCCAGGACCGCTGGAGCCACCGGAAGTCAGCTAACACCTTGATTTCAGCCTTCCAGCCTTCGGGACACTGAGGGAATACATCTCTGTTGTTTTAAGCCATCAGGTTGTTCAAGCCTTCCTACACTGGGCTTCCATATAGGATTTCCTTGGGAAACCACAGTGGTGGATGACGAAGACGCATCGGAAGGTTGTGGAGTGGAGAGAGATACCTTAAATTGGACGGGCCATTCCCTCCAGTAGCTGCTCCGGAGGGAAGCGAGAATGGGGCCCAGCAGGCAGCTTAGAATCACCACGGGAATCTGGATGACCGTCAGTGTGGTCCCTGGCGGTGGGACCAGAGGTAGCGCCTTATATTTGTTTAGGAGGAAATACTGGCAGGGTTTGGTGATGACTTTGCAGCAGGCAGACTGAGGGCAGGAGATGGTGAGAAAGCAGGAGAAAGCTGGGATTTTAGCCTCCCTGGGAGAATGGCAACAGCAGTGCGCCTCTGGAAATGGAGGCTGTAAGGGAAGAAATAGGTTCAAGAAGAAATGTGATAGGGTCCGTTGTTGACACATTGACCTTGAAGTGCTTGTGAGCCATAAGGTTACACAAGACCAGTAAGCCAGCCTGCCTGCCTTCCTTCCTTCCTTCTTTCCTTCCAGATTTTAAAAAAAAGTTTTTTTTAATGTTTTTATTTATTTTTGAGACAGAGAGAGACAGAGCATGAGTGGGGGAGGGGCAGAGAGAGAGGGAGACACAGAATCTGAAACGGGCTCCAGGCTCTGAGCTGTCAGCACAGAGCCCGTCGCAGGGCTCGAACTCACGGAGTGTGAGATCATGACCTGAGCTGAAGTCAGACGCTCAAACGACTGAGTCACCCAGGCACCCCGCCCTTCCTTCCAGATTTTGAGAGGCTATCAGAGGAAAGGTTCTAAGGTGAAATCAAGAGGATGGTTGAGCTCCTGTCCCAGGAGTGTGTACCTGTTGAGAAAAACAGTATGCTTCCCACTTCGCTTTTGCTTTTTGTTCTTTTTTTCTTTTAATTGTGTAGAAAACAAGGCCCTATCTTGGTAGAAAAGTTATTTCTCAGTTTTGTAGGCACCGTTGGTTCTTTTTGCCTTCCCGGTCTCCCTTTGCTTCCTCTGACCACAGCACCCTGATTTTTTGTTGTAGAATTACCCCGTCCATTCTCACCCCTGCCACCCCAAGCCGGGAGCCCCAGTCATCCACAGCATCGGACCTTGTAGTCCAAACTACTTGGGAGTAGTTTGTGAAGGTCATGTGACCCACAAGGGGCCAGTGACAGTTCTGCCTGGGACCTTTTCCTGGAGTTCATGGAAAAGAGATGCGCATAGGAGGTAGGCTCTTTAGGTGACAGCGAGTAACTAGACCTGTCCGGGGAGGGCAGGGGCGGGAGGGGGAGCATCTGTACCATGACACAGGAGATCTTTCCAGAGATGGAAGACGATGCCGAGGAAAGCAGACCTGAGCGATGAACAGGCAGGCTCCTGATGGCTTTGAGCCTCCAGGTCCCCTTTTGCCTGAAGCCAGTGCGAGGTGGCATTGCTTCTGCAACAGAAAAGGGTGCCGATTGACGCGTCAGTGATATATAGCTTCCTCCTGGCTGCTGCCGCCCGAGTAGATGTCTTGAGCGAAAATGCTACACGTCAGCACACTCAGGATTATGTACTGAAGAGAGGAACGTCAAACCGGGCTTTCAGGGCCATGCCATGGTGTGAAGAAGGCCAGTATCTTTTCCAGAGAAAAGGAAAGCTGTCATAGCGGAGGCAAATAAAGTGTCTTCTCCCCCCCCCCCCCCCCCCCCCCCCGCATCCCTGCAAAGTTTGGGAGTATTTCCCTTGACAGTAAGTTACAAAACGCTTCTTTTCAAGGCTACAATTACTAATTGGTCTGCCTGGGAAAAATTGCATTCCCTACCTCTACGACTTCGTTCCGTCAAGCTCTCTTTCTTATCTCTGGCAAAAACAACCGGTGGGAAACGTGTGGGTGCGCATTTGAAAGCTATCACAAAAAAGTTTGATGCGTGTATGTGTATTACTTCACTGTGCTTCGAGATATTTCCTCCAGAACGGGCTAATTAATGTTCATTTTCCCTCGGCTATGACACTCCTGTTCCATTCGACGTTTGACTTTGAAAGCGGCTAACTACGATCTCTTTTAGCTTGGCCCGTCACCTGTTGTACAGGATTAGGCATTAAAAACATGATGCCAGTGACATGTTTTTCTTACATCAGTAAAACCGAAACTGTAAAATTAAGAAGCTGTCATTGACTTTGCAGTCTTCAGAAACTAATCCTCTCCTATTGTCAAAGTAAGAATGCCTTGGACCGATTCCAGTATTGCTATAGAATTTCTGCTCTGTTCCTGTGGGATGTGTGTGTGTGTGTGTGTCTAATTAACAATAACTTCTCTCCATTAAAGTAATCTATTTTGATGAAAAAAAAAAGGCCATTAGAAATCGAGGAGCGATCTCCAGATCTAAATTTATAAACCAAAGTAGAATGTATATAAAAAAAAGATTTCAGGGGCGCCTGGGTGGCTCAGTCGGTTGAGCGTCCGACTTCGACTCAGGTCACGATCTCGCGGTCCGTGAGTTCAAGCCTTGCATCGGGCTCTGGGCTGACGGCTTGGAGCCTGGAGCCTGCTTCGGATTCTGTGTCTCCCTCTCTCTCTGCCCCTCCCACGCTCATGCTCTGTCTCTCTCTGTCTCAAAAATAAATAAACGTTAAAAAAAAAAAAAAGATTTCGTTTGTTTATCTCTGTGCATTCCTTAAAGTATCCCATTTCTGTCAATGCGGTAACTTGATATCTAAGGAACTTAGAGCCTATGGATGCTATTCGTTGTGTGTTCTGGTGTTTTTCACTTTAGGAGTCTTTTCTTTTTTTTTAATTTATTTTCAGAGAGAGATAGAGAGCAAGTGGGGGAGGGGCAGTGAGAGAATGGGAGAGAGAGAATCCCAAGCAGGCTCTGCACTGTCAGCACAGAACCCAGTGCGGGGCTCCAACTTCTTGAATGCTGAGATCATGAAGTGAGCTAAAACCAAAAGTCAGACGCCGAACTGAGTCAGCCGCTCAGGTGCCCCAGGAGTCTTTTTTGTAATTGATTTTTTTTTTCCTTTTTAAAATTGAGGTATCATTCACATTTCATATTATATCGCTTTGAGGCATACAACATAACGATTCATCGTTTGTATTGCGGAATGATCTAGTGACGTCTAGTTAACATTCGTCACTATAGATAGTTACAGATTTTTTCTTGTGAGGAGGACTGTTAAGATTTACTCTTTCAGCACCTCTCAAATATGGGAAACAGTATCACTAACTGTAGTCCCCATGCTGCATATTACATCATGGCATTTGTTTTATAGCTGCAAGTTTGTACATTTTGACCCCCTCTGCCCATTTTGTCCACTCCGTAAATCCCTGTCTCTGGTGACCACCAATCGGTTGGTTCTCTGTACCTATGAGCTTGGGTTTTTCCTTTCTTTTCTTTTTTTCTTTTTCAGATTCCACGTAGAAGTGGTATTTGTCTTTTTTCTGTCTGATTTATTTCACTTAGCATTGTGCCCTCAAGGTCCACTCATGTTATGGCATGTGGCAAGATTTCATTCTTTTTTTAATGGCTAAATAATATTCGTGTGTGTGTGTGTACTATGCATGTATATGTGTATGTATACACACATTTCACAAAAAAAAATGTTTCTTTATTTTTGAGAGAGAGTCAGAGCAGGGGAGGGGCAGAGAGAGAAAGGGAGACAGAAAATCCAAAGCAGGTTCTAAGCTATCATTGCAGAGCCTGGTGCGGGTCTTGAACTCACAAACTGTGAGATCATATCCTGGGCTGAAGTTGGATGCTTAACTGACTGAACCACCCAGGCGTCCCTACACACCACATTTTTTACCCATTTATCCACTGTTGGACCCTTAGATTGTTTATGTCTTGGCTATTATAAATAATTCTGCAGTGAACATGGGGTGTTTCTTTTCTTTTTCTTTTCTTTTTTTTTTTTTTTTTTGACTTAATATTTTCATCTTCTTTGGATAAATACCCAGAAGAGATATTGCTGGATGACATGGTAATTCTAATTTTTAGGGTTTTTTTTTGAGACCCCCCCATAGGAGCTGCACTAATTTACATTCCCACCAACAGTGCACAGGGGTTGCCTTTTGTCTGTATCATCACCAACATTTGTTATTTTCTGTCTTTTGACAGTCGCCATGCTGACAGGTATGAAGTGATGTATCATTGTGATTTTGATTTGCATTTCCCTGATGATGAGTGATGTCAAACATTTTTTCAGATGCCTGTTGGCCATCTGTATGTCTTCTCTAGAAAAATGTCTAAAAGCAGATTCTCTGGCCATTTTTTAATCAAATTGTCTGCTGGTTTGTTTTTTGCTATTGAGTCATATGAGGGGTTTTTTTGTGATATTATACATATATGCTATTAATTCTTTATCACACGATATGATTTTGCAAATACTTTCTCCCACCCCGAAGGTTGACTTTCATTTTGTTGATGGTTTCCTTTGCTTTCCGGAACTTTTTTAGTTTGATGTAGTCTCACTTGTTTCTCTTTGCTTTTGTTACCTTTGCTTTCTGGAGTCACATCCAAAAAATCATCACCAAGACTGTTGTCAAGGAGCTTACTGTGTTTATTTTCTTCTGGTAGTTTCATGCTGTCTTTTTTTTTTTTTTTAAATTACAAAAGTTGTTTTAATGTTTATTTATTTTTGAGAGACAGAGCATGAGCGGGAAAGTGGTAGAGAGAGAGGGAGACACAGAATCCAAAACAGGCTCCAGGCTCTGAGCAGTCAGCACAGAGCCCAACGCGGGGCTTCCACATGGGAACTGGGAGATCATGACCTGAGCTGAAGTAAGACACTTAACCGACTGAGCGTCCCTCATGGTGGTAAGTCTTAAATTTAAGTCTTTAATCCATTTGAGTTAATTTTGTGTATGTTGTAAGCTACTGGTCTATTTTTATTCTTTTGCATGTGTCTATCTAGTTTTCCCAGCACCGTTTATTGAAGAGACTGCCATTTCCTCATTTGTGTATTCTTGGCTTGTTGTCATAAATTAATTGATTCTTGTGCACAGATTTATTTCTTCACCCTCTCTTCTGTTCCATTGATCGATGTGTCTATTCTTATGCCAGGACCATACTCTTTTGATGATTATAGCTGGGTAGTATGATGATGCTTCTGTCCTTTCTCAAGCCTGCATTTGCTATTCAAGCTCCTTTGTGATTCCATACAAATTTTAGAATTGTTTGTTCTGTTTTGACCCTTGGTTTCATTGATTTTTTTTCCTACTGTCTGCTTATTTTCCATTTTATTTACATCTGCTTTGATCTTTGTTACTTCCTTTCTTCTAGTAATTTTGGGCTCTATTTTTTCCTCTAGTGCCCTGTGGTACAAAGTTAGGTTTCTTATTTGACATTTATCTTGTTTCTTGAGGTGGGCCTATATCACTATGAACTTCCCTCTCTGAACTGCTTTTGCTGCATCAGAGTCCTTCTTAAGGAAAAAAAAATGGTCATTACCACAGCCCTAGAGTTCATAGAGTTGTAGAATTTTATAGTCTTTTTTTTTTTTTAACATTTATTTATTTTTGAGACAGAGAGAGACAGAGCATGAACGGGGGAGGGTCAGAGAGAGAGAGGGAGACACAGAGTCTGAAACAGGCTCCAGGCTCTGAGCTGTCAGCACAGAGCCCGACGCGGGGCTCGAACTCACGAACCACGAGATCATGACCTGAGCCGAAGTCGGCCACTTAACCGACTGAGCCACCCAGGTGCCCCTAGAGTTGTAGAATTTTATTTTGAAGCTGGAAAGAAACTCAGAGCCCATTTAACCATTTAGTGCCACAGATTTGTTTTTAAAAATCCTGGGCTTCAATGAGGGTGAATCAAATGTTGCAACAAAGTCAATAGGAGGTTGGACTCCTGGCTCCTCAACTAGTGAAATTTTCTACAGACAGTTACACCATCAATATGTCCGCATTTGAGGACTCGTTGTTTTATGCCAGATGCTGTACTGGGCAGAATGTACTGATGACCTCATAGCACCTGTCCTGGAGAGAATCCTGAGGTACTGGGAAGATGGACATATGAACGAACAATTCAAGCATGTTGGGACAAGCGTTCCAAAAGCTATATGTTGGAATGTAAAGGGATTTCTTAGGGGAGGTGGCATTTGAAGCGAGTCTTGGAGGGTGAGTAATGTTTCTGCTAAATGGCCAAAGCAGAGAAAGTCTTTTCTCAAGAGAGTAAGCATGCCCGGAGGTGTCAAAGGTGAGGCATCATCCAGAGCCGAGGGGAACGCCGGCCACGGGGAACATCCATGTGTGTGGGGTGACGGAAGATAAGACTGGGAAAATAGGCAAACATCACCCTCTTTTGTGTATAGTATGACGGACTTGGCCATTTATTCTGAAGGCAGTGGGAAACCACGAGAAGATTATAAACAGAAGCCTGCTTTGCGATTTAGAAAGATCATCTTTTTGTAAATGTGGCCTGTGAATGGAAAGGAGTGGAGGTGAGAGGTAGAAATACTAATTAGAAGCTGTTCTAGTGGTCTGGTTAATACATGACACGAGCCTCCATGAGGGCAGTGGCCCTGGGGAGTGAGGTAGTGTGGGGCACAAAATAACTGGAGGGACGTTTAGGCAGGAGAATGGAACGGGCTGTGGCGCCTAACTGGATGGAAAGGTAGAAAGGACCAGGAATGTGAGGCATGCTGAGTTTCGGAGCTTGAGAAGTGAGGGGTTTGATGGAACCATTTGTCAGGTCACGGGACAGATGTGGCAGTAGCCACGTGACCCAAGAGGGTGCCACTTTCAGGCACATCCTTGTGGTGCTCAGCTAGTGACAAAGTCCAAACGACTTCCTAACTTTCTTCTCACGTTTTATGCTAAGAAAATTAGGACGCTCGGGCTCTTCTAAACTAGAGTTTTTATAGCTTCTTTTCTCCGCTGGTGCTTCCCTGAAACCTTGCAGAAAAGCCTGACGTTATTGGCAAAAATAAACAAAGACTCGATGTAGGGGTGGGTGACTATGTTTTAGCAAATTTGTTTCACGGCATGCTGGAAGCATTGTGACTAAGACAAAGAGCGTGCACCTCCGTGTAATATAAGAAGGCGCCGGAGATGTTTCCAGTTGTGTGTTCTTGCTTATTAAATAAAAATGATGAAAACCAGCGTTTGAATCTATCTCCTCTAATCTCTGTTCGGCAGGCAGATGGGATTCTTTCGCTTTTCAAAGCTTACACGCATGCTAGAGATAAATGTATATAGCACGTTAGATTCTCACTAAATTGTGAGAATTATATACGCAACACTCTCCTGCTGTCAGAGCATTGTACAGATTTTCAAACAAACTATATATCTTTTCAGATGAAATCCTTATTACTGTTTGACATTTGGATATGAAACTAGAATGGAAATCTCAATATAAAGGCAAGTAAAAATGAACTGAGTTAAGCTGCAAGTCTTAACACCGTTTAATGTAAACACGCTTACTTGGCAGGCTCAGAAATGATTGTCTAGTGACTTGATTTATCACTCTTGGGGCCACCAGCGATGAAGGGGTTTGGAAGAAACCTTTTTAGTTTCTTTTTTTTCTTTTTGTAAATAACAGTGTGTACAAGCGGTTTACAGTCCTGTTTGAGCAGCAGAACTTTCCGTGCAACGAAACCACACGAACCACAAGCTATATCCAGAGTCCAATAGAGAAGAGCAGGGCTGTGGCGCTTAGAGCCCGGGTGGGGAGGGAGAGTCAAGCTCTGGGACCCCATTCGGGCCCCCTGCACCCACCCGAAAGCAACTAGCAGAGTGTATAGGGCTGCTCGGAGAATATTTTGAAAACCACTGATGAAGAAAAGAAAAGATGGCCATGATCTCCCACGTCGTAGAAGATGCACATTTCAATCTGGAATTGGAAGTTCTCTTGGTAATATTTGTCTGGGTGTATGTTTTAAACATTGACTTTGTTCACTTTTGAAGGTGGTGTCGCTCTCAGGCCAGCCATGGATCTTCTCAGGTCTAGCTTGGTGCATTCAGGCCAATTCTTTCGCCTCGAGTCACATAGGGAAGTTAACTTATTATTGTGAAAATCTAAAACTGGTAAGTAAATGCAAGGCAAAGAGAACTCATCAGGGCACCAGTGAGATTCCACTATTTGATTTCTGTCTTAGTGCGTACGAATCTTTATTCTAAACATGGATGTGTAAGAAATGTCATCCTAACTTGCTTTCCTAAATTAAGCATACCTCTGAGGTCTTAGGCCATTGGTCCAGCCGAAAATTCAGTACCAGCTGTTGCTTGAGCTGTAATTCACCACTGTCCCAGGGTCATGGGAAAGTTCCAGGGGCTTGGGGGGTGAGCAGATCATATGGTGTAATCGTCCTGGTCACAGGTGAATTGCGAATGCTCTAGGAACTGAAGTTCAAAATCAAATATTACTGAATTTTTAGTGTTGCTTCTTGAACTTTTTGGGAGCAAGAATGCTGTAAGTTCCCAGATTTTACTCAACTCAGGATGTGTTTCCAGGGAGTTTAGGACCCTACCACACTCATGTTCTCCCGGGATGGCTATAGGCGTTCTCTACTAAATGATGAGACCTCCTGTAATGGGTACTTGGGGTTTTGACCAAAGCATCATGAGACCATTTTCTTCCCCATCGGTTCTTCCACTTCTGACTCATTTCGAAACATTGCTGCTTTTACTGAACCTCACGATTTCTCCTTTTTTCTTGGTACAGAGCACTATGTATCATGCAGAGCTATTTAAAATGTTGGCAATGTCTTAGTTCCTCCCTGCCCCCCTCATCTCTCTTCCAGGATTTGTTTTCTATAATAGATGTGCTGGCTCTCTCTCTCTCTCTCTCTCTCTCTCTCTCTCCCCCCCCCCCCCCCACTGGCACATTTGATATAAGCTGCCTGGCAGTAAATACTGCATGGTGCTACACATTGCCTCCAACCTGATTTCTTAATCCTTAGAGCTTGTTCCAATACTTGGATGGCTGAGTTAGCACATGGGATGCCATAAAACACTCGGGCTGGTCTGAGGTGGAAAGACAAAAAAAGCCTTCCTGATTCTCCAGAATTTCCTTTCAGAAGACATTATTTTTAGAGTTAGAGATAAAACAGACTGAAGCGCCTGCAGAAGGTAAGCTTTGAAGCCTAGCCTGCTGAGACTCAGCAGTGCTCTAGGTGTTGAATGTAATCATCTCACTTGTGGTAAGTTTGGGTCGCCATCTTGGAAGCTGCCTGCTTAGGTGTAAAAATGGAATGGAAGGCTTTTAAAAGCATTAGTGCCCGTGGGCCACCCTGAAATCACACTGGTTTCAAAAGCCATTTTTCTGTGGAAAATGTGAGACCCTGTAGGGAAAACGTGAAGCTGTACCTACCGCCTTGGGAATTGGATGGAGGACAAAAGATGAACGGGTCTAAAAAGAAAAAAAATGTAATCCTATCAACTGCCCAAGGAGAGGGGGTGAGTACATGGAAGAAGATTTATCATTTGTAACCTTGTGAAAGGCGTACAGGAAAGTCACTATTACTGACACATTTGGTACCAAGTAGGTAGGAAGTTTTGGAGAACACCGTTAGCCGCCCATTAAAAGCACTTTTCCATGTCTTTCACAATTCCGGAAGCTGCACAATGACTGTCCAGATGCATTCTACTTCCCAGCTCTCTTTGCAGTTAGATAAGGCGCAAAAGGGGGTAGTTCTTAGTCTCCTGCCTGGGCCTGAGAATGGAGTTTCTATTTTGGCACTAGTATAAACAAGGAAAAGCAACCTGACGTCTTAGCATATCCTTGAATCACCAAATCTTTAATTTTTTAAAATGTGTGCTTATTTTTGAAAGTGAGGGAGACAGAGTGTGAGCTGGGCAGGGACAGAGAGAGAGAGATGGAGACACAGAATCTGAAGCAGGCTCTAGGCTCATGAGCTGTCAGCACAGAGCCCGATGCGGGGCTCAAACTCACACACTGTGAGATCATGACCTGTGCCCAAGTGGGACGTTAAACCAACTGAGCCACCCAGGTTCCCCAAATCACCGAATCTTTAAAACACAAGTTTTCTTAGAGATCCGTCTTATCTATCAAAACCTCACGGCATGTGTGGATGGGATGAGCATCTAGCTCATAGCTTTATTTGATTTTACTTGTATTCATCACCAGGTACTCAATCCAGAATAGCGTAAGCTGTTTTTAAGTAATGGTCACATCCTTATGTCGCTGAAAAATGTATCAGTTAAGCAAGATGACAAATCACTCCGAGAAATAGTGCAGGTAGGTGGGGATTTTAATGCACAGTGAGAGACCAAAGTCAGGACATGCCATCTGGGCAGGTTGGCGTAGTGATGGACTTCTTAGGGGTGAGCTCAAAACAGAGAAGAGAAGGCTTATGGTAAAGGAAAAGAACAGGAGGGCCAGAGCTCCAGGTGAGAAGATCAGTATGACTAGATAGCAGGGCTTGGAACGAAGGTCTCTGGGAAGAACCCAGCAGGTTGGCGTTGGGAGGACGTGGATGTCAAAGGCAAAGCAATGCAGGTGGCTCCAAAGTCTGAGCAGGTGGGCAGCAACACAGGGAGCCACAGAAACTTCTCTTCCCACAGAAAAGAGGAAAGACGAAGAAGTCAAGAGTGACACATAGTCAAAGCACTCAGGAGAGTGTCCAAGAGGACGGCCATGCTGGCCCCAGCTGGAGGCAGTTCATTTTAGCGAGGGCTCTGCCATCCCTGCCAAGGGACGCACCGCTCTTTCATCTATACTGTCCTTTGTCACCTCCTATGGACCGAGTCATGGCCAGGGTGAAGCTCCAAGAGTTCCTGGTGGTAAGGAAAGTGATCCTCCCAGCATTCCTGTGATTAGGAAAGGTGTGCATGGTCTCGGAAGGGACAGTAGTAATAGCATGTGGCTTTCAGGACCTGACCTTGCTTCATCGTTAGCCTATGTTCAAGTCCTGGTATTTTTCTACACACAGAAGTCGCACTGAGGTTAAGTGACCCTTGACAGCTCTTGGGGGGGGCCCACCTAGGCCATCTATTTTGCTCCAGTTCGTTGAATTTTTAGATGAGTTGCATTCCGGGAAGAGATGATTTCAAAGTACAATAGATTATTCTCGTTTCCACCTTGCAGTTTTGTTTCTGGAGTCTTCCTGTGAGCAGGAGAACTCACCCTTTCAAATGGGAAATTAGATCTCTTCTGATCCTTCTTGACAAAAAGTGGGCCAAAGATGTGTCTGGCGTGCCAGTGTCATTTTGAATTTCATGGTTTCCCCACAGCAGCTTTGGTGGAGGCTTGCTTCCCATCCGGATTCTTGTGATTTCGGAGATGAAGGCAGCTTTCGTTTAGGATTCTAATTTCCAATTAACGGACACATTACTTTGCGATCACTCTGGTTTAATGACTAACAACCACGATTAGCAGCGGGTCAACTGTATTTGAAAGGCCAGGGCAGTGCTCAGAGTCACGTGTCCGGCTTCCCTCAGAGATAACAATATCCAGAGTTGTTATGAATTTTCATGAGAATTAATGCTGGGATTTGTGTCTTTGCCGCAGGTCTTTGATGATGGCAGTAAAATAAGTAAGCGAACAAATAGCTCTTGAAGCTTCATGTGGGAAAGCCCTTCATTTGTTACTTATGTCCTGTTAATCGTGGGAAAACTGGAATACACGAGGTCGGGGGGCAGAAGGAAAATAACCAGGTAGCTCCGTGTAAGGACAATGCCATGATGGTTGTGTCTCTGGAAGATTGCCTCAGACCAAGTGGAAGCCAGATACCTGAGTCTAGATTAGGAACAAATCACGTAAGCTCAGCTTCTCTCCTTCCCAGTCTTCTTGTTCCGCTGACGCCAAGCTTTCCTCCCCTTTGCACACCTGGCATATTTCCACATGCCTGTTTTAGGCATTTAAAAGGGATCCTGCCAGTCAGGTGGCCTTGTCACTGAATTCTCCGAACACCTAGTGAAAAGTCCTGCCTCTGGGATCAAGGTTTTGCTATGCCTTGAGTATTGAACAGAACTCTCTTTTATGAACTTGAGAGAGTTTTCTGTTCTTCTCTTTATGCCCTTCCCCATCTCCAGAAAATCCAGGAGAGAGGCCCTTCCTGGATAAGGCCTCCTGTTTTCTTCTAGAGACAGTTTTCTTGCCATTTTTTTCCACCTGATCTTTGCCTGAAGTGGAAGGGAATTCCAACGGGAGCTTGACTGGTCTGTTTAAGATAAAATCTGGATGGCCGTTTCCCAGGAACAAGCACATTACTTTGTGACAAGCCCGTAACCTCGCAAACTTGCCTTTGGTTTAGAGACCGATGGGCAGGAGTAACAGAGGTCAGTGTGGCAGATCCTGCCGACTGTCTCATTTGAGATCTACTCCTTCCAGACACGTCAACTTGGAAAGCTGGAAACAACATCTGGCAGATTCCCTTTCAGTTAGGCGTGCCTCTGACCTCTATGCTGCAAGGGAACGCAGTTAATTGAGATTTGGAAGGAGGAAAAGAGCACAAAAGGTGGAGTCTAGGCGCATGGGGATCTAACCAGGTAGGATGGAACGTGGTGGTTCTGGTGCCGGCAGATGCAAAAGCAGCCTCTTGGGTCAGTGGTTCCTGATTGCCAGAGGCTCGTACTGTAACCAAGCCCTTTACCCTGCCACTTCTCTGAAGCAGTTCTAGAAGCTGCTCCTTGAAAGTTCAGTTTAGAGCCTGTGGTTTCAAATCGTCCAGGGACTTTGTCAGTTCTCTTCCATCTTGTAATAATCCTGTTTCTCTTTATATCACCTATAAGGGATTCTGTAGTCTGCAACCCGACACGTTGACTGGCAGAGTGAATCTTTTTGGAAGATCTAACGGAAGAACGCTTATAGGCTTCTCAAAGATTCACACGCGAGGTTCTTACCTTTGTGTCTCTTCCGTTCATACCGCCGGCACCAACGATGTGGCCTGCCTACCTTTTTTCTTTGTAGCTGTCATTATCTTTCCTTTGAATCCTGGGATCTAGTTCTTGGAACGTTGCGTGTAAGAAAAGAACGTGAATGTTTACACCCCTTTGACCCCCTAAACTCATGTCCATTTGAAGTTGGTTGTCACTCGCCCTGATAAGGAGCAAAGCAGGGCTGTTCACAAAACCCAGTGGGTGACAGAGGGCAGGTTTCCTTCATGAGGTTTTGCAGGAGGTATCCTCTGGCTACAGTGAACTGGAACAAGAACTAGAATTGCGTACCGCTGGTCTCTTCTTTCACATACTTCTTAGGTGAGTTCCACACGGCTCTTAGGCCCTCTTTAATCCCCGAGGATGGTCCTCCTTACCGTTACTTCTTCTAATGAATGAAATGCCCCAGTAATTGAACATTTGCTTTTAGGTTCTAGTGGCCCAATTCTGTGTAACGAGATAAAGGAACATGCATGTAATCCTGGTATCACTGAAACCACCTTATGACCACAGCCACCTTCAGCCATCCTGGTACTCGAATGGCTGGCTGAATCAACCTCGTGGTCCCAGGTTTGATCTGCTCCTTGCAGGCTGCCTGTAACGAGGGCCCTGACTTTTGAGCTCGTTCCTTGGAGTTTCATAACTCATGTAACTTTGGTCTATGGTTTCTTTGTGAAGATTTTAGAGTGCTCAAGGCCTGTTCATTCTTTTAAGAGGCAGAGCTCCACATCAGTGTGTAGGATAGAAAAGGGTGTGCAGGGCAGACTCTGGACTGGTGGGAATTTAGGAAGCAGAGTAAGACTCTTTGATTGCATTTTGAAGAATCTGTGCTTCTGGAATTCATACTCCACACAGATCCAAGGAAAGTCAAAACAGTGGGATGAGGGAGGAGGTAGGACAAGGTCAAAGAAGAAGTTGCAGGCTGACATGGAAGAGGAAGTTTTACATTTCTTTAAGCAGACAAAATCAGAATATCCGTTTGGTTTCTGTGACTACACCACATGGACTGTGTTAATGATCATGAACTTATTTTTCTTCTATCTGTACACTGCCAGAAAGCCAGTGTGAAGTTACTCAAATGTGGAACTAGAGTTACATAAACTTTGTGGTTACTCACATTCATGCAAACAAGGGACTATCTTTTGGGGGAAATTTCAGGGGCATTCCCTTCTACCTCATGATAAAAAAACCCTCTTTATGTTGGGCTATTGGAATTAAAGCACCAAGGAGCACAGGGTGGTAGTTAACAAAATAAAAAGGGTATGGATTTGGAGGAGTGATTACTTCTGGTTATGAATCCTGATCTTTTACTGAATTGTTGACCTTGGTCAAATCAGTTAGTCGCGTAGAACCTTGATTCACTACTCGTAAGTTTGAGATATTTATATTTTATATACTGTGCCCTTCTAGGGCTAATGGGAGGATCAAATGACATAGTAGTATATTTGTTGACACTATGTAAAAAACAAAATGCTTTAACTTTTTGGTGGCCAAATCAGTCTTGGTTAAAACAACAACAACAAAAAAAAAGTTTTCTGGGTAGAGTAGCAAACTCACTTTCAGCTACAACCTCTGAATCAGTTACCTTCGTAGTAAGTCTTGAGGTTGAGTAATGTCAGTACTCCAACTCTGTTCTTTCCCTTTAATATTGTGTTGGCTGTTCTTGGTCTTTTGCCTCTCCATCTGAATTTTAGAATATTTTGTCAATATCCACAAAATAAGTTGCTGGGATTTTGATTGGCATTGGATTGATCAAGTTGGGAAGAACTGACATCTTGACAATGTTGATTCACCCTATCCATGAACATGGACTACCTCTCCATCAGAGGTACAAATCCATCAGAGTTTTGTGGTTTTTCTTATATAGGTCTTAGAGATATCTTGTTAGATTTATACCTAAGTATAGGGTAATTAAGTATTTCTTTTCTTTTTTGGTGCTAATATAAATGGTATTGTATTTGGTATAAGTGGTGTTCATTTGAAATTTTCCTTGTTCATTGCAATCAGCTTTTGTAAATTAGCCTTGTATCCTGTATTCTTGCTATAATTGTTTAGTAATTCCAGGAGGTTTTTTTGTTTTTGTTCTTGTTGTTATTGTTGGCTCTTTGAGATTTTCTACATAGATATGTGAACAAAGACATTTTTATTTCTGTATACTTTCATTTGCTTTTCTTGTTTCATTGCATTAGCAGAGACTTCTAGTATGGTGTTGAAAAAAAGTAAGGAGAGGGAACACTCTTACTTTGTTCCTGATCTCTCTGACTCAGTTTGGAATCTTTTCGTCGTCAGAGCAAAAGTGATCTCCTGTGGTCTGAAACAAACAGATTTTCTTGTAAAGCTCCTTGAGGCTTCAGAATTGACAGGAGATTAAAGGGGCCAGGCTTGGGAAAATGGACATAAACCGAGAGAGTCAAGAAACAGGGAGCACTTCATCCATGTTTTGGCAGAAGCAGCCTGGCCAGATGTAGCCAGATGTCCCCAGTACTAGGGGAGAGAGCCTCTGCTACTGAAGTGACAAGTGCCGTACCTGCTACAGTCAATGATGATGTTCCTATCCTCACTGCTGCTGTAAATGAATCCAAGCAGTTCTTGTACTTTGGTGCTACAAGGCTAGGACTCAGAGCCTGGGACAGGCACATCTTATCTGCTGACTCTGGGCTCCATAGTCAATAAGCTGGCTTTCACTGTTCAGTGGGAGGGGTATCTGGTGCCTTTAGCTTCTATAAAGGGATGCAGGCACCTTTGTCATAAAGGCTTCATATACTGGAGATCACGACTCTTTCGTAAGATCTATTTATTTAGAACTTAGCTCATTCCTCCATCAAGAGAAGATAAGAACATTAAGCCTTAGGGTGAATTTGGGATACTGAAATATCAGTTAAATACTAATGGGGGACGAAGCCAGGTCGAATAACCAAGGGTAATGGTGAGCATCTTACTGAAGGCTCAGGAAGGAGGGGTAAGAGGATGCTACAGATTACCATATCTATTTCACGAGCACCAGACAATTTCTGAAAAAATTTCTTAGAGTCTGGCATGTGTGAGTTGGAAAGGACTTCAGGGCTCCAAATCTGTCACTCCGCATCTGAAGAAACTGGGGCTGAGTGAGTGGATATGAATATACAAGTTAAGGACTGAGTCAGGTCAAGAACTCAATTTTCCAGGCTTGGGTTTTATTTTTAGTGTTTTAGTGTTATTTTCATAGCACCACACATCTCTTCTTTAAAACTGACTTTCTTATTTTCTGCTATAAACAGAACGAAACATGAAATACCTGAATTAGAAAAATACACTCAGCACTTTTTACTGATGCATTCTAACTGGACACTTAATTCTGCACTTACGTGCACACCATAACTTCTGTGTGCCTAGGCATAGGATAATTTCCCAAGCATTGTGCCACCTGATAACTGGACCACAAAATTGCAGGGAAACTTCTATGATTGTTTTAGAAAGGACAGTTTCATTTAATTAGATCAGTATTTCTAGAGTACTCACTATCCTCAAAGTCAGTTGGGCATTAAAATGAGTAAAATGTGTTTCCTAATCTCAAAGATCTCACAAGGCATTAAGAGTAAAATAGGCAAGACTACAAATATGACACAACACAGATTTGGAATGTGATAGGCAAGGTACTAATTATAAGCTATGATTTTTCTAGTAAGGACAAACTGAGGGGGGGGGAGGGGGAGAGGGGAAAGTGGGTGAGGGGCACTGAGGAGGGCACCTGTTGGGAGGAGCACTGGGTGTTGTATGTAGGTGATGAATCATGGGAATCTACCCCCAAATCCAAGAGCACACTGTATACACTGTATGTTAGCCAACTTGACAATAAATTATATTTAAAAAAAAGAGAGCAGGGGCACCTGGGTGGCTCAGTCGGTTAAGCGTCTGACTTCGGCTCAGGTCACGATCTCGCGGTCCGCGAGTTCGAGCCCCGCGTCGGGCTCTGGGCTGATGGCTCAGAGCCTGGAGCCTGCTTCCGATTCTGTGTCTCCCTCTCTCTCTCTCTCTGCCCCTCCCCTGTTCATGCTCTGTCTCTCTCTGTCTCAAAAATAAATAAAACGTTAAAAAAAATTAAAAAAAAATTTAATAAAAAAAAGAGAGCAGTTACATCCAATATCTCTGTATTCTTTTTTTGCTGGATACTTCCACGAGTTAACCCATATCTGGTTGTCTAGGCCTTCTGAGCGTGTGGGAGCTCACGGCTTGCTCTTGTTTCCTGTGTCTGTCTAGTTCTGGCCAAGGGGCAACAAGTCGAAGTGATGCGTGCCATTACCAAGGCCATGCATTTAACTGCGATTGTAGCTCTTCTCCTACTTGGGTGACAGAGAAGCCGGCAGCTTCAGATGATGCAGCCAGAAGTGAACTCATGAGCCTGGATGACTGACTGAGTTACTCCATGTCGGTTGTTTGCCCTGGAAACCCTCCCAGACCCACAGTGGAATATTTTGTGAGCAAGAATAAACCTTTGTTGGATTGTATTGCTGGGAATTTTGGCCTTTTTTGTTGTGGTATTATCTAGTGTATTCTGATAATAGGTCTTCATCCTGGCCTATTCTTTATGGAAAAGATGCCATATATGTAATTATGTAAATATAAACAATTATATATCTAATAGCAATTATATTTAATCATATCAACAATATTTGAATAATTATTTTAATAAATAATTTAAAATATATTTAATAGCTTACATACGATAATTTAAATATCTCTCTTTATGTATGTGCATATATATATATCCATATATATATATATATATGTGTGTGTGTGTGTGTGTGTGTGTGTGTATACATATCAGCCATGTATTATTTATGACAGTGAGCAATTCAACACCTAGAAGACTAGGAATCTATCCAAAGTCTGGTTGTTTCCATTACTCTCCTTTTGGTAACCTTAACTATTTCTATACATTCAGAAAAAATAATTGCACCTGTTTTTCCCTTTGTAATACTACCTGATATTCTTGCATAGAGCCAAGTCTTTTTAGAATTCATCCTACCCTGATTACAGTTTAAGAGTTTGAAATTGACGGGCCCAAAGAATGCAAATACAGGAAGTCCAGGGTGAGTGAGCGGAGAATTAGGGAATAGTCTCATGATTCTTCATGCTGCCTCAAAGAACAAGAATGTCTGAATGACTGAATGAAGAATGAATGGATGAAAAGGACAAGGGAAGCAGTGTCAGCAAGAATCATCATCTAAATGATAAAACATTTCCATTGTGGGAGAAAAAATTAAAGTTCATAGAGTGAGCTTTTGCAGAGTTTTTTTTTTTTTTTTTCCTTTTACTCCTTTTTTCCTTTTGGCAATGTGGCGATGGGGAGATTGTTGGGCTGTGCACAGCCAAGGAATTCACAAGTGATAATTCTAGCCAGTTGTACTCTCCAAGAAATATGAAATCACTCCAAGTCAAAGAGCACATAATACTGCCTGAAGTCTATTGAAACCCTTCCAGAATGTGCCCAAATTAAGCGATCCAAGTTCCATTGCTCCATTGGGGCTGTCAAACAGAGCAATTGCAGATCGTGGAACTCACAAGGAAACCAAAGTGTTTTGTTTTGTTTTTTTTTTCAAATGTAACAACATGTGTCACAAATAGGTTTATTCATTTGGAAATACATGACAGGAGCAGATCATTTTTTCCCTTCATACACCATTACCAGCCCTCTGGCCTTGTTATTTTGCAACTTCCTTGGTTTCTTGTCAACTCCTCTGATTGCATCCAAGGGAAACTTGGAGAAGTACTTAAAATAGAAATAACTGGGAAACGCGGGGCCATTCTGCTTTTTTTTAATGCCAGCACTTAACCTTTGTTGATGTAACGTTTTCTTTGCAAATAGTGCAAATTGGAAATTTCCCTGGGATCACAATCCGGCCCTCCCCAGAGCCAAATTCGGCCTCAAAGTTGCAGTTCTCAAGCATAATGATATTTATTCAGTCCCAGCTCATTTCCTGCTTTTCTGTTGAAACATTAGCCCCACAGCATTATTTAATAATCAAGTCGTTCGGACAGTGAGCTGGTTGGTTCCAAATTTTGGATTTCTGAAGAAAGCCTAAATAGTGGTCTACAGTTGGTATTGCGTGGATCGATCACGTGCCTCTTCTGTTCAGCCAGTCCGACCTTTTGCTTCTCCTAGACACATGCGCACATTTCTTCTAAATTCATTCATTTTGTTTCACCTGCTGGGAATCGTGTTTACATACAACAATACCATAAGAACCTATTGAGAAATCCTGCTGTCGTTAATGTGTTTTCATTTGCGTGCGGGGGAGGTTTCTATTGTTTAGCCCTCCACTGACACCCTATTCATGCTTTCAATTATCCCTCCAGCTTTGTCTTCAGCTAAACACATTCTCTTTTTTTTTTCTTCCTCCAAGTGATTATTTGCATGGAGATTTGCATTTAAATGGATGTGAAGAGTACATTAACAACACCTACGCCAACCCTGTAAAAGCTGCACACTATTTGTTGCTGCCAGACATGAATGGGAAAAAAATTCAATGAATGTTTTGTAAGGAGAGTCCTCAGGTAACTGCGTTTTAGACACAAAGACACTTCAGTAGATTATATTTAATACTGATCATGCATGCAGAGGTATATGAATACAAATACCCTATTCCCAAAAGGGATAGGGTAAAATTCTACTGCATATATGTACTCACCACAGGAACCAAACGTATATTTCAGCATTTCAGTGGAATTCGGGGACCCTAAGTAGGTTGAGAGTGCATTTCAGGGTTGGTCCATTTTAACCTTTGTGTCCTTGCTAATAAAATAGGAAGGGAAGTGAGGGGCGCCTGGGTGGCTCAGTCGGTTAAGTGTCCGACTTTGGCTCAGGTCATGATCTCAGGGTTCATGGGTTGGAGCCTCACGTCGGGCTCTGTGCTGACCGCTCAGAGCCTGGAGCCTGATTCAGATTCTGCATCTCCCTCGCTCTCTGCCCCTCCCCCGCTTGTGCTCAGTCTCTCAAAAACAAATGTTAAAAAAAAAAAAAAAAAAAAGAATGGGAAGGGAAGTGAGAGAATGAAAATACAGTGCATTTTCTGTCTATATCTCAGGACTTTTTTCTGGAGCAGCTCAAACAATATTTTGTAAAAAGCCTGGACACCAAAAGGGTAGAGGGAAAAAGGAGAGAGAGGGACCAGAGACAGGGGTGGAAAGACAGAAAAGCATTTCATGAGGTTTCGGTGTGTCTCCAGTTTTTTGTTAAAAGAAAAAAAAATTGGAAGAGGAAAAGAGAGGAAAAGACAACAATGGGAGAAAGATGGAAAGAGAAGGAAAAGCCGTGTTAAACGGATAGGGAAATCAGGGAGCAGGTCTGTGTGCAAAGGAGGAAGAAAAGGAGAGAGAGGAGAAGAGAAGAATGAGCTGGAGGGAGATTGTAAAAGAACCTTTGTGCTTTATATATAAAGCAGAGACCCCAGGTTATCATTCAGTATTATGCGAGAGAAAATTAAACTGGTCTTTGCAAAAGGATTCTATTAAGGGATAATATCTTCCCTTTTATTGTTAATTATTTTATGTTTACAATAGTCAGTGTAAATGTATATTATTTTTACAGTAACACATGGCTTAGCATAAATAATTCAGCCAGGATATATGGTTAATTTCTAATTAACTTCTAGCTCTGTTAGTTTGCTTTAGATTAAAGCCCTTTCTCTTTCTAACAAGTCCTTGAAGGGGAGCAGACATCCTAATTACAGACATTCATTGCAGAATATTTATATTTAGCAATTTAAAAAGGTAATATCAATCGAGGAATGTAGTGGAGAATAAAGTGGAAGCGGAAAAGGTTGCAGTGGAGGGAGGAAAATTTATTGTTTGTCTTGGTATTTTTATGTCTGCATAAGAAAAAAAAAAAACGGACCAGAGAAATTTATCAGCAAGCTGAATGCAATATGGCACCAGTACCTCTGTGTCCCCAAATACAATTATTGTTTATTGCTTAAAAACAATTTTCCATAGGCTGTATGCACTAAAGAGAAATCCATAAACATCAGAAACCAGTCTCTAACAAGTCTTCATTGTTTCGATGGATGAAAAAAATCCATATTTCCCTTCCCGTTAATCCAGAATGGGCCCAAATAAAGCAAATTCACTGTATCCAATGAGATTTGTAATGCAACAGTAGAAGAATCTGATTTCACACATTATGGTTAGGGTCCTCCATAGCCCGGCCATAACAAGGGTAATAAATAAAGTCTACTCTAAAACCAGGCATATAGCCTCGGTAATTGACTTGCTGTCTGCATGAGACACAATGATTTCCAAACGCGCGAGGCTAACCTGCGTCCGAGGGCTGCAGAAATTCACCATGGGAATGTGCTGGCCCTAAATACTCCTTTGTGCCTACAGCCTCATTCTAGGTGCTGAGGCTTTAAAAAGCAACAAAATGAGATCAGGTGCTTGCTTTATGCCTGTATCGTTGTAACTGACACAGCAGAGGAAAGCCCTCTCCCCCAGGGGTCTTATTTCTTGAGCTCATCTGAGTCACTTTTGGACTTCGGATACCACAGCCTTGAATTCATTGAGGTTTAGATAAGTGTGGTGTATGAGTCTTAATGTGCATTTACAATACATGGTGTAATTGCTCCTTTGGAGCTGTTAATACATTTTTATAGCCAAAAAACAATTTCCTGGATACTGTACGTGTTAGGGAGAAATGTCTGCCTGAAGATTTATGTTGAGAACGCACGAAAACAAAGCCAAACATCCTGGCGTGTGCATTTATCTTGTTAAAGACCATGCACTTGGGTGCATTTGTTCTTCAAAGAGCGTGAGGAACATCAAACATTTCCAGTCCTTTGTCATCCTTACCCTTGCCTTCAGAGCTACCATGATCCTTCCCTTTTTTCCTTCTGTATTTTTAGTATATGAGGCGATCTAGGGAACAAGTGAGAAAATACGGAGCACAAAGGTTTGTGTGGTAATGGTAAGAGAGAGAATGATAGACTTTACATTTTAAAATGGTCTCAAAAGAGATGCTGCAGACTCATGTGAACAAAGGTAGGAAGGAGATTCTGGAAAATGAACGTGGTCAGATGGAAGCATAGAGGGTCACAAAGTACTTTCACCTCTTTCCCTAACGATTTCTTAAGGGCATTCTGTAAGATAATCGCAATAAGGGTGGGGAGGTTTCCTAGTTATTCTCTTTTGTCCTCTTTCGGGTCCTTTTCTCTGTGCTGTTCTCTGCCCAAGGGAGCTGGCTGTTTTATGTCTGCATCACTGGGCTCTGAGCCACTGGCTTTCAACTGAGTTTGGCCAATGAGAGGCACTGGCAGGAGATCAGAGGGCAGAAGGAGAGAGGCATTGGGCTGGATCTGCCTTGCTCCCTTTCTGCCGTGACGCTGCATCCCTCTGTGGTCACAGCCCCCGTGAGTGGCCTCCTCTGGGACTTTAGGTCCCTGGGCACTGGTAACACAGGGGTGGTAAAGCCTTCCTGATTGTTAACTCGTCTCCGGGTGCCCCGTCCCTTGTTCATCCTGCTCACGCCTCTGTCACTAAGCCCGTCATTAAAATATATTTGTTGAGGGGTGCCCAGGTGGCTCACTCGGTTAAGCATCCGACTCTTGATTTTGGCTCGAGTCATGATCTCACGGTTCATGGGTTCGAGCTCCTCCTTTGGCTCTGCACTGACAGTGCAGACCCTGCTTGGGATTCTCAAGCTCTCCTTCTCTCTCTACCCCTCCCCCACTCGTGCTATTTCTCTTTCTCAAAGTAAAGAAATACACATAAAAAAACTATATATATTTGTTGAAACCATATGGGACGGGTCCTGGGTCCCAGGATTCTCACTGATAAAGCAGGTGAAGAGGAAGAAAAAAGAGACTCCCCAAATGCCTCACCACTTAACTCCCAGGGTAGCTGCCATGCTCCATTAACTCCGTTGACCATAAGCGTTTTGGCAAATGCATCCCTTTGGTACTGCCGAAATGATGGACTCTTGTAGGGCTTTGCTGATTGCACTGTTCTATAAGTAGAATGTTTTGATTTGGCTTGACCTAGAGCAACTGTCTGTTCATCAGGACTTTGTAGCTGCTAATGACAGAAATCCAACCTAAAATAACTAAATATGGGGGGTGGAAGGAGAATTTATTGGGTCATGGAATTAGAGTCCAGGGTTATAGTGGCTTAGTCATGGCTAGATCCAGAGGTTCAGATGATGTCACAGAACTCTACATCTTTCTATCCAGGTCTCAACTCCCCTCTTTACCCTGTGCTGGCTTCTTCCTTTGGCTGGTTGCTTGTACATGGGTCAGAGATGTCCCTGCAAGCTTCTAGCTTGCACTGCCTAGAGAGAGAAAGCTTTGTTCCCTCAGGTTCCCTGTAGATTCTGGAAAAGGAACCTCATGCTCTCAGACTGATTCCGAAGGTAGCTGTTGATGCCTAGGGGATAGAATACTCTCTTTGATTTGCCTGGGTCATATGCCCGTGCCAGAACAGAAGGCAAGGACAGTTCCACTACGTCCAAAAGGGACAGCTTCTCGAAGGATGAGATGCGACTGGACAGAAGCAGGTAACGTGAAGAATAGATGCACACTTTATGAGTTCTAGACCATTCTCAGAAATATTCTGTCACTGTATGCAGAAAGGATACACCAGGGCCATGTGTATAGGAGATGGAAGAAACATATGAGCAGTCGATACTAAACACATTTGTGACCTTCCTAACTACCTTTTGACACTTGCTTGGGGTCTATAAAGAAATACCAGTGGAGACACCTCTGTATTTCTAGTTTCTGCTTTGTGGCAAAAAGAAGATAAGAGACTTTTGGAAAGAGCACTGAATATATTACTTTATGTCCAGTGGATGCTCAGTCAATTTTAATTATCCTACTTATGAATGGGAGGGAAAGATAAGGGATGCAAACTCATTGCTGAGAAAGCAAATTCTGGCTTGGCGATATGATTCAGAGTCCAAATCCAATCCAGGCTGTAACTGGGAGCCCTTGGGCGTGCATGCTCTTAAAATTCTGTGGCTCTTGGTTTGTTTCTCTGGGAAATAACAGACGAGTCTGGAAGATAAAGGGAGAAACAGCCCTGTTTTCCCCTTTTTCTATGGGACTTCTTCTACACATAGTGTAACGAAGCTTTTTTACTTTTTCTTAAGTTTATTTATTTATTTTGAGAGAGAGAAACCATGTGTGTGTGTGTGTGTGTGTGTGTGTGTGTGTACAGTTGGAGAGGTGCCGGGGAGAGGGGGAGAGAGAGAATCCCAAGCAAGTTCCATACTCAGCGCACAGCCCACCATGGGGCTTGATCTCATGGCCTTGTGAGAACATGACCTGAGCCAAACTCAAGAGTTGGGTGCATAACCATCTGAGCCACCCAGGCACCCCTCTTCCTTCTTAACTGACAGTTTTGTCCAAAGATTTTGAAGGCTGAACCCATGCAGAGGCATTCGCAGTATGTGTTGTTTGATTCATTGTTTTCCCATCTAATCTTGGCAGGAGACAGTGTTGGCAAAAGATGGTAAGTCTTCCCTACACATGTGGCCGAGACTTAACCTGAGAAGCTTTTGGGCTTATGGTAGCTACTCTCCCAAGATAGCTCCCTCCCTGATGAAGCATAACCTCCTAGAATTGAACCTTGTGTAGTTCGCATCCTTTGAATCTGAGCTGGCTGATAGAAGGAGGTGTAAGTGCCACTGCCTGACCTTCCAAGTACGTGAAGAAATCTTAGACGTTATGCCTGGGTCTTCTGGAATGGTTACTCTAGGGGGACCCAGCAGCCGTGTGAGAAGTCAGACTACCTTGAGACCATACCTTGTGAGGAAGTCCAACCCAGGCATGTGGAGAAGCAGCAGGGAGAGAGAGGTGCCTGAGCACCCCCTTGTTATTCCAGCCATGTGAGGCACCAGCTATGTGAGGGACGCGGTGGCCAGCACCAATATAGGCTTTAGATGACTCCAGCTCCGTCTGCCATCTGATTGCAGCTGCATGAGGGAGCCCAAGTGGGAACTTGCTTGGCAGAGCTCAGTCAATTCAAGAACCACAAGACACAGTAATGAACCCTGGCTCACAGCCACTGAGTTTGGGGACGCCTGGGTGGCTCAGCTGGTTAAGTGTCCGACTTTGGCTCAGGTCATGATCTCGTGGGCTGTGAGTTCGAGCCCCATGCCGGGCTCTGTGCTGATAGCTCAGAGCCTGGATGGAGCCTGTTTCGGATTCTGTGTCTCCGTCTCTCTCTCTCTCGCTCTCTGCCCCTCCCCCCACTTGTTCTCTGTCTCTGTCTCCCTTACAATAAATAAACGTTACAAAAAAATTAAAAGAAAACCACTGAGCTTGGAAGTGGTTTGTTAGGTAGTCATAGATGAGTGAAGCAGGGCTTATAAGCTGATAAGTGGCTGGTTCTCTGAGGGCTGAAGTCGTCAGTGAAGGTGGGGTGGGGGAGAACTTGAATCTGTTCATTTGGTTATGGCTGTCAAGAATGAAATGATGACCTGGGGACTGGACTGTCTTTCATCTGTTGGACACTGACCAGGGTGAAGACCTTCTCCCTTACCCAGGGACCAGCCCACTCATCTTCTCTATAACTCTGGGCTCTGTTTCCACAGCTATTTGTTACTTGGTATTACACATAAATTTCCTCCAGGGCTGTCTCTGCCTCCGATTCATCCACACTCTGTTTACTTAACACCTACCACTGTTCACCATTAACAGAGGCGAACTTAAGCTATAAATGTATTTTTTAAATAACATAAAGAAATTTATGGTTTATATTTTTACATATAGTAATATGCTCTCATCCCAATATTTCACACTTTTTTAAGTGGGCGAGATAGGAAGAGTGGGTTCTCCTAAATAGGGTATCACCTATTGAAGGACTCTGTAGAAGAATACTGCTCAGATTAAGAGAAATTCACAAATTGCCCAACAAAGTTAACATCGACCCCTCTAACACCCATTATCATTGTAAAGGGATGTTACATGGCAAGTTCTGAGGATTCAGTGAGATATAAAACGCAACCTCTGACCTTAATAACTGTAGACAGCGATGGTGCTGGTAACCAGTGGTATTTGTTGAGCATTTATTATGTGCCTAGCACGATGATACACACTCCGTATGTTTTACACATTTAATCCTCATCAAGTCGGTCGTATTTGTATCTTGAGATGATAGATGAAAAAATTGGGGGAGAGAGATTGCAAAGCTCACGCAAGGTCACGCAGCTGATGACTGGTGTGGCACTAAGTAGTCAACCCTGTGCGTCCCATAAGTCAATTCCCGTATGTCCCATAAGACGTGTTATCGTTACCTTTTTGGGTGAGAGTCAGAATACGCTCCGTGTGCTCTGCCGTTCCAACTCTGGTCCCTAGACTGGTGATAGCAGCGTCCCCTGAGAACCTGTTAGAAGTGCTGGCTCTTGACCTTCACCTTAGGCTTACTGAGTCAGGTTGTGTTTTAACAAGATCCCCAGGGGATTGAAGTGTACACTAAAGTTTGAGAAGACCTAATCTAGAATGTAAATGCAAAAGGGCTACCAGGGGAGAAGTTCTCCCTGTGACCGTCAGTGGGGTGGTTGCTGATTGTCTCCTGGGTAAACAGGCGACATGATGACATGGGATGCTTCGTTTTACCAGTTAAGAACTCCCAGGGTAGTTATGCAAAGGGAAGATGAGAAAAACAGTCTGTTAGCTTTGAATCTGCGTCTTCTTAAAAACGTGGAAAATATGGTGAGGTCGAAAAGACATGCTGATGGACGAAGTGGGCAGACTCTCAGAGGCCGAGCCATAGTTTATTCTATCCCTGAAGCCCCTTCCATGCCAGCCCTCACTAACCCTAGCACGTTTACGGTGTCAGCTTGGCACAGAAAGACGGGTGGTCATCCGAGAGGTCGTTTGGCTGTATTTGGTGACATGAGAAGAGCTGCCACACTCTCTATACATTTGGAAACGTGCTCCCTTCCTTCCGGAAAAAAATAATCACTTCAATCCTCGAAGAAGTTTGGCTGGGTCATAAACCCAAAAGAGACATAAAAATATTCCGTGCGACATTGTGATCAAGGAATGAAATCAGTAAATCTCTGGGACATAGGAACAGGTCATAATATAAGGAAGAGAAGTGGAATGTGTGGGGAAAAAAACCACATCGTTAACTGGCCGTCCTGATTTTGTGCATGGTTTGAAATATGCCGAAGGACTGAAACAGGCGGTCGACCCAGTTATTAGTAGAAGAGGGGAGAAAACCTTAAAAGGCTAAGGCATGGGAGTGAGGGAGACATTTGATTTCACTCGGGTCTAAAAAGCAAACCAATGGATGGGGACTCCACAAGAAATTGTGTCTAGCTAATGTGGGAGGAAGGAGAATAAGCTAAGTCTATAAAACACAGGGGGGAAAAGAATCCCAGTTATCCTTTATAAAGCCAAGGGAGGGGTCTTTTTTTTTTTTTTTTAAGCAGTGGTATGGGAACCTGGATGTCATAGGGCTTATATTGCCTGATGGAGTAAGAATATAATAATAAGGGTGTGTTCTGTGAGCAAAAGCAGAAACAGAGACATAAGAAGGACTGACAGCAAGAGAATGTTCCCACATGTGTGGATGACATTGGTGAAGGTCATGTTCTGCTTCACATGAAGCATGTTCCATGGAAAGATATAGAGGCTTCCAGCTCAGACAGACCGGGGTCAGATACCTGTCCTTTACTAACTTCCCGCCTTCGTGAGCCTTTGCTTTTCTACTTAGAAAGACAATAATCTTAACCTCGCAAGGCTGTCCCGGAAATTCTTTCAGAGAGCGGATGGATGAAAGACCTCATTCTTGCATCTTCAAATCATCACCTTGTCCGATTTACTTACCTTCTCAAGATCTCTTGAATTTAGTGACTTTTTCTTCCAGTCTTACCTTTTCTCCTATAGTTCAAGATACTGAGTACCAGGCCCTTCTTCTGAACTGCTCTAGAGCCTTTGAAACGTTCTGTACCTACACTTGGTCCTTCCCAGGCTGCTCAAGCTGTTCATGCCACCCAGGCAGGGATATTTTCAAAATGCACGCTTGGTCGTGTTATACATAACCTCCTCCCCGCAATCCTTAAATAGCTTCACAGTGATCTTAGGATAGTGTGGAGACGTGGCCTCCATGTAAATCATGTCTCCCACTGCTCGTTGCTTTCTTTTGCTTCTTCGAAACTCATTTTTTTTTGTCTTGGTTAATGTTCCCATCACCAACGGTTCACATATACACTAGGTGCTCATGCACCGATCCCAAATGAATGGTGACACATATTTACTAAAATCTGCCTCCTTGCTCCCAGGAAAGAAGAGCCTCTCTCAAAACTGTGTAGGAGGTTGGTGGTATGGGCTTGGTGGCTGGTCCTTGATCACGCACTCGGACGGGGTGGTGGCTGTGTAAGTGTTTTGCCTTTGAAAACTTGCCAACCCTTGTTCTCGAATGGCATTCTCAGTCTTGAGAGCCCCGGAAAAAGGAGCCAGCTGAAGAAATGGGAGAGATATGTGATGCTCTGTGTTGGAGGAAAGTTTCCTGAGTAAATAGAATCATTGTGTTTTGTTCTTTACTTTTCATAACATCACAACATTCTCTCCTCTTTCATTTTTTCTTTTTTCTTATCGTCCATAAGGTAAAAGACAAAAACAAGAGCCCAAAGTCTTATTAAATGAAATATTACATTTTCAAATGCGCAGAGACATTTAGATGAAGGAACATCTTAATTGCTTCCCCCATTCTTATTTTTTATTCGATGCTTTATGTCTTATTATTCCCACTTGGAAATAGCCTTCTGTCACTTTGATATTGGCTTGCTCACATTTAAAAATTATCCTATGTAATCTAATCTCTGGAAGTTTAGCTTTTGCAGTTGTTAATAATAATATGATATGATTAATTTCTAAAGACCCTCATTAGGAATACTATTCATTTCACATCCTCATTAACCTGTCAGATAAGAGCGTTGGATTCTCCACTGCTAGACTCAAGGCAGGCTCCAATAAGCTTTAATTATGTGGAATGAGGTGTTGCATGTTATCTTTCAAAGTGTTTGTATGTTCAGGGATTGATAGCGCTTGGCTCGAATTTCATCGCAGACACGTATTTTCTGCAGTCTATTGGACTGTGGTGCTGGTTACAGAAAAAAATGAAAGTAAGATCATCACATAAAAAAATCAGATTTTTTCCTGCATGTTCTGCCTCATCTATCCTTTTGGGGTGAAATCTGTACACAGGCAATGACAGTCATGATTATGCCAGAATTGTGTAGTGGTAGATGTCAGCCATACGGCCCTTTCAGTCTCTTGGTTGGTCCCCTTTTAAGGCTGCAGCCTGGAAAGGGTGAGATATTGGTAAAGTGCTAGACTGTGATATTACAGATGGTGAAAAAGGGTCTTGATTGCTTTTACTCTTGAGCTCTGAAATGGTACTAAGTGTGGATGTTTAGGACTATTAGCATTTGGGCCCGTTGTGTCGAGGGGAATCTTTTGAGAATGGCCAAAATGCAAACATCTCTCCCCAGGTAGTTCTTTGAGCAAAGAGAATTTCTAGAACATGAACGGTCAGGTAGTGCCTAGGGGGAGATAGCACCTAGACAGAGTTTGATAATTTGGAGGACCGTAATCTCCATAATCTCCGTGAGAAATGGAGATATCTGTCATTGTCACATGTGGATGAGATGAGCCAGTGTGAGTTTGGAATCTTTGTTTTCATTTGGTCACTTGTGGTCAGTTGTAGGTCAGGGATCCGGACAAACCAGAGGAGGTGACCTTCTGTCCTTGGTGCTTTACAGAATGCATTAGGCAAGAGGTTGGATGGCTGTCAAGAATTATAAAGAGGGACACCCCCTGCGAGGGGCACCTGGGTGGCTTAGTTGGTGAAATGTCCCACTTTGGCTCAGGTCATGATCTGATAGGTTTGAGGCCTATGTCAGGCTCTGTGCTGACAGCTCAGAGTCTGGATTCTGCTTCGGATTCTGTTTTCCCATCTCTCTCTGCCTCTCCCCTGGTTGTGCACTCTTTCTCGCTCTCTCCCTCAAAAATAAATAAATGGTAAACAAATTTTAAAAAATAGGTTTATTGTGCTAAATTTAGAAGATATGAATCAGCACTCATAGAATTCAAAGAAAAAAAAAACCCAGCATTTCTAGAAACCCATTTTCCAGAAAAAAATCACTTCCAATCTTTGTACTCCTATCTCCATTTCTCTTTCTTTATGTTATTATGAGTATGTGTGTGTGTGTGCGTGTGCGTGTGCGTGTGTGTGTGTGTGTGTGTTTGTGTGTGTTAGAGACGGGAGGGAGATACCTATATGCACACAGATGCATGCAGATCAAGATCACAAAATTACCTAAACCTATATTAACCATGGCATTATCCGAAGAGAATCTGTAAATGTCTACATCAAATCCTCTGCCTTTATCTGATGAGACTAAATTTGAGGTTTTGTTCCTGCTGGCCATGTGTAAGGTCTCAAGAGGGAGATGAGAGCCATTAGAGAAAAATGCAGGTAGGTTGTCTCTGAATAATCTGAGTTTATGTAATTTTGACTCGGATGCCATCCAGGCTTGCAGAGTTCTACGCCCTTCTCTTTATTTTCCGAGAAGCTGTCTGGAGGGTGCATGTGGCCTCGTGGCATTTGGAAGAAGGGTGTCTGGATCCTCGCCGGTGGGCCCCGTTCATTGTGTTGGTGGTCTCTGAGGTCCTCTAGGTCCTAGGTGGCATTTTCAGGTCATGTGTGGCCATCCCCTCTGGGCCCATTTGCTCACTGGGGAAGGAGGTTTATTGGTCTAGACCGTAGCTCTCGCATCCCTTGGAGACCTCTTCACCATCACTAATGCCGGCTCTCTTGTGTGTCATGCATGGACCTTATGGGGCAAGGAGCTCTGCTCCCCCCATCCTGGAAATCTTGCTGAACTGGCTTTTATCTCTGCACCCCCTTGAGGGCAGGTGCAGGAAGGTCAGCCCTGTTAAAACAGTACAGCAACTCAGCCTGCGATTTAGAATTGCTGTAAGTACCTCCCAGGGTGAAGAACGAGGGGTCTGACAGTTGCCCACAGTTACACCATCTTTTCCTGGATAGGCTTCATTCTGCTTTGTAAACCTCACATCACCCGCTTTCCCCTCTCATCTGGGTCAAGATTTGTTCTTCTAGAATGTTGCCGGGGCAACACCGCCTGTGGCTTTTCCAGGTATTTCAGGAGTGACTGAAGAGCTCTCTCCATCTGCTGGTGAAGCTGCCTGGGGATAAGACAGAGGCCTTATGTCAATTTGTTTCTTATTAAGATCACATTAATAAGCATTACTCATGTAAATCTCACAGGCAAACTAATTCTTAGGCTTGTGCTTCTAGGTTTCCAAACACAGAATTCTCTATCTCGGCGCCCCTCCGTTACCACAGCTCAACTCTCAAAAGGCAAATGGGGTTAATTCACTTCCCTGGCTTCATGTCATCTGAAAGCACAGTCCAGTTTGGTTTCAGTGGCTGTTGGGGACCGTCAGGACAAGTGCGAATCTATTTGGAATTCGGTGGGAAGAGAGTCCCGTGTACCTGGTTGCATATACACTGGGAGTGGGAGTCATGCGATGGCATATCGTTGGGCAGGGCCCTGAAGTTAACACGAGGAAGTCGCCCCCCGCGTCAGGATGGAGGGCTGGGTGAGGGAGGAAGGTGGCAGCTGCCATGGGCTCTGTCCCCAACCTGGAAGGGAATAAACCACAGGAGTCCAGTTCTCACCTGAGTCTGACCGACCACGGAATCATCTGGAATAGAGGCTTGTGGCAGGGGCTGGGCTTACAGTCAGACGGCTCTCCAAGTCTCTCTCCGTGGGATGCAGATTTGCCCCGGTTCTTACGGTGTTTGCATTTGAAATCTAAATGAAGGATTCATCCTTCTCTGTTTTGCATGTTGTGAGTAAAATTAATTCTTTACCATCTCCTCGAGGAAACACATTTCTATGAGTACGCTTACAAAATACAACCTAGAGCCGTGAGCCAGGCCGAACTTGAGAGTCGACATGACAGACAGCAGAGGGGAGCTTTGCGGCTTTCTGACTTTGACTTTAATCGGGTCGTCTTGATTACACAGCGCGAGCAATGAGAAGCTTGATTAAATGGCTTTTGCTGACGTCTTCAAATAGCTGAATATGTAATTTGCACTTTTACCAACTCAGTTACCTATGGGTTACCACAGTAATAAAGCAGATGCTGAAATGACATGTGACATTAATTTTATTATTTTAATTGATAATCGGTGAAACACAATGGCACTTCCCTACCAATGGACTTCATTTTAAGGTAACTGAGGAAGAATAAATGTACTCACATCCTCAGAGTAGTTATGAGTTATGGTGTATTGAGGAGAAAAGGTTAAGACCAATTCATCTATCATCCACATTTGGCCTTAAATGGACGTGGGCAGTGGGGTCAAGTGGATACCCTTGAAACAGGTGTCTCTCTGACCTTCCACCCTGTGGATGGGTAGTATTTGGTCCTGAGACAAGTTGCATTCACATCCATCCTGCAAAAACGTGTCGTCATGAGGAGATAATGCCTTAGATGCTGGGGCTTAGCATTTCAACACAAGATATCCTTACGCTTTGTTGGCAATTTATGGCTATGAAAAATAGGCCTTGTTTGAACCGCAGTCTTGTAGTTACTATTCCAGGAACAATTATTCAGGCATAATAGGGGGAGCTTTGGGCATCTTTTTATCCAACAGTAGATTAGTGACAGAAAAGTAAAATTATGATATGACTTGAAAGCATTTGAAAAAAAATCATTGCTACTAAAATACAGATGTCTGGCATGAAAAAGGACCTTGAACTTTAGCCTCATTTTGGAAATGATTCCACCTGGATTCACCATCTCCCCAGGACAGGGAGGTCCTATTTCTTTTGCCTATTTTTGCCTGTATCTTGTGAAAAGGGTCCTGGGTCCTGACCCCTGTTCTTGGCTCTACTCTTGACCGACCATTTGACGCTCAGGATATTGCTTTTCTTTCTCTTTGCTTCCACCTACATTTGATAAGAACTTAATGTGTGTTTTGTTTTAAATTTTTAATGTTTATTTTTGAGAGAGAGAGAGACAGAGTGTGAGTGGGGGAGGGGCAGACAGAGAGGGAGACACAGAATCTGAAGCAGGCTCCAGGCTCTGAGCTGTCAGCACAGAGCCCCACACAGGGCTCGAACTCACAAACTGCAAGATTATGACCCGAGCCGAAGTCAAACGCTTAACCGACTGAGCCACCCAGGTGCCCCTTAATGTTTTGTTTTTACAGTTATTTCTGCTGGTGAGCTTATGATCATGGGAGTGCATTTTAGAATACCTCTTTTGCTTTTGGCTAGTAAGGGAAACTCATGCCCTATCAGAAGTAGTAGAATATTTCCACTATGTCCTGCATTGGTACATATTTTCTTTTAAATTTGGGAATGGAGATGCATGGGGAGTATTCAAGTCTAGCTAATATGTTGTTTTGTCCAAGCAGCCAGGTACGGAAATATTCTTAAAAATAGAGCCTGTATTTTAGTGGTAGATGTAATCCATGCAAGTTGTGAATAACGGTAGAAAACATGGACTCCAGGGGCGCCTGGGTGGCTCAGTCGGTTGAGCATCTGACTTGGGCTCAGGTCATGATCTCACGTTTCTTGAGTTCGAGCCCTGCGTCGGGCTCTGTGCTGACAGCTGGGAGCCTGGAGCCTGCTTCGGATTCTATGTCTCCTCCTCTCTCTGCCTCTCTCCTGCTCATGCTCTGTCTCTCTCTGTCTCTCAATAATAAATAAAAATGGTAAAAAAAAATTAAAAAAAAGAAAAAACAGGGACTCCAACTCCCTTCCCTTAAATGAAGTGTTCATCTCAGTAGCCAACCCAAAAGAAAACTGAACTCAGCATACCCCAAGTACCTTTCACTTATTTAGTCGGAACTTATCACATGGATTATTTTTCCATCCAGCTACTCACGATAAATAATCAAGACAAAAAAATAATGGGCAGTCATAGGGAGAGAATGATATTAAAAGGTGGAAAATAAATGTGTCCATCAGGTAATGGAAATAAAACCAATAAGCACTGAAAACAGTCCAGAAAACATTAATTCAGGCAGCACCCTTTCAGTTTGCCTTAGGAATCATGAGTAGCAATTTGAAATCCTGTTTTTCTCTTGGGAAAAAGTGCTGCCTGGAATATGATATAAACTCTACTGATCAAATAAAGAGGAGAGCCTCAGGCTAAAACAGAAAGAAAGAAGTTACAACAAAGAAAAACAGCTAGTTGCATGAAATGACACATTTATACACCAGCAAAGTAAAATTAGAAATCTCCCCCCACATAAACGTGAGATCCGCTGCAGAAGAAAAATTGCTACATCACAGAGACCGGACTTGAAAAAGAAGGTAAGGTAAAACAGAAGAGTATTTCAAATAGTTCTGAGAGCATGTAGTTTTAATCATGATATAATGATATTAGTTCAATTTTAAGTGACGTGCATAGTCGCTTGAAGAAAGGTGAATGTTTTAGGGAAAAAGGGATGATAGATAATATTAAAAAGTAGTTGTCAGAACTAAAAATTTGATAGGTATGGATCATTACATTGAGGCAGAAATTTGACATTCTCTTTTTTCTTTGGAAGTTTAAAGTTCTTGATTCAGACAAGTGGGACCCATTTACTTTCGAGAGCATTACTGAGCTTAGAAAAGTAGAACCGATAACAAAATGAAATATCACAAGGACATGCTTTGGACGTGATGAATTTGTTATTGGCAGAGGTTCCCATTATGACTTCGAAGTCATCTGTTAGGAAGACCTCGGTGCCTCAATTTATGCAGCAGATGGGCTTTGAAAGGCAACAGATAAGGAAAATTTTTGTAAATTAAATCAGTATGCTTGTCATTTGTGGTACTTCGTTTTGTAAAACCAGGAGTCCATTTGTAATGTCAATGATTTGGCCTCAAATACCCAATGGATTAGATTTTCTAAATCCGATTTTACCCGAGTAAGGCATAAAAATATTGTTGAAAGCAATTTAAATGTCTGTAAAAATACTAGAATGACCGAGGGAAAAGTAATTACGGGAAACCATGAATGGTTCACATCATAGTCAATAAAATCTAAACAACATCTTCTGGGTGTTTAACCTTTGCAGCAACTGGCAAGCACTTCATTTTTCTCTCGTCTTGCTAGGTTTTATTCATTTATTTATTTTTAAAAATTGTTCATGATTTTTTAAAAATAATCTCCACACCCAACATGGGGCTCAAACCCCATGGTGTTAAGAGTCACATGCTCTACTGACAAAGCCAGCCAGGTGGCCCACTTTTCTCTCTTGTTTTAGCCAAACTTGCTAGATTTCCAGTTCATAGTTTGACTTAACGATAGCATTATTTTTTTTCTCTGTTATTACTCATTCCTTTTGAAGTAGTCCTAGGACGCCACCATCTTCTAGAATCCTCAGGCCTCGTCGACTTCTCTTCCAACTCCTTTTCTGGTTGTGTGTCGGTATCGGAGTGTTGGGGCTTAGTCTTTGGCCCGCTTGTTGTCTCCTTGACTTCGTGGGCTAATGATCTCATCGGCTCATTGAACTTTATAACTTTATATACCATATGCCCGTGAATTATATTGGCTTCAGACTCCTATATGCAACTACATACTTACCGTCTCCAATTGGGTATCGAAGGAGCATCTCAAGCTTAATACATGCAAAACCGAATGCCTGTTTTTCCCCATGCCTGCTCCTTGTTATCTTTCTATTTCAGTGACTAAGGACTCTCTCTTTCATTTCCTCGGGCTCCAAATCCTGACTCATCCTTAAATCTTCTCTTTTTCTCACATCACATCTAATCCATTAGTTAAGCCCTAGCTTGCCCAACAGCCTAGCCTAAACCACTAACGTTCCTGTTTTGGTCAGTGGCTTCCTGACTTATCTCTGTTTCCTCTTGTACCCACCTACAGCTTGTTTCCCTTAAGGCGAGCAGAGTGATTCTTTCAAAAGCAAAATCAGGGTGCTCCTCTACCCCACATTCTCCAGTTATTTCCCACGTAACTCAACGTAGAAAACAAAATCCTTGCCTTGGCATTCAAGGCCCTCCATGAGCTGACCCCATTAGGTCTCTGACTTCATCCTGTTACTCTCGCTCTTCCTCCCTAGCTGTTCCCCAGCTGCTGCCTCCTTGCGGTCATCCGCAAGGCTCCTAAAGTGCTCACTTGCACTTTAGGTCCTTTGCACCGTTGGCCTTGACCATGCCTTTCGCGGATACCCACATGGGTATTGCCCATCTTTACTAAAACGTCTTTTCTGATCACCCAATTTAACTTGTACTTCCCACTCCTGTGCTCACTTTTCTTTCCTTGCTCTTCTCCATGGCACTTGTCACAATCCGACATGCGATATATTTTACTTCAGTTATGCTTAATGCCTGTCTTCTCCCACTCTAGATTTCACTCCATGAAAGAAGTATTTACTAACTTTCTCGTTCACTGCTGTGTCCTCAGCACCCAGAGAAGTGCTTGACATGTAGAAGGGGTTTTGCTGGCATTTGTTGAATGAATCAGTGTACAGATGTACCAATGGTCCAGAGACCACCTTAAATATTTAAAAGATCTAACGTAGATGTACATTCTATTGTGAGGTCTGAACTTTGTGACTAGTTGAATGAATAATCGAAAATTGGGACCAAGGTTTATATAGTGGAACACACCATCATGGAGGCTATTCGTGGAAGATAAATACAAAGAATCTGGACAAGGCGGATTGCTTACCCAACCGCCATTTCCCCTTCTTCCTTGGTGAAAGACCTCTGATTTTATGACACTATAATGAATCCCATCCAGCTCCTGAATGGATTATGATTAATTTAAGGCAGTCATGCACCTCTCATTCTTCTTTGCCCAGTGACTGAACTGGGGCATTTCTAGTCAGTGATGTCTAAGAAGGCTTCTGGGAAAAATTTTCTACCCTCATAAAATAGTGGGTGGTGCAGGAAAAAAGCTTTTTTATTTGCCCTCCTTCTAGCTTTGGATATTGCTTATTGGGGATTTGATGCTTGGAGCTGGAAAAGCCAACTTGTAACCACAAAGAAAGCCTTGCCAACTTGTGAGGATGCCCTAGCAGAAACACAAGAGTGGTTGACATCCTTGTCGGGCAGTGTGGACACCTGCCCACCTCACAAGCACCTGCCTGCAGACTTCCTGGTCAGGGAGATGATAAGTTCTTTATTGCCTTCAGCGCTCTTCCTTTGGTATTCTTTTACCTGCAGCTAAGATTATCCCGATACAGAAGACTGGAGAAAGGGAAGACGTGGCCATGATTGACAGAAACCTCTGTCGTAACCCTTTACTCGGGGAGAATGCACCCATAGCAGTTGTAGAGAAGGAAGCCTGGGATCATTTAAGGTCCGAAAGTCGGACGAGTGATTATCTCACCCTCCAGGTTCTTCACTGGCTTTAGATCTCTCTATAAAATATTGCACCACACAGCGGTGTGTATAGCAATGCTGTTCTCTCCTTCACATTCTAGCCCCCTCCCCCGCCTCCTCCCATACAGATAATGTGAATCTCCATTGGCGTGGGTGGCCTCTGGCCAGAGGTGGGCCTCATTGCCTTCCGCACTCAGGACCTCATGGCACTTAATGAGCTTTTTCTCACCTGCGTAGAGAAGATCTGTGTGTCAGAGAGCTGTAACAGTGGCCACCTCATCCTTGGTAGAAATTCTGTTTCTCATTATTCTCCATCTCCAAGCCAGCTCTGAATCCTCTGGTTTCAATAAGAATGACTGTCTTCCAACATTTTCTTTACAGCGTTGAGCCATTGTTCATGCTCAATTAAGGATGATGACGCATAGTGTAGCTAACAGTAATTAGTAGCCTGGAAGAAACCCAGGGCTGAAAAAAACAGTAGGGAACTCCCCAGGAGAATTTTATTCCCGTTTTGACTAGCTATATGAAAAATGTAGCGGGAGCGTCGTCCGCCTTGGGTTGAGCAAGGCTGGACAAAGAGCGAGAATAGAGGACAGTGGGGGACTCTCCAGTAGTGAGCTAATGAGCTAAAAGGCCCGATGCCTTTTTGATTCTGTTTAATTTCAAAGGTTTAATTTTCACCATTACCAGATGGTGATTTTTACACCCCCTTGTGAGCACAGCACTGATCTAAGTACGACTGCCTAGAAGCATATTATGCCGGTGTGCGTGTTGAATTTCCCTTGGTCATATTCACAGAAAAACAGCATCCGGTGCCATGTTCTTCATAAAAAAGGCCTCTCTGCCTTTTGCTTTTGCTGGTTCCTGTGACTGGAATGGCCTCCCCGCTTCTGCCAGTTTTGTTCTTCAAATCCTTGCCTCTCAGGACTGTGTCCTCTGGGCAGCCCTCATGGATCCTTCATGTCCCTCGAGAGCAGGTTTCTTCCTCACATACCCAAGCCAACAACTTCTTTCAAAGTGTTGTATGACTTACGTACCATCAACTCACATCTCTTAGGCGTACGGTTTGATGCGTTTTTCATCTGATCGTCACTTGAATCAAGATCTGGAATATTTCCAGCGGGCTTCCTTGTGCCCCCACTCACGTCAGTGGGGTTTCTCGTGGGGTGAATCCTCTCCCCACCTCTGCCGCCACAGCCTAGTTTCGGCTGGTTTTGATCCACATGTAAATGAATGGCTTTTACCTGAGGGTGATTTTGTCCCCCAGGGGGCATGTAGGGATGTCTGGAAACGTGCTTGGTTCTTGTCATGGGCAAGTGGGTGGGAGGATATGGTCCTATTGACTTCTGGTAGGGGGACCCAGGGGATGCTACTAATGTCCTACAATGCGCAGGACCGCACCAAACACCCAAGAGTTACCCGGCTTCAAAAGTCAATAGTGCTGAGGTCAAAAAGCGTGATATGAAAAAGGAAAATTAAGGGGCGCCTGTGTAGTGCAGTCGGGTACGTGTGTGTCTCTTGGTTTTGGCTCAGGTCACCATCTCACACTTTGTGCGTTTGAGCCCCGAGTAGGGCTTTGTTTGGGCCTCTCTCTCTTTCCCTCTCTGTCTGCCCCACCCCTGCTTGCACGTGCTGTCTCTCTCTCTCTCTCTCAAAATAAATAAAAACATTAAAAAAAATCATGAAGTATATTCTCTTTGTGTCTGACTTCTTTTTTTGTTTTAAAAAAATTTTTTTTAACGTTTATTTATTTTTGAGACAGAGAGAGACAGAGCATGAACGGGGGAGGGTCAGAGAGAGAGAGGGAGACACAGAATCTGAAACAGGCTCCAGGCTCTGAGCGGTCAGCACAGAGCCTGACGCGGGGCTCGAACTCACGGACCACGAGATCATGACCTGAGCCGAAGTCGGACGCTTAACCGACTGAGCCACCCAGGCGCCCCTAAATGTTTATTTATTTTTGAGAGAGAGTGCGAGCAGGGGAGGGGCAGAGAGAGAGGGAGACACAGAATCCGAAGCAGGCTCCAGGCTCTGAGCTGTCAGCACAGAGCCTGACGCTGGCCTCGAACCCACGAACTGTGAGATCATGACCTGAGCCCAAGTTGGAGGCTTAAGTGACTGAACTACCCAGGCACCCCTGTGTCTGACTTCTTTTATTCAACATTATGTCTGTGAGACTTATCCCTGTGGCCGTATGAGTAGTTTGTCCTTAAGCACTGCAGTGTTGTATTCTATGGTAACGGGTCTATGTTTTTACTCATTCTACTGTTGATGGGTATCCCAAAGTCATTTTTTAATAGCATACTTGGAACATTTATTTCATTGGTATATATTTGTATCCAACTCAGTTGAAGACAGTCAGTTTGAAAAAGTGACCCTAGGGTCCAGTGTGGGTGCCAGACTTCCTAGATTCAACCCTTGGCTTTGCATCATCCTAGTAAAGGACCTTGACACCAAGTCTCTTACCCTCTCCATGCCTCAGATTCCTAGTCAGTCGAATGGAGATACCGAGATAATAGTACCATTTACAGAGTTGTTGAAAGGATGAAATAAGTCAGCACATTTAAGATAGTATTGTAGGGCTGAACCTATTGTAAGTGCTAAAAACGTTTGCAGTGGGTGCCCAACCTAGTTATTGGTTGGGCCAATAACTGAGCCTAGTTATTGGTCAAAAAGAATTTCTTTTGTGTAATCACCAGTTACTCGTGAGAAGGGGGCAAAGGAAAGAATTAATTGTTTGGACGTCTGTTAAGGATGCAAAAGAGACTGGTGTTCAGCAAAGGGTCTGTAATAAAATATGCCCATTCCATTTTGGGGTTGTCTCTGATACTTAAAAGACGTGTGGACAGATCATTGTTGTATGTATCTTAAGATAACAAGATTGAGGGACTTTAAAACATTCTTAAAGAGAAATAGGATTCAATATCAAGATTTGACATCCAATTCAAATCAATCTAGAGCTTTAATTAAGATTTTCAAGAAATCCTTTTCCAAGTTGTACAGAGATCATCATACAAAAATGTCATACATCTCGGTCATGAGAAACTGCAGCACGTGGAGGAAAAATGACTAACATGTTCTAGATGCTAATTTAAAAAACTTTAGAAATACTTTATTTTAAAAGAATTGTGAATAATTTGTCTGGTTGAATGAGGAGGTCATTGGGTATTCACTCTATCCACTTGGAGATCATTTTAAAAAATAACGTTCCAGAGCAAGTAGAAATTTTTAGTCTCGCGGCACCTGGGTGGCTTATAGTCAGTTAAGAGTCCGACTCTTGATTTCAGCTCAGGTCATGATCCCAGGGTCATGAGATCAGCCTCAAGTCGGGCTCTGGGCTGACAGCGCAGAGCCTGCTTGGGATTCTCTCTCTCCCTCTCTCTCTGCCCCTCCGTTGTTGGCACCTGCTCTCTGTCTTACAATGAATAAACCTAAAAAACAAAAGAAATTTTTCGTCCGGCTTTTTATGTTTTCCATATTCAGGCGCTTACTAGATGCTTGAACACAAAACATACCTTTTTGGCTGTGTGTGTTGGTAGTAATTCTGTTCATGAAGGCTGTGCAGACGTCAGACCCGGTGTTAAGAAAGAATCGAACACACCGTGCAGACTGCTGGTAGACAACAGATGTTGTTCATTATCATTACAGTCCTTTCTGTGTAAGGGGGTCACTAGCCCCCCTTATCTAATGATGGGTGGGATCTGAGTAATGGTCAGCTGAAAAGATGCATTTCATGAGTGTCCCCTGCCACAAACAGATTCTGGAGGGACCTCCTGGCTATTGTCTCTCTGGAGAGTTTTTTCCTAGGAATGACCTTCTTTCTCACGGAAGTCTGGGGATACGGTTTCTTTAACCTGGTAAGACGTAAAAAGCAGGTCATGGACTTTGTTCATTCTGCAATGGGTTCTTGGGAGGTGATACCCCTACCATGTTGACAGCAAGTGTTTTCCAAAGGTGTCTGTCATATTACCAAGCTGGTGACGGTGTTTCAATGATGGAGACGTTTGGAAACTGGTCTGTGGTTGCCAAGGAAGCCGGTCTCCTCCACCTGATTTGTGGTTCACAGGGGCCCCTGAGCAGTGTGTTATGACTCGTGGTCCCTGGGTGTGTCCCCATCTGTGAAGCTGCTCATGTGGCGTCCTTGGGGCTCACACAGCCCTTTGACAATGAGTAGCTGTATGCCAAGGAAAAGATTCCTAAGAAAAATGTAGATTCTGTTAAAGTCAGGCGGTACTGTGAATCAAGCACGATTTCTTATTTGGTACCTGAAAAATAAAACCAGGAGGAGAGAGACTGTTTTCCATAACCCCCACCAGTGAAAGGATTTTTTTTTCCCCAGGAAATACTGTCCAGTATCAATGGATCAGTGACAGATAAATTTGGCAACATGAGCAGAAGTCACTGTGGTTTTTGTGATGTGTTAGAGCAGAGCAGAAAGTTCCTGCCTCTTGACATAAAGAATTGAAATGCATTTTTCCCCCCAAGACATGAGAAGACTGTTAAGAGAACTGCCAGAAGGTTCAAAACGAACCCCGAGCCGAGGCCTCACTCCGGCTGAGGACTGGTTAGAACGGACACACACATGCGACCGAGTTTCACTTCGCAGAAGAAAGAACAGAGCAGCAATGAGGACGCAGAAGGAAAATGAGGTCACCGGACTTTCCCTAAAAGAAAAAAATAAAAAAACCCGATCTGGAGTACACAGCATAGTTAAAGACTGTCGTGTCACATCTACACTGTAATTTACCCTGGAAGATGGAAGAAAAGGAGGGAGAGTCTTTTTTTTTTACCCCCCACCTAGCTCTACTGAGTGCTGTTAGTGTTGAACTTATTTTGGTTTAGTGGATGTGTATACACATTGGTGAGGGTCAGGTTCTCCAGAGGAATAGCTTCAAGCTTCGAGGCTGGAAAGCAGCGAGGCCCTCGCATATCCATCCTGCTGACTCACCACCAGGTGGTACATAGCAATGACATTGTGTTTTGGGGCAGGCTCCACCAGTCATACAGACCTTCGTTAGCTAACAGACCCAGTGTGTCATCCTCAAGAGTTTGTTCCCTGTCTCTCTCTCTCTCTGTCTCTGTCTCTCTCTCTCTCTCTCCGTGTCCTTAGATACCCAGATCAGCACGTTGCCTGAAAGAGGCTTGCTGTGAAGTGGACGGGACCTAGTTCGAAGAGCTTCTGCACAGTTTCGTCCAACAGCGCTGACTTCTCGGTGGAGAAGTGTGGGAAGAGGCAGGGTTAGACCTCTCATCCAACCACCCTGAGGGTGCTTGATTCATCCCATGTTCACTTAAGAGCCATGGGTCTTGGGGCACCTGGCTGACTCAGTCCCTTAAGCTTCCGACTTTCGATTTCCACTTGGGTCATGATCTTGGCGTTTATGGGTTCAAGCCCCCTGTTGGGCTCTGCACTGATGGCACGGAACCTGCTTGCCATGCTCTCTCTTTCTGCCCCTCCTCCGCTTGCGTTCTCTCTTTCCAAATAAATAAACTTAGACAAAAATCCTTTCAAAAAAAAGAGCTATGGGTCCTCCCATCCCTCCCGACCAATCCTGTGTCTTAAAAACAAATTTCACCAAATGCCAATACATTTCTAACATTTCTCATGAGCATCAAACAGCCTTCAGGTGGTGTTGTTATTGGGGATGAATTCTACATACAGTAGGTCATGCCCTTTACACTCAAATCCTCAAAATAAATAACCACAAATGTAATTCAGATTTATTACATGCCAGGTATTGTTCTTGGGAGTCCTGAACAAATAAATTTGCTGCTTTAATGAAATACACATTCCTGTATTAATTAATTGACGTAGAATTTAAGGTCAGATGGTGAGAAGCGCTATGAAGAAAAAATAAAGTAGGGTACGGTAATAGGGGAGGGTGGATGAGGGTGCTTTTTTAGGTAGGGGTCAGGAAAGGCCAACTTTGACGGATGCATCTGAGCAGGGGGGCCATATAGCTAGCTGGGGCTGGAGTCGGCTCTGGAAGAGGTCATAAAAAATGCAAAGGCTGTGAGGTCATGCGGCTTGGAGTACTTTAGGAATGAAAGAGGACATTGCGGCTGGAGCACAAAAAGCCAATGGATGACAGCTAGAGAGGCGGCCCGGGGCTAGATCAGGTAGACCTGGGAGGCCAAGTTCAAGACTTTCAGTCTCGCTCTAAATGTAACTGGAGGCCATTGGAAAGTTTGGGCACCTCTGGCAAACTTACCTACTGATAGTTGTTGCTCACATGTGCAGATCCCAACTCTACATTATTCCCCAAATATCTTTCCTTGCAGGTGGGGCACAATGCATTATTTCATGCTTAGAAAAAGTCTGTGAGCAGTCCTAGCCACAATTTGTGAGCCGCTGCTACGTCCTTGCACTTTGCCGGTTGGTTTATGTACATTTTCGCTCATCTTCACAACCAATGTGCAAAGCAGACCTCGCTTCTGCTGTTTGTTGCAGGAGGAAACTGAGGCTGAGAGAGATGAAGGGACCTGGCCTTCGCTACGGCATCAGTAGGGTTGAGCCAGGACTTTGACACAAGTCCTTACCAGTCTAAACCTAGAGTCTTTCCTTCTTCATGAACAGGCTTGCATTATCATGGCTCACTTGTGTTTTGTTTTTGTTTTTGTTTGTTTGTTTGTTTTGTAGAGAGAGAGAGTGCAAGCAGGAAAGAGGGGCAGAGAGGGAGAGAGAGAGGGAGAGGGAGAGGGAGAGGGAGAGGGAGAGGGAGAGGGAAGGAGAATCTTAAGCTGAATCCACACGTAGCATGGAGCCTGACACGAAGCTCAGTCCCACTTACTGTGAGATCATGACCTGAGTGGAGACCAAGACCCAGATGCTCAACGGACTGAGCCACCCAGGTGCCCCTATCTTTGATCACTTTTAACACATATAGAAACAGCTGCTCAGGAAGTGAAATGAGTCCCTCAACATCCTCTGGCTAATGCTGCCCACTTACAGCTGCCCCTGGGAATGTTTTCAGGCTCCACTGAACTTATTTGCAGGTGATTTCAAACCCTTGGGTTGGAGATAGGGCAGGAGTATATTTTACGTTGCTTTCAGCGCTCTGGTGCCATTAGCTTTTCCTCCATTAAGGCCACTGTCATGGTTGTAACTTGTAGATGAGTTAAGAGCTGGAGGGAATGGATATGCTGTGTTCCTTTAGTGTATGTCAGGCCAACTGACCAGGATGGCAAAGCATTTTAAGCCAAGCTGTTTAATCCTCCTTAGGAGGTTGTCCTAGGGAGCCATGAAACACAGCGGCTCAATGAAACCCCCCATTGTCAGCTAGAGAAAGAGGGACAGGACTGGGTTTCACTCAGTTTAGCTTTGTTTAGATCTTTGTGTCAGCCTCATAGTCTTTCCTTAATACTCTTTCTTTTCCTGGAAGTTCTTGACCTGAGGGACCTTGACTGCCCAGTGAAATTCATCTCTGACCCTGTCTATGCTGCCCGTGTCCTTAAGGCTGCAGATGTAGCTGCAAGTGTCATGTTGGGATAGATGGCCGTCTTCAAAACCCAAGAAATGAAGCTAGTGTATCTTAGAATTTCTGATAGTGCTAGGTGCACCTGAGTGGCTCAGTCAATGAAGCATCTGACTTGGGCTCAGGTCATGGGCTAGAGGTTGCTGGGTTCCAGCCCTGCATCGGGGTCTGTGCTGATGGCTCAGAGCCTGGAGCCTGCGTAGGATTCTCTGCCCCCCTCTCTCTCTGCCCTCCCCTACTCATGCATGTGCTCTCTCTCTCTTTCGAAAATAAATAACTATTAAAAAAAACATTTCTGATAGTGCCTTTGTTCTTGCCCATGGTGACTTTCTTGGTTGAATACTGGCAAAACCAGTAGTTCTCCAAGAGTGTCAAAAACTTACAATGGATATGAAATCCTCATTCCCTGCCAGTGAGAGCGTAAGATTGCAGAAGTACTTTGGAAATAATTTCGGCAGTGCTTTAAACACCAAACATGCATGTACTACATTTAATCAACAGAAATGGAAGTATGTTCCTCACACGTGAATGTTCATACCAATGTTATACACAATAGCTCCAAGTGGGAAACAACATGTAAATGGCCAAAAGAAAGCGTGGTATACCCAGACAGTGGAATACTACTTGGCAACGAAAAGGAATGAGCTACTGATGTACCCAGCAACATGGATGAAACCCGAGTGCATTAGGCTGAGTGAAAGAAGCCAAATATAAAAGAGTAAATACTGAATGACAGCATTTATGTGAAATTCTAGAAAATGCAAACTCACATAAAGTGACAGAAAGCAGGATGGCTTGTTGTCCGGGTGTGAGGTTGGGGGGAAGATTGAGTGGACTGGTATTAAGGGTACATTTTGGGGGTAAAAGAGATGTGTCTTCAGTCTTGATTATGGTGGTCATAGAGATGGGTGTGTGTGTGTGGCAAAACTCATCAAACTCTATACTTAAAATGGATGAAATTTATTACAGCTGAATGATACCTCAATAGGGTGGATATTTAAAAAGTTATATTTAATTCCTTCCTTGAGTCGCCCTGAAGGATGAATTCCCTGGCTTCTTCCCCTTCCTGTGGGAAATGTCCCTTCAAGGAGTCTCATCAGAGGGTCAAA